>NC_049235.1:23326560-23650846 GCF_011100685.1 Canis lupus familiaris | reverse complement strand
GGCTGAGAAAAATATCTAGCAGATAGGTAATTGAACAAAGTTAGATGAATTTAGCCCACCTAAATCTGATTACTTGGATTTATCCAAAACATCCTTCTCTAGGACAAGATTAACTGAAGTTTTTAAGAATTTTAATTGTACACATTACAGTTAAAATATTTTGGCTTCTGTCATTTCCTTGGTTACTACTTTCAGACTTGTGATTCTAAATTCTGGCCAACTGTCAGAACAACACAGAAGCTCATTCAGTAGCTCACTTAGGTCTGGGTGCAGTCTCTAGCCCTTAGCAATAACACAGGTTTATGTCCCCAGGCCTGGTTTCTCCCAAGATGTTCAGAACTATCTTTTCCTGTTCTCCATAGAGAGCTAACTAGGGATCTGATTTGCTTCCTCACATGAAGTGTGGCAAAAACAAGCTCATAATCTTTTCTCATCAACTTTCCCTTTGCCCTGTCTCCCTCAGCATCCTAGGATGAAATGCTGGCTTTGGCCCTTTCATAAAATAATGGTGCACTTTTAAAACCAAACACTCCACTGTTCTTACTGGATCACCATGTAGTCGGTAGCGTTCTGTAGAGATTTACTCCTGCCTCAGATGTCAAGTCTTTCAGTTAGATCACATATTAGGATCTAATGCTAAAATGGAAGACCAGAGCTGGGGATCATCAAGAAATATTTTTTGAATGCCTACTCAAGGTCTAGCACTGTTGGGGTTTTTGTTTTCTTTTTTGGGGTGTGTTTGTGTGTGTGTGTGTGTGTGTGTGTGTATGTGTATATCCCAGAGAGTGGGTGGAGATGGATTTTCCCCCATCTGTTATTATTATTAGCTGTCTTTTTTCACTAAAAGGGAGTTTTCAGAAGTAGTATTCTTGGATTCCAAACAAGTACAATTTGTTACCAGAGCCTTTTATAAGGAAGAATACTTTGCTCGTTAGACATTTTTGTACGGTGGTTTCCCACCCCGTCTTTCTCCCCCATACTCTCTGTTGGGTGATGTGAGGACTGTGTTGGTTGTTGGGGTTTTTCATGTGTACTGCAAGTGTGCAGCCTTTACATTAGTCATAATGCTGAGAGTGGGGACCAGGGAGAAAACCAGAGAAACAGAGCCTTCCTGTTTCACACACAGATGAAGGTAACTTATGTGACATTTATCTCGTTGTTTTTCTGTGCTCTCATTTTTGGTCTCTGTAGCTGTTTCCATCTTCTGGGTTCCTAATTCATGCTGAGGTCATGAAACTCAGTATGATTTCAAAAATATAACCTGAGTGGGCTGTCACCAGTTTCCCACATTTACTTTCTGTCACCCGCCCTCTGTCTCAACCCAAGAGAGCTTCCTCTGTATGTCAGTTTTCACTCTGAAAACTCACTGGGTCAGAATCAGAGCACATTGGCTCAGAATCAGTTTTCCTGGGGGATATTTTCCCAGGAGCATAGGATTTTTATTTATGAGCCCTTGTGCAGTGTAAGGCAAACATGCTGAGTGGGTCTCCCTCTCATCCATTCTGCCGTACTGCCTGCAGCCAGGAGCTTTGCTTGGCTGCCAATGGAGCCATCTAACCTTAGAAACCCTCAAAACTTTACAAAAAGCTTGAATATTCATTTATATATGACATCTTTATCAGGCTCTGAGGTAAAGGCAGTATACTGCACTGAGAAAACATTGACTTATGAGCTAGGGTTCCCAGCCAGATAATCTATAACTAATAAATTATATGACCTTGGGCAGGTCATCTAGCCTGGGTGTCTTTTTCCTCATATGTGAAGTGAGTTACAGGGGATAATCTCTAAGATCCCTTTCAGTTAAGTATGATTCTTCTCTCTAGGCATCTCACTGGGAGAAAACAGCAGGTTCCCAGACAGGAAGGCAGGAAAGCACAATTGAGAAGTGGCAAATGTGGAGGAGTTTTGCCGAGCCATAGGCCTCCCCGAAGGAGTTGCTAGAAGGGCTGCAGTAGAGCTGGACTGCAGAGGTCCTGAATACCACTGTAAGGAGTGTTGTTTTCCTCAGGCATCAGAGGGAGCCCCTGAAGGTTTTCGAGTAAGAGGGTCATAATCTCACAGCTGAACTGAGCAAAGGTATACAGCGAGAGGGTGCCTTTTATGGAGTGCCAGCAGGCTTGCTGATGAGAAAAACCCAGAGGACCCTCAAGTCAGGAGTTTGTCATCAGAGTTCAAGAAAACATGGATTTGGAGATGGAGATTTGAGAATCTTCCCAGGTGAGACTGGACCATGAGAATAGATAAGATGTTCTGTAGATAATGTAGGAAAGGGAGATACGGCTTCAGAGGAAATTTTATGGTAACTAGACTAGGAAGGGGCAGCAGGGACAGTACTGCTAAGGAGATGGAAGGATATCCAAAAGAGCCATCTCATGGAGAGCCCCAACAGATGACAGCATTTCCAGAGTGGGCAACAGGGCAAAGTGTCACAGGGGTTGAGGTCAGAGAAAGGGGGATTGGAATTAGCCATGAGGATCTTACTGGTAACCTTCAGAAGAGCCATTTCAGTGTGGGCAGGAACTTGAGGACAGGCAGCTGGAACAAGAGTGGTTGACAAAGTATGTGGCTGTGGAAGGGAGAAGAAACCAGAGCAGCACCGTTGTGGGGTGGGATGGAGAGACAGGAATTACAAGATTGGCTGTTGTTGGGATATGCACACATCTTTTGAGATCAAGACAGGAAGCCTTGGAGAGAGGGAGAAAGACTAGAGATGCTGGAGCTGAATTTCAGTGGGGGCGGAGCAGTCTCCCAGCAGAAGGGGAGAATGTACCATGGGCTGGTGTCAAAAAGAAGGAAGGAATGTGTGAAGGGTCAGGGTCATAGAACTGAAGACCGAAAGGTGAGAACTGGTGTTTGCATCTTTTAACCTCTATTGTTAGAGTCACATCTGGATGTAAGAGTGAGCATGGAGACTCAGGAGCCTACAAGATCTGTGGGCTTGGCACCTGAGAGATCAGAATCTTGGTTCACTCTTGCAGACAAAAGCATATAGGGTACCATAGCACAGGAGCAATATTTGTTTGGCTACCTGGGTAGAAGGCCTGATTCCACTTGAGCAGCCCTTATCAGGGCTGCTCTCAAAGACCTTATTCTCTGTGTGTATATCTCCATTTTCTCATAGTTGAGTTGAATTATTTCCAGAAAAGATGTTAGTTTGATTCTTAAGAGCCAACAGACTAGTGTTGTTTTTCAAGTCTTGACATGCCTGGTTACAGAACTAAACCTGTCCTTTTCTACTTGTAATTAAGTTTTTCTTACAAGTTATGTATAATAATTTCAAGCATCATAATTATGAGGGCAATAATTGGGTTTCCCGGTCTTCTGGTTCAAGTCAGTGCCAGCTTCACTGCTTCCAGTGAAGTAATAAGTTCTCTTACAGAAAATGTCCCCTATGCAGCCCACTTTAACAGTTCAATAACCAGGACCCTAAGAGGTCAAATTCAGTGATAGGTCACTGACTAAGTCTCTATTCGGAATGAGCTCTCGACTATATCATCATCACCAAAGGTCCTTTTCTCATTGCTGTCAGTAAAGTTGAGTTTGACAGAATACAATATTAGTAGGGAATCTTTTAGTTAGAAGTAATAGAAAACCTTCACTAAGTAGCTTAGCTTTAAAATTAAGAAGAAAAAAAATAAAAAATAAATAAAATTAAGAAGAAAAGATCATATTGGGAATTAGTCCATGTAACTGGGGACATACAGTGATGGACTGGCTTTGAGCGAGGTTGGATCCAGGGTTTAGACAGTGTTGCCAGAGTTCTCTTTCCAGCTCTTTTTTTTTTTTTTTTAAGATTAATTAATTTATTTATTCATGAGAGACAGAGAGACATAGCCAGAGGGAGAAGCAGGCTCCCTGTGGAGAACCCCATGCAGGACTCAGTCCCAGACCCCAGGATCATGCCTGAGCCAAAGGCAGAAGCTCAACCACTGAGCCACCCAGGTGTCCCTTGCTGGGCCACCCAGACGTCCCTCTTTCCAACTTTTGGTGCTGCTTCACCCTCTGTTTGGCCCTGTCATCCCTGGGAGCCTCAAAACTGCATCTTTAGAATTTGGAATTTGAAAGAGAGGCCTCCTCCCTCCCCCTTTTATATACCAAACTCAGGGAAGCCTCTGGCATGTGCCCACCCCAGAGCCAGTCTCCATGGCCTGAGAAATGAAGGACTCTGGTCAGCCTCGATGAGGGGTGAGGAGGCACCCTACATGATTTCTCACCAGGATCCCGTGGAGAAGGTATTTCCCAAACGGGAAAACTGAAGAGGAGGAGGAATGGGATGCTAAATTAACAAAACCTACAGAAGTCCATTCAATAGCCTTGCACACAAACCTAAACAGTAAAAACAAAGATAGAGCTTTTGCGGTTTTGGTTGTTTTTGGAAGGCTCAAAGTTTATTAGTTATTGTTGGTCTTATTAGTCACGATTGTCCCTGGATTGATATTTCAATGAATGCAGGAAGCCTCCCTCAGGGTTTGACTTAGCAGAAGGCTGTAAAGTGACTTCGGGAAGAACACGTAATTTCCAGTGCTCATCAAAAGTCATCCCTTCCTCTAGAGTCTAGTCTTTGATTTGAACTGGTTCCAAAAAAACAGGTTTGGTTCAGCAATCATCTGGTTTCAGTCAGGCCAGAAAGTAAACCACGAGAAAAAGTTTGGGTGTTCTAGTCCCAACTAAAGTAGAAAGTACAAAGACTTGTGAAGTTAATGTGTGCAAAGGGAGTGACACACCAGGAGAGACTGAGAGAGGGAAGAAAGGAGGGTGCACAGCCAGCCGTGTGTTGAGGGACACAGCCAAGCTTCCTGCCTGCACTGACACATATGGCCTACGTACCTACCTGGCCTAATACCACACACAGGCCAAGGTGGATCCAGGCTGCCCACCCACCTCCTGCATAACTATCTTACAAGCCTGTTTACTAAAATGCCATTTCCCTTGTCTTCTCACCACCCCACCTGACAGGATACATCTCAGTGCATGTTTCTGTGATCACACAGACAATAAGAATACTTAAACGAGATAGTTATCCAACTGAAGTGAATTTTGCTGCTCTTTTTAAACCATAGAGATATGGGAGTGACTGAACTCCTCCCTTCCTGGATGTGTAGCCAGTCTGCCCCACACATCAAAAATTCCTCTCAATCAGAACACCATTATATAAAGTGTGGTTGAAAATAAATCTAGTAAAGCCGGGATCCCTGGGTGGCGCAGCGGTTTGGCGCCTGCCTTTGGCCCAGGGCGCGATCCTGGAGACCCGGGATCAAATCCCATGTCGGACTCCCGGTGCATGGAGCCTGCTTCTCCCTCTGCCTGTGTCTCTGCCTCTCTCTCTCTCTCTCTGTGACTATCATAAATAAATAAAAATTTAAAAAAAAATTTAAAAAAATCTAGTAAAGCCAACAGATAAGCTTGATTTGTTTACCAAAAAAAAAAAAAAAGCCTTCACTTAACTAATTATCTCACATAGTTGAGGAAAACCTGTTAATCTCACTTAAGATGACAGTATCAGAATTGTAGTATAGCTCAGAGAAAATATAAATCATGATTATTCCTTCTCTTCATAACTTACGGCCATGTATGCAGTTTCCATGTGGCCATTAGATACCACCCCAAAACCACAGTTAATAGGACCAGCAGTCCTTGGTGTTCAAAATATGTAGAAAACCCAGTGAAAAGACTTACAGTTTTTCTGGTTAGTGATGTCCCCGTTCTACTTATATTCCCTGTTCAGTATTTGTCAGTGTCCGTATTGTAAGAATGGACTTCTTCTTGTGGATAAGCAATGAGATTTAAAGGTGTATTTCTTTGGGTCTTCTAACAGTGTGTTGAGGTGGCTGTTATTAATATTATTTTACACGTGTAAAAACAGAGGCCCAGAAGAGCTAAGGGTCTGGCTATAGTCACACAGCAAGTTAAGAATAGTCTCGGGACTTCCCCTCTGGTCTCCTGTACGTTCCAATCCTCCTGGGCAGTGTCTCTGGCCTTCTCTGGGTGGTTCAGTTATTTGCCCTGTTTTCTAGTCATTCTTTCACTGCTGCCCTCAGGCAAACCAGACCCACCTTTCCTTTGCTTTGGCAAGGACTTGCGGTTGGGTTGCAGTCGGTTGCAGCAAAAGAGAAAGGAAGCAAGAGGCTTTCCTTGGCCAGTCGTTGGATGTCCTACCATCTTCCACTTTGGCCCAGTGTGTGGCAAGGGTCCTCTCCCCATCCTGGATGATGGTGCAGGCTCCCACATGGTGTGTTGGCTGTGGATTTAGGGCTTGTGTGAGAAGATTCAGGAAGCTATACAAACAAGGAACTAAAATATCCCACATTGTCTTCAATCCTGCCTTTGTTTCCTGTCTGAGAAATGTTTTGGTGGTAAATTTGTTTTTATATTAAGAAAAAAACAAAACCCTAGAATTTTACTGTTTCAGTAAAATTCTAATGATGCTCAGAAATGGAATTTGCTTTGGAGGAACGCAGATGAGGGACGATGGGACTAGAAATTAAACTCTGAAATTTCTTAAGATAGGCTATAATGAGAATAATTTAAAGTTGATAAGCTTTTTCTTAAATCTAGCTATCACCCAGTCTGTCCCATCCCAGCCCCCAATGCATTCACTCCCAAGGGCTTGGGACCTGGGTGGTGATGTGTTTTGTGCTTTCTTACTTTGACCAGCCTGCCTGGGCCCAATGGCAGGGACCTCAGAACCTGAAGGTGCTGACAAAGATGACCTGCTGCTGTTGAGTGAGATCTTCAATGCTTCCTCCCTGGACGAGGGTGAGTTCAGCAAGGAATGGGCTGCTGTGTTTGGAGACGGCCGACTGAAGGAGCCAGTGCCCGCTGTGGCCCCAGGAGAGCCAGACCCCAGGCCCCAGGCAGGCTCAGGATTCCTTCCTTCACAGCTTTTAGACCAAAACATGAAAGACTTACAGGCCTCACTACAAGGTATGTACCAAGGGGATTGCAATAGGGGATTTTTTGTTTGTTCATTCTTTTTTTTTTTTTTTTTTTTTTTAAGATTTTTTAAATTTATTCATGAGAGACAGAAAGAGAGGCAGAGACATAGGCAGAGGGAGAAGCAGACTCCCTGCAGGGGAACCCGATGCAGGGCTCGATCCCAGAACCCTGGGATCACACCCTGAGCCAAAGACAGACATTCAACCGCTGAGCTACTCAGGCATCCCTGTTCATTCTTTATTTTTAATTCAAAAGCCTCTTTCTTCCTTCTTTGTCTTTTTTTTAAAAAATGTTTTTTGGTTTTTATTTTATATCATGTCTTTTTTGTTGCTGTTTTTTTCATCTTTGTATTTTTCTTTTATATTCAGTGGCTTTTTAGCTAAAATCTCAGAATCATATTCCAACTTTAAGATGTTGCAGGGTTTACAATCTCTTCTCATAATTTTCTCCTCATGTTCACATTTGCTTTTAGTAAAAGGCTAGAGAGGTAGCTCTCAATCTTAATGTCTTGCTCTGATTTTAGACTTTTGCATGGCATACTTTAGAGAATCAGATTGTCTTCATAGTCATGAGCCCTGTTGGCTTGGCCATTCCTGCCTGACAGTTCTCCACATTTCTATAGACATACCATCTTTTTAAGTGCCAAGTGACATCACACTGGACTTCTTAACTTCTTAATTCACATTGAATTTTCCCTTGCTCCCTGCTGTCTCTCCTTTCTGGCCTACCCCTACCCTGAGGATGCTCTCAGCTCAGCCATTCCTGTTGGGTCTGAAACACGGGGCCCACCAGCATCTTGGCCACAGCAGAAATATAGTTTCCACTCTGATCTGTGGCCAGCAACATTGGTCAGGGTGCAAGGCACGTTGGTTGAGAACTACTGGCATGGGGAGCACATTGGTTGAGAGTGTAAAACTAAAACTCAGATTGAAATGGAAATTTTTAAGTCTAATTTTCTAAACAGACCTCGGGAAGGAAGCTATTTTCTACTATTTCAACACCTTTTTCCTTCTTTCATGTTATTTTAATTGTAAGACGGGAATCACTATTAAATTCTCAAATTGTTTTGGTTTTTCCATGAATTTAGGCTATCTCCTTAATAAGTGTTTATCTGGTACTTAAAGCTGAGAACAAACAGCAGAGCTGGAATGATTAAGTAATTATGAGCTATTAAAAAAAAAACCTCAGGTCTTTGGAGATGAGATCACGGACAGAGCAAAAGTTGGTGGGCAAAACCAAAAAAAAGTCTTCCCTCTTTTTTTTCTTTTTTTTTCTTTTTAACGAAATTCATCATTCCTTTTATTGTTTTCTGTGAGTCCTATTTTGTATCCATGTCATTTATTTTCAGGAATGGAGTTAGAGATAAGAGGGATAAATGGAATCCAAAAATACTTTACCCTGAGCCTCACCTCTGGGTTTCGCCATCTCTTTCACTGGCGCTCCAGATGAGCAATGCTGCCAGTGACTTGAGTTTCACCCCCACCCACCTGCGGTGGAGGTGCTGACAAGCCGTGGGAGAGTTGGAAGGCCAAGCCAGGATCCACTACTTAGATCTTGGGGCTGCTGGAGACTCTCCAGTGTGCTACAGGATGAATCCCATTCCAGGCCCCCAGCTATAAAGATACTAGGGCCCTTCCTGCCCACAGGAATGGTGGTGGCAGTACTCCCACTTAACTGGACTGGCTGAGTGTCATTCACTTGTGAGTGGCCCTCACTGACAGCTGGGAAGTCAGAGCTCCATGCCCTCTTCCTGAGCAGGCAGTGTGAGATCTCAGCTCAGGGCCCATGGCCTCACAACTATGCCTGAGAGTTATGACAAGAGCAGTGGCCATGGACTTCGCACTTTAGCTTTGTCCCAAATCCAAGTGCTCTAGCACTGGAGTACTCTTGGGTCTAGGGGGTGGGTGTTCTGACAGTGAGAAATGTAAGCTTATTGTAGAAAGAGGTATTCCTGTATGGGTAGAGAGGTACTACCAAGGGAAGCCATTTATTTCTCAAGCAACAAAAATCTCACCTAAGGTTGCCACCCTACTAGCTCCTTACCAAGTTTCTCACTGATTCAACAGAGATTTATTGGGTCCTTCTGGGTGCCAGGCATTGGGGATTCATCTGAGAATATAACTCACATTCTGATGAAGAGGAGGTAATGAACAATAAACATAATAAAGAAAAATCACAGAGTAGGTTAGAAAGTGCTCAGTATTATAGAGAAAAGGCAAAATAGAACTAAGGGATAGAAAGTGTTGGGTGGATGGCAAGGCAGGTCAGGCTGTAGAACTAAATAGGATTCTTATGAGAAGATGAAAGTTGAGCAGACTTGCAGGAGGTGGCGGAATGGGCCACGTGGAGATAGGACAGAGGCCATGTGCCAGTGCCTAAGGCAGGACATGCCTGTGTGGTCGAGGGTCTGCAGGAAGAGCTCTGTGGGTGGAGTGAGGCAGGGAGGCAGAGGCTTGGCCATACATGGACTCCTGGCCTTTGGAAGAACCTGGGCCTTTATTTATTTATTCATGAGAGAGAGAGAGGCAGAGACACAGGCAGAGGGAGAAGCAGGCTCCATGCAGAGAGCCCGACGTGGGACTCGACCCCGGGTCTCCAGGATCACGCCCTGGGCTGAAGGCGGCGCTAAACCATTGAGCCACCCAGACTGCCCCAAACCTGGGCCTTTAATTTGGCCCAAGAAAAAATGGGAACCGTCACAGTGTCTTAGACCAACAGTGGACATGATCTGATTTATCATTTAAAAGGATCATCCTGCCTGCTAAAAGTTTCCTTTTCTCTGCTGGTGTTCTATGAAGACCAGGGCTAAAGGAGTTGTTTTCTAACCTCCGAGTTACCCTGTTTCCTTTGCATGCCAGCAGACACAAACTGAATGTCTATGGAAAACAAAAATGACAGGAAAGAAAAGTGGAACCTAAGTGTTTGAAAGAGGAAGCCCACTTATCTTCTACCACATGTACGGATTCCCAGCAGGTGCTCCCACAATTCTGGTTCTGATGCTGCCCTGATTCAGGGAACCTTCAAAACAGATGTGGTACAAATAAAGAACAGGCACCCTGCTTCGGTGACTGATCATGTAATCCTGTTACAACCACATCCTATGCTTTTGTCAAAACTTTCCCCACCTCCCCCTAAAAAGGAGAAGAGGATTACTGGCTCTCGATTTTTTTTTAAGACACCCATGGTCTAGAAAAGTCCATCTATATACATGTAAAAGCATCTAAGTAACTATTAAACTTCAGACACTTCATATTGAAATTGCTTCCCCCATCATCCAGATCATCTCAAAAATCAAATTAAATAACCAACTGAAACAAATAAGTAATCACACACAACATGGAACAGAAAGGCTCACTGACATGTTGGTTTAGAGAAACCAGCAGTGGCAGAGAGTTAACTTACCTAATCCTCACCACACCCTTGCCAGGGAGGTACTATCATCATTTCCTTTTTAGGGCCCTGGGAAACTGAGAAACAAAGTAATGAAGTAATTTGCCTGAGATCAGACATGTGGTGGGAGGCAGACAGATGGTGAACCTGAGCCATGTGACCCTGAAGTCTGTGCCTTTCACCATTCTGTTCGGTTGCCTCTCTGTACCAAGTCTCCAATGGCAAATGTGATTTCTCAGTGGGTTCCTTCAGGCCTCTCCTTGGATGCTCCTGGAGGAGCAGGACTCGTCATGATTAGCCTGGCCCTCGGTGTCCTGGACACACACACAGACCAAGAACAAATGGTTGCCATGGAGAAGGAATGCACTGGTTGGGAGGCAGGGACCCTGTCGACCACAAAAATTGGATGATATTCCAGAATAGAATATTTGAAATCAAGATTGTTTGTAGAATCTTCGCCTGTGCTAGCAGCCACCCACATCTTCCCTGTAGGGCATTCCTGCTCATTCTCACCACCATTGTTCTAGTTCTCTGTGAGGTCCAGGTGGGGCTGCATCCTCAAGATGTTGGTGTCAAGAGAACTGAGGGGAAGGGTCTGGGCTCCAGCTGCAGCAACCTCTGCTCTTCCACAGACTGCACTTCCCTGCCCCGCTCCCTTCCTCACTTCTCCTCCTCCTCCTCTCTCCACCTCCCCATTTTCCTCTGCCACCCTCCCTCCTTTCTTTGTCCTCTCTCCCCACTCTGTTTCCCTGTGCTCTGGGAGAATAGAGAGGGCGGGAGATTTAGTAAGATAACAATTATATTTGCCTCCTTCCCCCACCCCAACTTCAAGCTCTAGGAGAGCAAAATGAAGCGTCCTACATTTAGGATAAAGTTGGGCTGAACATTTA
This sequence comes from Canis lupus familiaris, assembly GCF_011100685.1. Taxonomy (NCBI): domain Eukaryota; kingdom Metazoa; phylum Chordata; class Mammalia; order Carnivora; family Canidae; genus Canis; species Canis lupus. The sequence goes on along the minus strand of NC_049235.1, from coordinate 23,639,630 downwards.
AAAAAGGAGTTGATTTTATGTAGGATTTCTGAGAGTTTCTGAAGTTACCAGCATGATAGGGGCTGGGGTTTCCTGTGTGTCGTACAATGATAAGAAAACTGTACCTTTCTGAGGCCTCCTAAAGCTAGTAGAAAGAGAGCTGGCCAGAGGAGTTTCCCAAGGTTGAGACAAGGTGAGGCTGATAAGCCTCATTTGCCATTCTTCTCCATTCTCCACCAATACCCAAAATTTAATTTAGACATAGAATAGACGCTGATACTGAAAAGACTACCATCTGCTCAAAATACATGCACCAGGACATCTTTTAATTTAGGATTCTGCAAACCTAAGTTAGGAGTCTTGTTCTACATTCTCACAAACATGCAGTTCTGTGTTCCTTCTGGATATTCTTTTGTTTTATGCCATGCCTAGGTGCTGTTACCATCTGGGTTGGTTTCTATTTAAGGCTAATGTAATGTCAAGCTTTGCATTATCTCCAATTCACCTTTCCTTAAACTGAGTTCACCCCCTTGCCGTTCCTGGCTTAACCTGGCTCCAGATAACTGGCATATCTGGGAATCAAATGATGAGAAGGAGAAGACTATGGGGTGCAGTTAGAGTTTGAACACAGAATAGGTGCTCACGGCATGAACGCATGGAATTTTTGTCCATTAAAGAAGCAGCTGATTGAGGAACATCTGCTGGTCTTGGATATATGCAGAATTTAAGTGCCTCCCTTAATCCATAGAAGGAGCCTTGATGACCATCTACTCCACCCTCATTTTATAGATGAGGAAATCAGGAAATCCCAGATAGCCCTTATGACTTGCCAAATTGTTGCGGGTTTATATCTACCATTTGCAAAAGTTCTAAACAAACTCCTCAGGCTGCCTTACAAGGCCCTTTAGGACCTACCCCAGTCTCATTGCTGCCTATACTTCCCACACCTTTACTTACCATGACTTAATCACCTTGTTTTTCTGAGGACCTATGTATTATGTCAAGTAAGCTGGACTCCAGCCATATCGAACTTGAATGAGCCTCAAACATGCTCTCTCTCCTCCTTAGAGCACATCACCCATCTCACACCCATGATGCTTGCTTTCCCTGGTTAAGTTCTCACCCTTCAATGTAGCTTCAGTGTAATTTCATCCAGAGAGCCTTCCTTGACTCCCTCCTCCCATCCCCTCCAGCAGTCAGGGTTAGGTGTTTCTGCCTCCATTCCCTTTATAGCTTACTCATTCCTTTCCTCTCACATCATTGTAAGATTGGTGTAATTCTCTTGCTTTTGGTTGTCATGGACAGGGCCCGTGTTTGTGTTGCTCACTATTATATTTCCAGAACATAGCTGAGCGCCTGGAATACAACAGATGTTCAGAAAAAGGATAGATGGATGAATGGATGGATGGACGGACAGACGGATGGACAGATGGATGAATAACAAGAAGGGAGGGGAAGGAACAACAGACATTGAATCACTAGATTAAAAGAAAGCAATCCGAAACTAATCTCTAGGATTGTTCCTCATGTCGCTGAGCTGTACTAAATAAAATTCAGATTCAGCTTCGTTTTATTGGTGCGTGCTCTCTAGCTTTTGTGCTCCCTGGTTTCACCTACAAGAATCCATTTTATTCATACAGCAACCTAATGAGGCAGGAATTTTTATCCACCCTTTGCAGATATGGAAACTGGAGCTCAGAAGGGGAAATGTGGATGACAGGGTGGTACTTGGCTACCATGACTGTGGTGTTCCCACTTTCCCCTTCACTGCCAACCCCACCCCAATGCCCCCCAGGCTGTGATCATCAACCCAGCCTGAGCTTTTGCTCTCCCAGCTAGTGAAATTACATTCACGGTAAAGTGCTCCTCTGGATGGTGTTTTTTTGGCTTCGCTTGCTGCTCTGGCTGGCCAGTGTTATTTCTGGCTGATTTATATTTTCCCTTATGTAAGTAAAGGGGGCAGGATCGCTCCAATAAAATTTTATATGTGTTTCCTGCAAATGGGTAGCACAGTTGACATATCAAAGGATCTATGAACTAGGATCTTCATTTTGTTCCCAGAACCCTCAGCGCTTGCTCTGTGGCCCCCACCCTTCACCACCCTCTCCTGACACAATTACTCTAAGATAGGGAGACATCTTTCTAGCCACACCTTCATGTTAAAAACGCCTCAGCCAACGAACACCAACTAGAGAACAGTTGATGGCAATTACAGGAATATTAGCTAGAGTTAGTTCTCTTTAAATAGCATTTTTTCTTGACAGAAGCCAAGACATTTGAAATCTGGCTTGGCATTCCATCCATAATTATTCTAGTTGCACCCCTCCCCTAAATAATTCCCAAAGTGATATGAGCGAGAGTGACATTGCAGCTGAGCTTAGTGTTTTCTTTTCTTTTTCTCTTAGCTGAAGTCCCAGCCATACCATTTTCTCCCCTCATGCACATATAGTCGATTGTTAGACTTACACTTAATAGCTGTTCTGAGACAACAATGTGACTTGGCAAACTGGCTCTTGTTTCTGCTCCACACTAGGGGCAAAGGAATAATGATACCCTGTGTCTTTGCGAAAATTCTGAGGTATGCTGTCCCCATCATATTAATCCTCAAAGAATGGATGTCTTCAGACTCATCCTTCTTCATGTCCTCTGCTGCAGAGAAGCCCTCAAATCCATAGATTCTAAATCTATGAGTGTTTAGACGAGCAATATTAAATAATCCATAGTTACAAATGAATTTGATTAGAAGACATTTATTGTCTGTATAAAGGACTATGCCATTATAATCCTTGAAGTGATAGGCTTGAAATATGATTTATATTTCTGGTACTTTTAAAATATGGCTTGATATACAGACATGTTATTTATTTATAACTTTTCGGGAACATGCCCATTACGTAAAGTGAGGGGAGCTCCATTCTGACATGTAGATTTATTTCTGCCTCCTTTAGGAATGTGTTCCATTTTATGCTCTGAAAAATACAATGCTTTGAACCTGCCTTGCTTTTTGAATGTTCTCTGCAACCATTTTAAAAAATGAATGTTGTGCATATTTTTGAAATGGGAAGAATTATCTCACTGAGTTCCCACTGTATCAAATAGCATACAGAGATCAGGGAGGGGCTGACTTTCATACCTCTCATTTGGCTTTGCTCTGAGTCCGTTCAGGTTCTTTCTGGAAGTGTAGGCCTCCTTGAACTCAGAGAGCTTGATGGGATGGACTGAAGAGCTTAAAACAGCAGGACCTGAGGAGGTGGGGTTTTGAGACAGACCCCTCTGTTTCTTAGGAGGGCTGTCTTTGGCTGGCTGGCTCTGGCCTCAGCCAAGATGACCTGATCCTGAAGGATATGGTGACCCTTCCAGCTTCCTTAGAGACCACCCATGACAGTGCTTCTCAAACTTGCACTTACATAACAGTCACTGGGGGATTGTGAAAACAGTTTCTTGGGCTCTCCTGCTAGGGATTCTGATTCACTGGGTCAGGGTTGGCCCTGGGAACTTGCATTTCTAGCCAGCTGTCAGGTGGTGCCCATGTTGCTGGTATGGGCATCCTACTTTAAGAACCACTGCTCTAAGAGATTGAAGCCAGGCTTACAGGAGTTGGTGGAAAGGTTCCATGGGCTCTGCCAAGCACAGGTGGGTTTTGACTATGTTTGGTGTTGGGGACAGGGTGGTAGGGAAAAGGGCAAAATTTACTCAGTTACGTTCTATCTCTTTCAGCTTGATTTGGCATACTGTGGATCACAACTCTAACTTTCCACATTTCCCACTCTTTTATGTGATTTGTGCTTAGAAGTAATGCTCAGGGCCCAGTTATCTAGGTACTAGGAAGGTTATGTTATCCTAGATTACACCAAATACTGGTCAGTTTTATAGTTTTTTGAACTATAATTTACATACCATAAAAATTACCCACTGTAAAAGAATGATTCAAGGATTTCTAGTAAATTTATATTGTGCAATAATCACTGTAGTCCTGTGTTAGAACATTTCCATTATCCCAGAAAGCTCCTTCAAAATCTGGTGCTTTTGTTGTTTATGAGTTATGTTAGCTACATATTCAAATGTCGTTCGAATAAGTAGTAATACTTTAAAAAGCCTTCTCTATGTTTGCATTGTTTTAGATCCGATAGGTAGATCACAGGCCACTGTTTCATTTGTCATTCGTTAGTCTGCATGGAGAAGTTTGTGTGCCACTTGCTGAAAATGAAATAATTCAGCCAGTGAATATTATAGCATCTCTCATGCCAAGCATTGTTTTGCCATCTCTTAAAATAATGCCTCATAAGTGTACTTCTCATGGTTTAAGAACATCCTCCAAGAGTTTATCCTAATTTAACAGCCATTATGTGCCAGACAGTGCACTAAAGGATGTAAAGATGAATAATACGTGATCTCTGACTTCAGGAGGCTCACAACTCTAGGAGGTGACACAAAAATGCAAACTAATAAATATAGTTAAGATTTGCTAATTAAGTCTTCTGTTGGGCATCTTAGAATAATGACAGGGAAATGAACAGCATTAAATCCTGCCATTTTTGTGGCATATACTCTGTGACTTGGTTATGTGTAACTTGCTCCAGAAATTGGTTTCACTGCCCAGCTGAACTGTGCCATTCAAATATATTGTCTCAGGAGGATCTTATCAGAGACAAAACCTTTTCTGAAGAAAACAGCAGAGCATCCCAGTAAAAAGATACAGTTTTAATAATGGTGGACCTAACAGTAGTGGATCATCTGATGGTCTGTGTTTCATAGAATCAAGAATGGATGTAGTCCACAATACCTTCCTATATACTGCCTCAGGTATTTTGGAGCACATTGAGGAAGCAATTTCTTCTATCACTGAGAAGACAGGACTCACAGACCAGATTTAAAGCAGACATGCAAAGAATTATTTGATAAAATCCTAAATTAAATGTAAGCCATGCCAAAACATCTAACATACATCGTGAATGCTCTGGGAAACTAGGTTTGCTTCCCCCAAAGCAGGACCGCCGAACGCCACATAGGCATTATTTTGCCTATGTGGGTGGGCAGAGCACAGGGACATTACAGAATTTTGGATAAGGCAAACGGAGTGCATTGTAAGATACAGCGTCAAGTTAAGGGGGTGTTCTTTACCCTCATATAGTTGGACTAGACTATCATTCATTGATGTGTATTATCTAAACTTCTCACTCTAAATTGGCTGTATAGCAAATAAATGGGTTGGATCATAGTGAAGTAGAGAAGACCTGCGGTTAATTAGTTATATTGCTACATTTACTGGTGTTCACTTTTTAAAGCTTTCTCCATTTATGACAGAAAAGCAAGGCACTTGATTTCCTTGGAATGCTATGGATAATCTCTGCTGTGACCATGAAATAATATTACTCGAGAAGAAAAATGGGCATAGAGCTAAAAGAAAAAAAAATATTCTAACCATAGCAATTTCACAGATTTTTTTTTTCAAAATCCAATCTTTTCCCCGATTTTCCATACTTACAAATTGGACACGATTATACCTATCTCTTGTCCCCTAAAGCCCATCCCAGGTACGAGGAACATGGCACAAAGGCCTTGTCCTTGTCGCACCACCCTTCCCCTTTCTTTGGAGGCCACTGCGGGTGAGACCGTGTGTGCGCCCAGCAGCTGGTGGGGCGGTGTGCCAGCCCTTCCCTAGACCTAACCACCTCTGGTTTTGAACATTAGGCTGCTCAGAGAGCAATGTCAATCCTCCTCCTACTCCATGGCCAGCACCACAGGCAAGCAGTCCAAATGACAACAGCCCTACAATGAAAGGTAATACAGTGTTTTATTCCCTGGAAATGACAGTTGCCTTCCTTTCAACTGGCCTAACACTATTTTCCGTCTTTCTTTACTAATTTCTATTTGAGCACCGAGGGTGCGAATCAGGGGCTACAGGGGTGGAGGGTTTTGTATGATCCTATGAATTACATTCTGGCTTTTTTTCTGACATAATGTCCTAATTCATAATTCCCCTTATCAAACCAAATGAGGAGGAGTCAAAAACTGTCTCCACGTGACTGGGTGCTACCCAGGTAGGAAAGGCCACCGAGGTTTGCTGTCTTTAATTGAAAATACTATTGCCATGGCCAAACAAGGCATTTAATTAGTGCTCCTCTGAAAGAGCTGACTTTCCTTAGAGGAGGGCCCTTCAAGCTCGTGGGACTGTTCCTTTCTGAGTGAGGCTCCCAAAGAGAACATGTGTTCCACTGAAGATCTCTGTGTTTGCAGCTGCCTCTCTCTTCCTTTGATCATCACCCATTTTCCCCATGTTGACCGCAGGAAGTAACAGGAAGTGTCTTTATTATCCCAAAGTATCCCCATGATGTTCTTATAGGTATTGTGCAGTTGTACCTGGTTTCCCAAACTCCAGCAGTGGAGGTCTAGGGAATGTGAGGGCTGCCCCAAAAGTACAGTCACCTGACTCCTCCCAGCAAGGCCAGAGCTACTTGTTGAGGGCTGCCCTAGACCTTTGGGAGGTTAGTAGGAAGGGGAAGTAGGTGCAGCATATTTTTGCTGGAGAGATCTTTAACATGTGTTGATATTCCCTATCTAGACTAAAGATGTGTTGATATTCCCTATCTAGACTACAGATAGACTCATCCTCTATAAATGAATCTTGCCCCTTAGTTTCCTGTATGGCCTCCTATATGACTAAAGATGAGTTACTCCCTTTTTAAAAAGTTGTTCCCACTCCACTACCCAACCAAATTACATTGAGAGCTCTCAAGTCTCAGTTTATCATATCAGACAAAGCTGAGTATTCTGTAGGCTAATTGCACGTGGAATTCAGTTAATGTTAAATGGTAATAACTTGCATGTTACCAACTAGCCTTGCTTGCAGTCATCTCTATAGTAGATGCACTGATTATCTCATGATAAATCTATGAGAGATTATGAGAAAAAAAAAGATGGGAATCAGAAGTATACTATGATTGGCACACTATCTTACCATTTCAGTGCCATTTTCATCAAAAACCCAAAGGCCCTGTTGAGTGGGATAATCCCATCACCACTCTCCCATTACTTTGGCATAACCTCTTAGCTTGTTCCCCCCAACATTTCCCAAGACTTTTTAAGCCAGATGGCAAGCACATTCCTCGCTCCTCTCAGTGAGAAGGATAACCTGTCAGACATTTTCTTCATGCTTTTGATATTCCCACCTGTTGGGAAAGAGAAAGAAACCTGGGTCATCTGAGCCAATGAACTTCGATCCTCATGTGGAATGATTTATGTAGAGAAGAGCCCCCAGCTTATGTAGAAATCACTTGCATCAGGCACTCTTTTGAAAATATTCTCATCTGGAAAATAATTTGGTTCTATAATTGTGGCAATCGGAAAGTTAGAGCAGGTGGTTCAGTGAAAGAGCAGCTGAAGGGAGTATCCAGTGAGGGTGAAGTGGAGGTGGGGCGTGGGGGTGATTTAGAGCCCAGGAGGAGGAGGAGACCTTCAGAGGCCTCCTCCCTCTGACAGGAGAGGGTGGAAGAAGGCAGTGACCCTGAGAAAAGAGATGCAGCCAGGCCTAGGTGCCAACCCTCCTCTCTGCCTGTTGCTTTGAAGCTTGAAGAGTGGTCACGGTATTTCCCTTGACCCAGCAGATTTGTAAAGTGTTCCAGTGGACACTGGAACATATTGCTTCCTCAGCCATTCAGTCTGATTTTTGAAATCACAGTGCTATTTCCTGCTTGTGTTTAAGCAGCACGATCTGCAGTTTTAGGCAGCTTGGTAGGTGAGTTTACAGGTGAAGGTTAACACTGCTCGTTCTTCATGGAGTTTTAGGCCATGGTTTAGAAATGTTCTTTGGCCAACCAACAGGGAGACATGGAATTCCCTAGCTAGTTTTAGGGACAGAGTGTACTGGGATTTGTCTGATTGAGCAGCATCCTCCCTTTTTGGGAGGAGCCTGGACCCACCTACATGCAGTTTGGCAGAGGTGGGCCTTTGGAAGGGGCCTGCATTCACATGTCCTCTTCTCTCCCCAGAGCCTGCCAAGGCTGCCTCGGATCTGACTGCCTGGTTTAGCCTCTTTGCTGACCTCGACCCATTATCAAATCCTGACGCTGTTGGGAAAACCGATAAAGAACATGAATTGCTCAATGCATGAATCTGCAGCCTCACGGAGGGAGCCCACATGCCGCTCCTCAGCCACACACCTGGGGGCACGCAGATGTATGAAGTGATCAGTATGCTGTTTTAATTACGTGCCATTTTAATAAAATGAAAGGGTCAAAGGCCCTGTTTATATTGGTATAATTATTTACTCTTATTTGGTATAAAGGTTTTGAGTGTATTCTCCATGTGGATCTAACAATACAGCAGTTTTTAGCTGGCTGCTCTCCTGCCAACATCCACATCGTGGCTACTGATGTGTCACTGGGATACTACTGTGAGATCCAAGTTCAAATCATAAACCTATTCTGTGTTAGGTTTAATAAGGAGTCCTGTGGCCTCAGAGGCAGTGGGAGGCTAACAAGGCTTAAATGCCTCATGTACCCCCTGCCTCTGTCGCCCTTAAGGAGGGCGGGGGGCTGCAGGAAAACCCTCCCTTCCTGCTGAGCCACCTTCCAATGAGCTCTGGGTGAAGCTCCAGCCAACCAGAGAGACTCTACCCTAGCTGTCGCCCAGTAGGCTGTGTGTTCTCACATCGCCAGGGGAGCTGGGCTGGTCTCCATTGCACGAACTTTCTATGGAAAGCAGCCATAGCTGCAGATGCCAGTGTCTCCTTTTGTCTTCATGGCTGGAATTCAAAAGCATGTATTTCTGGAGTCCCTTGTGATATTAACTGTTCTTGTTTGTTTGTTTTGTTTTTTTTTTTAATTAAATGGCAGAGACATTTGACATGCAAAGGCAAGTTAATAGAGTCTGTTGTGGGGATTCAGTGGGGAGGTGCCATGGGTGTGGGGGCTGGAGAGGGAGGAAGATGACAAGGACTAGTCCCACCTGTGTGAAGCTATTGACATCCCATGCATCGCCCACATACAGAACAAGGGAGGAGGGCATGGACTTTGGTGGCACTGGCAGAGGTGGGAGCAAGTTTTGTGTGTGGGCATGTTAGCAGTTAAGACACTCCACCAGCATGGACCCCCAGGGCTGCTGTCTCTCCTCCCATCCCTGTGCCACCTGTGGCCCTGTGGGCGTAGGGTTAATGATTAGCAAGAATTGGTCCCACATGCCCAGCTGGGCCAGTGAGGTCTCTGCTATACTCTTGCAGCCTCAGTCTCCAGCCTTGAAAGGGTCTCTTGTGGCCGCTTTCCCCAACAGAGGGCTGCGGCTTCTCTGCTCTCTCTGGTGTGCTTCCACGGAAGGACCTGGACCAGCAGTAGCCACCGTCCTCTGCAAGACAACATTGGGGGACTGGAAGGCATTCTCATTCTCCTTCGTGCAGGATGACACCTGAAGGCAAGTTGGAGCTGGGACTGTGTGTGTTACGTGGCTGGTGTAGCTCTGCTCACTTCCTGGCCAGCCCGAACTGTCCATGGAGTCTGTTTGTAAGAGTCTCATTTAATGACTCCTCAGCCTGGCACTCATGGTCTTTGAGGATATCAGGATGCTGCCCTGGGTCCCCACCGCCTCACCCTCCCACACATACACAGGAGAGCGTGTGGGATCCTTAAACCTTCCTTCTCAATCCTTGGCCTATGCATTTGCTGCACACTCTACCCAGGATGCCCCCCTCTCCTTACCCTCAGGTGCCATCGCAGCCCGACTCGCCCCTCAGGAGCACCTCACATCCCACCTCCTTTAACTATAGCCTGCAGTTTTCCTTCAGGGAACCAGCTCTGATCTCTCTTTCCTGCCCTTCTCTGTCATGATTAGCACATGCTTGGTGCTCTCCCTGGCCTGTGAGGCCTATGCATACATACCTGCCTCCCCCACTAGGTGTTGCAACCCCAGAGAACAGGGTCCCGATTGCCCCAAATCTTCTGTATCTCCCTAGTAATAATCCCCCTGGAGTCCCCTTGCAAGCACTGGCATCAGTGATTGCTGAATGAAGCTGCCCTGTGTGAAATGAGGATTAAGGACTCCTCGTTGCATCCTGGGTCACATTTGCTAACAGCTGTGGAGTCCACAGCAGCCGCAGGAAGGAGACGAAGCAGCGAAGCAGGAGTGGACTTGCTCTATCCAGGCTAGAGGCACAGGGCGCTAGCTTGGCTGCAGTGGGGGGCGGGGAGCAGAGGGGCGTGGGGTTCTTCTCTGTTGAATGGATCACTTTAAATACTAACAGGTTGCATTTTAAAGTTGATCTGCGGGTGAAGAAGGAGTGGAGGATTGTGGTAGTTGAACAGGCTTTGCTACAAGTAAAAGGAAAGTACTGCACATGAAGGCATTTTCTCCCTGAATTTTCTTTACATTTTTTGTTGAAAAAAATTTCAATTCCCATTCCCATCTGCAATCCACTTGGCCAGGCTCTTGATCCCTCTTGATAGGCGTGTTTTGATCCTGGCTAGCACAAAGCCCCCTCGGCCACCTCTCTAGTTTAAGGAGAAGCAGCTGCTGGCTTATTCTTTTTTAAGCAGTTTGTGTGCTGCCCAGCCAGGGGGCTTCCTTGGGGGCCCACCTCACCCCCCCCCAGCTGTCTGTAGAAGGACTGTCTCTGGCAGGAAGAAGACAAAGGTGCCCCACCCCCTTCGCGCCCAGTCTTGCTACTCATTTTCATCCCTTGTCTCGAGCGGGTACAATTGCGCTGGAACCCTCGGGGAAATTCAGAGCACCTGCTCCTTGAAAACTTTTCTGCTGTTTTAGGTGGTCTGCAAGTCTCCGTTCCCTTCTCCCGCTGCCCCAGCCAATATATAAAGAATATTCAAATTTAAGAGAGGGAGCCAGAACCATTTCTCTTTCCTCCTTTCTTTTTCTCCCAGCTGGCATGGGCTTTGGTGCACTTTATAGATTCATTGCCTTCAAAATGTAATTTTAGAAATGTCAGGTTGATTTTTGAGTTGTGTGAGAGTGAGAAAAGCATCCGTCAGCTTCAGAATTAGAAAGGCACCAACTTAGAACTTTTTGTTGGAGGCTTATGCCCAAGAAAACGTGGTCTGCTCAGAGTTGGCAGCCCTGAGAGCCCTGAGTTGCCAGTGGGTGTGTAGACGGTGCTCACCATCATGCTGTGGCCAGTGTTACATTGGGTATGGGGCCAGGGCAGAGGCCCCCGGGGTGCCTTCTGAGGCTGCCTAGGCATTTGGGTCAAGATGCCTTCTGCCTATGCTTCAGCTCCAAGAGTCAGCTAACCAAGCTCCATGCTTCCCTCTTAGACACCACTGCTGAGACCCTCACCCCCCTCCCTAGGGGCCCGACCCTGGCAATTCCTCAGGGTTTAACTATTGGAGCTATTGATTTTGCCAGTATATCAAAGTGCATCTGTCTTTGCGATTGACTAGTGTTCTCCCAATAGGCCCTGGCACCTTTGATTCAAACCATCTCTAGTCACGCACAGTGCAGTGATGCAGGTCTCTTCAGCTTTGTTGGAAAATAGGCTTCAGCTTGGAGCCAGCTTCAGTGATTGGCAGTGGCTGCCAAGAATTTTGCACTAAGGATTCTGATAAATGAGTGATGTTTTTGATGGGTATGGGGCGGGGAGTGGTGGCAGTAGTGCTATGTGTTTCCCAACACTGCATCTGACCTGTCTTTCATGGGGCTTTTAGTTTTTACTATTGCTGCTGCTGCTGCTACTACTATTATTATTACTACTTTCTTCCTCTTCCTCCTTTTTAGATTAAAAAATAATTAGGATTCTGGAACCTTGAGAGAGGGGCATATATGGATGAGAAAAACAGAAGTCTCAAAAACCACCTAATTACTGAACCCTATTTCAACTCAAACTCATTTAAACAACAACAACAACAAAAAATGAGGGTGGATTTATTTGCTCTGGTAACTAAAAGGTCCAGGTGCATGCATCAGGATCTAGGGGCTCAGGCAGTAGCCTCAGCAATACCTTCTGCCTCTCTTCAGCTCCCAGCTTTGATTCCCTCTATATTGCTTCATTCTAATAGACTTCTCATAAGGAGGCAATAGCCACCAGTATCTCCAGCCAAAATCTTGGAATTGAGCTTGCCTTGAACCCATTTCCAGTCTCCTCCAGTCAGCTACTAGAATCAAGGTGGGTGGGTGGGGAACAGGCTGACTCCTCAGCTTTTCATGGGTCCATCCCTGGAGCCTGACCCTCAGGGATTAGAGATGGAGAATGAATGGTTCCTCTAGGGGAAGCTGTGCTATTGGTATCAGAGGATAGGGAATGGATCCTTGGGCAGGAAAATGCCATGGGGATCCACCCCCGTTTTCTACTAGGATGACCTTGAGGACATGCTTGTGTAATTTCCAGAGTGGGTATGGGGCCAAGTGGCTGAAAGAACTAGAATGTCTTCCAGAAGACCCTCTGGACCAACCCTGGGCCTAGAAGGCTTGGTGCTCTTGGTGGCCCAGAGGATGCCTACTGTGCAGCTCTTCCATAGCTGACACCCAGTAAGTCAAAAGGGACCACAGAGCTCTTTGTATCCAATCTGTTGACACACAGATGAGAAAACCGAGGGACATATTTTAGAAAGCTATAATTTAGTGGGAAACTGGGATTAGAACCCACATTGCCTAACTGCTGGGCCATGCCTTCTTTTACTTCAAGGTGTTTGCTAGAAACTGAAAGCTGAAGAAAGGAATTCAGAGACACACAAAACTCCTTTAAAAGCCGATGTCTTTTCTCTCCTCTCAACACACACTCTCTCTTTTTTGCCAATTATTAAATACACCCTTGGGGGATGCACTCTAGGATGGTAGTATAGGGCAGCTGTGAAGAGTCTGGGTTCTGAAATCTGTGGCCAGGCCTCCCAAGTTGAGGCTCCACCAGCTGTAAGTCACAAACCCTCTGTGCACTTCTGTTTTCTCTTCTTCCCTAGTAGCATTGCCTGCTAAGGGAGTCATTACAGGGATTGAGTCGATGCCCCAAAGATGTAGCACTGGGCTCACACGCTGCAGTGCACAAGGATGGCCACTGTGTCGCAGAAGGTCACTTACTTGGTAAATGATACTGAAATAGGGAGTGGGAGGCTGCTCTCTCCCGTGACTTTCTGAGAGACTTTCCAAGCCCCATTTTCTGTCCCTATCATTTATGAACTTGTTTCTAAGCATCACGGGAATGGAGGAAACTAGTAGGAAGGGACTAGAAAGTCTAATGAAAAAATTCTAATGCATAAGTTGCCCCTGATTTTTCCATAAAGTTGGACAGAATTGTGTATGGAGACCAGGAGAAATTAAGTGGGTTCTTTGCCAGGTTCAGAAGGGACATGCTGCAAAACTTGCCAAACTTAATGGTATTTTTAAAGTGAACCACCAACCAGGGCACTGATCAAAAGAAATTGGGATGCAGACCAATTGGAACTCTTACACACCGTTGATGGGAAAGCAGAATGGAACAGCCACTTTGGAAAAGTTTGGCAGTTTCACATAAAGTTAAACATATACTTGTCATACAACCCAGCAATTCTGCCCCTAGAAACTCCCCCTAGAGAAAAAAATAGGTATATATTCACACAAAAACCTCTATGTGAGTGTTGGTAGTAGCTTTACTCATAATCTCCCAAAACCAGAAATTCAAATATCCTTCCCCTGGTGAATGATGCTCTGGTACATGCATCCAGTGAGATATTATTTAGCAGTGAACATGAAGCAACTATTGGTTCATACAACAACATGAGGATTCATGTTGCTATCATGTACCCCTTATATGATGCAATGAGAAGGGAACTTCACTTCTGTTAGTGTTCTTTCCCAAAACTCATAACCCAGTCTAGTCCTTAAAAAAAAAAAAAAAAAAAAAAAAAAAACACCCTCAAATTGAGTGACATTCTACAAAATAGCTGACCAATGATACCTCAAAAGTGTCAAGGTCATGAAAAAAAAAAAAGACTGAGAAACCAGCACAGTTGGGAGGAAATTGAGACAGGACCACCAAATGCCATGGTGGATCCTGGAACAGGAAAAGAACATTAGTGGAAAAATGGATGAAATCCAAATAAAGCCTATGGTTCTGTTAATAGTATTATAGTTGTGTTAATTTCCTAATTCTGACTACTATGTCAAAATACAATGGCTATGTAAGCTGTTAACATTGGCAGAAGCCGGGTAAAGAACTTTGTATTATCTTTGCAACTTTTTTTGTCAAGCTAAAAGTATTCCAAAATAAAAAGGGTTTTTTGTTTTAAAGGCTATATCCTGTGTGGTTCTGTTTGTATGCCATTTTGGAAAAGGTAAACCTATAAGGATAGGCCTCAGATCAGTGGTTGCCAAGAGCTGAGATGGGGGGAGGGCTGGACTCCCTCCAAAGAGGCACAAGGAAAATTTGGTATTGGTTGGGGCTCTTCTATAAATTGTGTTGGTGGTGACACAACTGTATGCATTTATCGAAATCCATGGAATCCACTGAAGAGGATGAATTTTACATATGTACATTAGTCCTCAATAAGTATGGTTTTAAGGAAAAGAAAGAAGAATTGGGTTCTGGATCCTTCACAAAGGGACGCTGTACTACGTGGTCAGAGAGCCCCTGAAATGAGGGGAGCGGAGACCCTCGGTGGGTTCGCTGAGCAGGTGGAGCCGGCTCAGCCGGGAGGTCCGCCCAAGATCACTCTGCTCCCAGTCCGTCCTTCTGGGCCGGCTCCCATCCGTCTGTGGTAAGTCAGGATAGGCCAGGCTATGCGTCAGCCACAGTCCCTGAGAAGTCTCGGTGGCTTTCATAACCAAGAGATTTCCTTCCTTCCTCACTCATGCTCTCTTTCTGGGGGCAGTGGGGGGGGTCAGTGGGGGCTCCCAGGGACGCATGCTGATGAAGCATCACCAGCATATGGTGATCGCATGAAACATGGGAGCTTCTCAGTCACCACAGCAAGGAAGGGTGAAGCTGGAGCATCGCCGTGCGTCGGCCTTGCTTCATCCAAAGAGAGACACGCTCTCTTCCCTCCACAGCCCATTGGCCAGAAATAGCTACATGCTTCACTGCAAGGGCCTGGGAGATGGGACAGCACAGGTGGACTGTTTCCCGAGTACTGCTATTTCTGCCTTACAAAGGATCTTGGTCTTTATTTCTTTTTTAAAAGATTTTATTGGACAGCCCGGGTAGCTCAGCAGTTTAGCCCCGCCTTCAGCCCCGGGAGTGATCCTGGAGACCCGGGATCAAGTCCCACATCGGGCTTCCTGCATGGAGCCTGCTTCTCCCTCTGCCTGTGTCTCTGCCTCTCTCTCTCTGTGTCTCTCATGAATAAATAAATAAAATCTTTAAAAAATAAAAAACAAATAAAAGATTTTATTTATTTATTCATTCATTCATTCATTCATTCATTCATGACAGAGAGAGAGGCAGAGACACAGGCAGAGAGGGAAGCAGGCTCCATGGAGGGAGCCCAACATAGGACTCGATCCCGGGTCCCCAGGATCACACCCCAGGCTGAAGGCAGCACTAAACCTACTGGGCCACCAGGGCTGCCCGGATCTTGGTCTTTAAAGTGTACTTTTTTAAAAAGTATGTATTTATTTATTCATGAGAGACACAGGCAGAGGGAGAAGCAGGCTCCATGCAGGGAGCCCGACGTGGGACTCGATCCCCGGTCTCCAGGATCACGGCCTGGGCTGAAGGTGGCGCTAAACCGCTGAGCCCCCCGGGCTGCCCTAAAGCGGACTTTGAAAACCTTAAAGAAAATCTAGTTTGTTCAAAAGAAAATATATGTGCATGAAGGAGGGTTTTTTTTTTTTTTTAATGGATTATTTAGTTTTCTTTCTGGAAGGCAAGGGTCCCGTGATACTAGCGGTTCTGGCTTCTGACAGGAGACGAGGACAGCTCCGTGGGGGGTGCGGAGGAGAGCGGTATTGTCCACACACCCTCGCGGGCCCTTCCACGCAGTCCCGGCTCCCGCTCTGCTGCGAGCGACGTGGTCTTCGCTAGGAGCTCAGCCCTAAGCGGCAGGACGCCCTGGTCTGGGCTGACTAGCTCGGGAAGCCGGGGTGGTAGGCCCGGCGCAGTAGCTTCTCACCCACAGGGGAGTCCGAGTTGATCGGCTTCTCCCGCCTTTGCTTCGAGCTGGTGACGGTATGAAACAATGTCAGTTACCAAAGCATCCACGCCAGAATTCGCAGAAGCAATGCACACGGTTCCTGTAAAGTGGCGGGAGCCTCCTGAGCCGTCAGGAACCGAGCAGGCAAGACGTCCGGTATGGACCAATCCACAGTGGAGCAGAGGACAAGGCCGGTAGCGGCCAGACCACAGAATCGGCCCAAGTCGCTTCGTCCGCGCGGGCATCCCTGCTCTGCTGCTGCTCCTCCAAACTTGTTGAGTCGATTGCACCACTTTGTATTTTCCTCTGAAAATAGAACTTTTGGCCTTAAAATACCTATCCTGCCTTCTGACAATTAATTAGTAGAAATCTGACCCGAGGGCCCTACTGTTCTCAACATGCCCAAATGCTTGCATTTGTAGAGTTCTCAAGCATTTGGCTGTGCTCGTTGAAGCGCTGTTCTCCTGGAGAACGTGATTAACTTTGAACTCTGATCCACAGGTTCTTGATCAATCTCTTCCTTTCTTCCCTGCTCCTACTGCCTGACATTTTGCAGCACTTCCGCGGTACGACCAAAAACACAATGAGATGCACCTTCTCCCACTTCTGGGCTATGCCCCCAGGGAAAGATCCGTGTTGGATAACTGCTGGCTGGCCTTTGCAATAGGGTAAGCAACTTTTTAAAAATTTGCCCTAGCAGATTGCCGATGAAAAGTGCTCAGGAAACCTCTGAAATCGGACACAGGTCTGCATCCAGACCCTTCTGCCATCCAAGGAAGAGGCAGTTGATTTTAGAAATGCCTCATCAGTAGAGGCCGGATTATGTATCAGCCGAGGCTTCCTTTTTCAGCTTCTTCCCAGGGAGCTCTTTTACTGATTTTGGTCTGGGGTGTCTCCTTGCTGGTATTTCTGGACCTGATCTGTGGTGCCCCAAGCGTCATTACCACAGTTAGAGCATCGTTTGCCATACCCCTGTTCCGGCACAGACAGAAGGCTTTCTCAAGACTCAGCACTTGACAGATCAACACCCTTGCTTCCATTCTCCTTCCTACAGTTCATTGCTATTCCAATGGCTGGGTTATAAACTCTTTCATCCCTGTTATAAACTCTATTCTGGTCCAGGAATTTATGGACCTCTTAACTTCGAGAGTTCTGTTCATCCTCCGAGATATGTAATTTTTGCGTGTGAAAATGCACCTCTGTGGATTTTTTTTTTTTTCCTGAGGAAATGGTCCAGAGCTTCCATAAATTCTCAAAGGGGTCGATGAACAATAAAAGTCAGAATCATGCTAATCACAGGTTTCAGGCTGACGCAGGTGGTGTGGATGTGACTGGAACTTCCTCTGAGCACTAAAAGCCTGTCTCATGCATGTGTAAGTGAGCAGGAGGTTCCTCTGGCCACCTTTCCCTGCAGGGAAGTCACAACCATCCTGGACTGTTTCCTCTCTCCTGGCCCTGGATGGCTGAGTTGGCCATGCGAGGGCCTCAGCAGTCAAACTGAGGGGTATTTTTATCCTGCCAAAAGGAGCTGCCGTCCTGGGTGAGCTGTGACTTTGGCTCCAGCTGGAAAGGAAGAAGCTAGCAGGGAGAGAACAAATCCTGACCACCACTACCCCGAGCTCTTGCTACCTGCATTCTGCTACCCATCTGTTACCTGCCCTCAGAACCAGCCCCAGGGGGAACCCTGGCTTCTTTAGCTTGGGCTTCAATGGCGAGCCTGGGGTGAGAGAAGCCCAGAACCAAACAGGCTGGTTTTTCCGCCCTATAAACCAGGCCTGTGGTTAAAGACAAAGCACCTGGAAAAGATGGGAGCGGGCCCAGGCTGAAGCCTGAAGTGTCCGATCTTCTGGCCTCACCTTTCCAGGTAAGCAAGCAAAGGGAGCTGGGAACATAGGTGCACGCTGAGCAGGGAAGACGTGGAGGCTTTGGGAGAACCAGGTGGGAGGCACACACTAGGGTTTTCTGCCTGGCAGCCGGGGGTGGATGCCTGACCCACCTACTGAAGGTGAGGAGAGATGCAGATGAAATGACAGTGAACAGCAGAGGAAGAAGTAGGGCCATCCACTGAATGTCCCTGAGGACATTAGAGACAGATTTTAGGCTCAGTGGAACCATGTTTATGGCTTTATCACCTTCACATTTCTTATGCCACATGGACTATGGAAAATAAAAACAGCTATTATCCATGGGGAGCCTTATGCCAGGCACTGTGCTAGGGACACATAAGTCCCTTTCATCCTCTTAATTACCCTACAGAGTAGGAATTTTTTTTGCCATGTTGAGTTCTAATTTTGAATTACAATTCAAATACCTTAAAATTTCTTCTTTTAAGGTATATGACTCAGTGATTTTTTAGTATATTCACAAGATTCCACAACCATCACCATTATCCAATTCCAGAACACTTTTCATTACCTCCAGGAGGAACTCTGTACCCATTAGCAATGACTCCCCATTCTGCCCTACCCCAGACCCTGGTGACCATTAATCTCCTTTCTGCCTTTATGGGTTTGCCTGTAATGGACATTTCATATGACTAGAATCCTATAGATGATCTTTTGTAACTGGCTTCTTTCACTTAGTGAAAATGTGCCACATTGTAGCACATATTAGTACTTTATTCCTTTTTGTCACTAATATTCAGTTGTATGGCTCTAGCACATTTATCCAGTCATTAAATTTATGGGCATTAGAATTCTTTCCATTTTTTTGGCTATTATGTATGATGCCGCTGTGAGCATTTGTGTATACATTTTTGTGTACACATATGTTCTTACTGTCTTGGGTCTACACCAAGAAGAACATTGCTGGTCACATTCTTAACCTTTCAAGGAACTGCTAGATTGTTTCCCAAAATGGCTGCACTATTTTACAGGATCAGCAGCAGTATGTGAGCGTTCTGATTTCACCATATCCTCACCAACACTTGTAGTTACTCGTCTTTATGATTATAACCATCGTAGTGGGCATGAAGTGGTATCTCATTGTGGTTTTAATTTGCATTTTCCTAATGAAAGGTAGGTATTTGCCCTGCACTGAATTGTGTCTCCCCCAAGATTCAGATGTTGGAGCTGTTGATTCATATATTGTAAACCCCCAAAATTCAGTGTATTTGGAGACAGGGCTTTGGGAGGGCATTAAGGTAAAATGAGGTGCTAAGGGTGGGGGCCCCATCTGACAGGATAGCGTCATAAGAGACAGAGGAAAGACCACGTGAGGACAAAGCATCTGAAGACAGAAAGGCTTTCCTAGAAACCAGATGCTGCTGGACCTTGATCTGGGACTTCCTTTCTCTAGAACTGCGAGAAATAAATTTCTGTTGTCTAAGCACCCCCAGCCTGGGTTGTTTCATTATGGCAAGAGCTGAGAATTCTTAGCGCTGTTTTACAAATGGAAACTTCTTTTTTTTTTTTTTTTTTAAATTTTTATTTATTTATGATAGTCACAGAGAGAGAGAGAGAGAGAGGCAGAGACACAGGCAGAGGGAGAAGCAGGCTCCATGCACCGGGAGCCCGACGTGGGATTCGATCCCGGGTCTCCAGGATCGCGCCCTGGGCCAAAGGCAGGCGCCAAACCGCTGCGCCACCCAGGGATCCCACAAATGGAAACTTCTAGGATCATTTTGTCTGATGGTCAGACCTGGACCATATTCCCCTATGCTACACTGCCTCTGGCTTCCAGCGGTCGGGAGGGACAGGGTTCTACCCAGATGGGCCTGCCAGCTGACCGAAATCACAAGTGGCAAAGGGCTGAGACTCAATTTGGTGAGTAAGGGGGAGAAACTTACCAAGAAGGAGAAATAAGCAAATGTCTGAACCTTCAAGTTGCTTCCTGCCCCACGGGCTTATGCCAGTTACAGATTCAAAGATCATAGGAGGAGCCAAATCCTACCCTGGTGATTCTCAAGCCAAGGAATCTACTGCAGCTCATCTAGGGCCTAGATCCCCAATCTTCTCTAATACAGTGCTGGTCAACATCCACCTCACATGCATCCACCTCAGGCAATTTCTGTAAAACGAGATTAAACAACTCTCAATAAAGAGTGTATTGAAAAATTTGAATCACATTCAAGAAGAATCTCTTGGCCATTTTCAGGTTTCTACAGTTTTCTAGATGAGGCAGTTCAAGAAGTATAAGTGAGGGGATCCCTGGGTGGCTCGGTGGTTTAGTGCCTGCCTTTGGCCCAGGACGTGATCCTGGAGTCCTGGGATCGGGTCCCACATCGGGCTCCCTGCATGGAGCCTGCTTCTCCCTCTGCCTGTGTCTCTGCCTCTCTCTCTCTCTCTCCCTCTCTCATGAATAAATAAAATATTAAAAAAAAAAGAAGTATAAGTGACAATACAGATTTCTGTGCTCTCTGGTGCCCACTTCATAAATCCATCTCAACTGAGGAGAGGGTAGATAGCATGGGCCACACTCCAGGAGGGAATGCTGTGTCCTCTGACTACAACTCCAGACTTACCCAAATGCCATTTGAGGCTTAAATAATTTAATCCTATATACTTGAGCATGAGGGTGTTGGGCCCATTTTTTTTTTTTTTTCTGGGAAAGTGGCAAGGGAAAGATACTAAATGTATGTTTGGATTCTTTCATTGAACCAGAGTTTGCTCTACCAGGCCTTCACTCCAGCTACCTTGATTTTAAGAGATCTGCAGCTCCTTTCTATTAAAACGAAATCTTTTGTTGCCATATCCTTCCTTTTATCTCCCCCCCCTTGATATCTAGAAATTAAGGTGCATTTTCTCTCAAATTATAAGGTTTCTAAGAAAACTTAGGAAAACAGACATGCAAATGTTAAAGACAAATTATCCACAACCCAAGCATAACCACTATTAATTTTTATACATTCTTCATGTCTTTTTTTACTCACATATTTTTTTTTAACAAAACTAAGAGGTCACATGGGTTTGTAACGGGCTTTTCATCCCTTAGGGTACATGCTGCCAAGTTCTTGTTCAGAAAGGTTGTAACAATTTATTCTTCTAATAGATGTGAGAGTGACTGTAATACCCCTACCACCCCCTCAGCACCGAATATCCTCCTTCTTTTTAATCTTTGCCAATTTAAAGGCAACAAATTATTGTTTTAATTTTGCATTGCTTTGATTACTAGTGAGGTTAAACATTTATTTTGATGTTGATCACTTCCCTTGAATTTTGCCTTGCCTTTTTATTAGGGACTATGAGAAGCAGTCAGTCCTATCCACTTTCTGTTGCAGACTGGATGATGATGGTTGGTGAGAAGGTGGGTGTGGACATAGGGAAGAGGATGGCCAGCCGTGCTGCAGAAAGAAGGTCATGTTGCTTGCTTGTCTTTTATGAAATGTGACAAAAGGAATACATACTCATTGCCAGAAAAAGAAAAGTAGATATTTCAAAAGGACACATTATTGTGAAAGCTCATCTCGGCATTCTCTTCCCCTTTCCCATAGGCCGTATTTCACAGGTGTAACCATCTTCAGGCCCTCTCCCCATGTGACTGTCTTCCAGCAGGACCGGCTACAATGGTCACAGACTTAGGGGAGTGATAGGGAGAAAGGATCGGGGATTGGAAAAGGAACCATACAATAGCTCCCAGGGTGGCCACAGGGAAGGGAAGCAGGAGAGACCACACCAGGTTTTTGTCTGTAATCAAATGGGCAGATGGAGAGTGAGTTAAGATTACCCTGTCTGCCTTGATTTCAGTCCATATGAAAAATGGCAGGCTGTTTATTGCAGCACATGAGCAGTGTCCTTTGTTAACTTTTGTCCCTTGAGTGTAACCCCTTTCCTTTACAAAGTGGAATAGAAAACCTGAGAAATGGTTTGCCTTTCCCGCATGAACCCTCCTCCCCATTTAACAGGTCCTTGTGGAGCCGTACATCCACCTTTTATCCCGCTTGCTTCCAGACAGTGGTTTGAAATAACATCCACTGCCTATGGGATCTTACTCAATTATAGCTAAAGGAATGTCATCAAAGTCATTCTTAAAACTGATGCCAAGACTTGCGTTGAATTTATAGTGTGAAAGGGAACCCATTCCTTGTTATCAGAAAATCATTTGTAGGAAAAGTGATCTAATTATTCAAAATCTTAGTGTTAAGAAAATGGCTGTTTTAAATGGGAGGGGCCGTCACCAAACTGACCTGGAACCTTTCAAACAATTTTCCTCTCTTCTTTGGGAGATGCAAACGCCTGTGAAATGGAATAGGCCATCTCAGAACCAATGGTTCACCAGCCTTCCATCGAGGTGGAAGTATTTCTCATTTTCTTGAGATTCTGCTTTTTCTTTTTTTCCCAGCGTTGAAAGCCGATCACCTATCTCACCTCTTCTTGCATCATTTTCCATAGGGGGTGCTTTTCCGCAAGGGTTTAATTTTCCCCAGTAGTTGTCTTAGATAAGATGGTTTAATATTAGACAAGATAATTTTTAGGCACATATAGTATACTTACCTTGTGAGTTTGAGTAACAAAATCCTGCATGAGGAAGCTTCGTCTTCAACCTAGTCCAACCGGGCTTTTTTCCCCAGTAAGTGTTCATTCTGAAAAGCTTTGTTTTCTGAACTCAGGGGACAGGATGGCATAGGAAGACCCTAGGTGATGTTGCTGGCTTTAACAGGTGGATGTGCGTGGGGAGAGGCACACAGGGCAGTCGCCACGATGTAGTCGTTGTCCAAGCCTATGTGACAGATCACCCCCAGACTCAGCACTTTGAAACCACGCACTACTTATCTCCCACGGTCTCTGAGTGTCGGGAACCCAGGCGTGGTTTAGCAGGCCTGGCTCCCGGTGTCCCATGAGGCTGCAGAGCCAAGCTGCTGGCTGGGCTTGTAGTCATCTCAAGGCTCAACCGGGGCTGAAGGATCTGCTTCCAAGCTCACCCACACGGCTGCTGGCAGGGCCCTCAGTTCCTCGTTAGCTGGCAGCCATAGCTACTTGCCACGTGGGTCTCTCTCCACAGACTTCCTGAGTGTCCTTGCAACACAGTTTCTCCCATAGCCAGGGATCCACGAGAGTACACACCCAGGACACAAGCCTGTCTCTTTACATCCTGACCTTGGACGTGACAGCCCATCACTGCTCTATCCCACTCATAAGCAAGTCCTGCCCACGAACTTCAAGGGGAGAAAAATGAAGCTCTACCAAAGAGAGGGGTATCAAAGAATTTGTGGACATATTTTAACAATAACCGCGTGTGCAAGTTACCTATATCCAGTTTGCTCTTTGGTCTGTGGCAAAGGTCGGTACATTTTTTCTGTGAAAGACCAGAGAGTAAAATATTATTTTAGGCACTGTGGGCCAGACTGTCTCTATTGCAACTACTGAACTCTGCCCCTGTATTGCAAAATAGCCATAGGCAATACATAGTGTGGCTTAGTTTCAGGAAGATTTTATTTACACAAACAGGCGTGGGGCAGAATTGGCCACAGACAGGAGTTGGCTGGCCCCTGGTCTAGCGTGCTACACGGTTGTGTTTCCATGGCATCAGAATCCCATTTCGAATGAAATTCATCCATCAGACATAGCTGTCTGACCTGCAGCTTGAAATTTAGCAGCGAGGTAACAGGAAGACAGGCAAATGTTGAGAGATTTAGGTAGCGGGAAACCCTTGAGGACCTAGAATCCCAGCTGTCCTCTGGGAAAAAAGGAAGAATCGGAATGTAAAGGAAAAAAGCTGATGTGGTACAACACGGGACAAGACAGGGTCTTCATTCCAGTTCATCAAGGAAGCAGAGAGGAGGCGGGAAGTCTGAGAGGAAACGTCCTCTACATAACCAGAACTGTGGGGCTAGATTATAGCATTCTGGGTCTGGAACGCTATGAATAAAAGGACCCATCTTCACAAAGCTCCCAAAGAGCCCCGAGTTTGCTAAAGGTGTGTAGAGGGGAAAAAAAGACTTGTGAGTGCCTCAGAGAGGGTTGAAGGCAGGAAGTGCGGGAATGTGTAGGAATAATGGAACTTCAGGGCTGGAAGGGGTGGGGGCGAAGGTTTATTTTGCAATATTCATAAATAAACTTCAAGTGATTATTTTCAACTAACATAAGGCTAAGCATATATATATAATGTATATATTTCTCCCTCCGTGTTCTTTAGGTGTTGCAGATACTGACTTGTTCCCCAGGGCTGTTCATATTAAGCTGCCGCGACCGAGTCAAGCAGAGATGGAATTGAGAATTTCACTTTCCTTTCACAGCCCCCTGCAATGGAACTTTTAATCGAAGATGCATAGTTTTCTGCCTAAATTATGGATCATCCTCCAGAAGATGGTTGATAAATCTTACCATTTAAAAAGTTATGCTTTGCTTTTTTTTTTTTTTTTTCCAGCCCCAAACACAGCCACTTGTCATTTTTAGGTTAATTTTAAAGGAAAAATCTTATCAACCTCTTTGATGAGATGTGCTTCAGAAATGAAGAACAACACTCTGCTAGTAAATTACTTCTCAAAGTGGTTTGTTTTCGCTCTCAGGCCATCATGGGGCCTATCATGACCCTATTTGGATAACTGGGCATAACATCAACATTCCTTTGTTAAGGTTTTCTTCCTCTTATCCGGAACCTAAAGCAAAATAAAGAGCAAAACATCTTTAAAAATCTTTGCTGCAGTTTTCTTTGCAAGAAATACCCCCACTTTGGGGATCCCTGGGTGGCTCAGTGATTTAGCGCCTGCCTTCGGCCCAGGGTATGATCCTGGAGTCCTGGGATCAAGTCCCACATCGGGCTCCCTGGATGGAGCCTGCTTCTCCCTCTGCCTATATCTCTGCCTCTCTCTCTCTGTGTGTGTCTCTCATGAATAGATAGATGAAAATCCTAAAAAAAAAAAAAATTACTTCCATAAAGAATTCTTCGGTATAAAATAAAGATGTGAGGACAGTTACTGGGAACTTTAGTCACCCAGCTTCTTATCCTGTGATGGAAAGTGTTTAAATGACATGTCAAGAGGCAACCAGGCTGTGGGAATGTGATGCAGTCAGAATCCCTCTAGTGCCAGAGATGCAGGTCAGAATTCAGTGAGCACTGGATATCACCATCACCCTGACTGGAGTCCATCTCTGTCAGGCAAGGGGCTAACGACCCAGTCATTCCAAAGACATATGTGGACTATTCCAGTTTTACTAATAACTTTATTTAAATAAGACACAGGAACTTCTATACTGAAAAAATACAAAACAAAAGCCACACATTTCCTTGTGTAAAGCCATATTGTATGGTAACTCGAATACTGTTCAGCGCAGTGGCTAGAATTAAACAGTACAACTATATACAAAATTTAAACAATTTCTGACAAATTTCTACAGCTGGATGTAGGATACATTTGAGCTCAACAACTTCTGGGAAATTTACATGGCAAAGCAGAAGCTTTAACACATTTGGTTCAAAACTTTAATATATGCTAAGAACAAATGTACAACACAATTAATATTTAGTTTCTCATGAGAAAATAAAAGCACATGTCACTATAAATATCATACATCAGATTTCATCACCAAAAAAGCATTCAGTCCATCTTTCAGAAATTGATATTGATATCAACTATTGCATTGTATTTGGACAAAAGCAGAGCTTAAGATCAACACATTATGTAATGCTAAACCAGATATCAGAAGTTAATGGAGCTCATATTTATCTTACAGAACTAATAATTTTCTCCCTTTAACCATAATCTACAAAATATAGTATTTTCATCAAGGCCTGAGATTATTAGGGTTAAAGGTGTCTGCTGCTGAAGAGATTGTTTTAAAAGGTTCCCCTGTGAAAATGGCAAAAGTAAACTGAGTCCTTTTCCATGACAGTCTCCTACAATATAACACTGACTAATTTAAAGGAGCCAGAATGCACCTTCAGGAGAGAATATTACTGCAAACTTTGGTGGAAAGAAGATAATTGGGATCATGACAAAATAATACACAGAATACATACACACACATATACATATACATACATACATATATATATATATATATATCATTTCTTAAAAAAAATCAATGGTGTTGCTTTCTTCTCTATCACCTCTTCCTTCTTCAACCTCTTTAGAAAATAAAACAAAGAAATCCCGAGGAATGACTGAAGGGAACTGAAACGTTCCTGTAACTGTAGGCATCTTATTCCCCTAATTCTTAAGAAAACTGTGCCATATACTGTAGGTACAGATGAAACAACTCTATGCTTTATTGAACTGAAAGCAATGGAATAAAGATACAAAAACTTCCCTTTGCTTCTGGAGACTCTCTTTGTGCTGTAGATAACAAAGTCTGAGAGTTGGGCTCTTCCACTGACCAGTCGGTGGGGGGGGGGGGGGGGGGAATATCTGGGGCTCTCTTCACACAACGCTGTTGACAATTCAGGTCAAGTCTGCAAGTTCAAGGCAATTTACTTGAGCTTATGCTTTACTTTAGACATCTGAAATACTAAGAACCAGTCATGATCTTGTGAGGAGAGGCTTGAAGAGGCAGTCGCAAACTACTGCTTTTCTAAGTCACCAAGCAACCTGCTTCCCTGTGCTGCCTTACTTCTGAGACCACATGTTCTCTCTCCACATGAACGCAACTCATGCACCTCCACTGCTTAAGGAAAACAATAACCAAAAGTGTGTTATTTGTAAACCTGCAAATTAAAGAACTTCCGAGAGAGAAACTGAACATCAATATGCCTTTAGCTAAAATGAGAGCATTTCATGACCCTGGTGGCCAACATCAACAAAAAATCTCAGCCATCCCCCGTGAAAGTTCACTTGTTTTGCAATCTAACCTAGGCTTTCTTGTTTTAAACCTAGGCTTTCTTGTTGTTAAATTCCATCACACGCAATTGGAATGTTTATGTACAGCCTGGTACTGGAGACACTTCATTTGCAACATTGTAACAGTCATTAACTGAGCAACACCTGAACTTGTTTAAAAAAAAAAAAAGCCACATTTACACATGTTGAAATGCTGAATTAAACAGTTGTTTTAACTCGTAACCTCATGACAAAAGTGATGTCAGACACCACAGATTTGCTGGTTCTCCTCATGTTCACCCATGTCCAGGATTATTGTTCTCCTAGGGTTGAATGCACTTCTTATTCTAAGAATGTGGAATGTAATGAGGAAAGGGAAATGCATAAAATAAGGAAAGGCAAAAGAGTGATGTTCCCTCTTTAGCTTTTTAGCTGTGAAATATTTAATATCCCAATATGATATACATTCCAAGTTACCTGAGTTTAGACTTCAACTGAAGTACCTGAAGCTAGGCCATAGGGGTGGGCACTGTGCAACTGTTGTGGCCATTTATTATTATTATTATTATTATTATTATTATTATTATTATTTTTTGCATTGTATGTATTACAGAAGTTAGAAACAAACACCTGGATCAATTGTAAACATAATCCTGAAGTACAGTATTTTCCATAGGACAAAACACAGCAAGACATTTTCTATTTAGACAGGCAACTTTTTGATATAGAGCTTATTTATACTGAAGAATCTGGAACAAAACACAGGACACGGTACTAATCTGTCAGACATACTATGAAATGCATAGTCTCCACTGAGAATGCTGAATGACACACACATTTTGCAAGCATCACTGCTTTCCACAAAAACTGCCGAATAGGAGTTCCGTCCCTGCCAAGATCAGTGTTGAGAGATACTTTATGATGCTGATAAGTATTCTGGTGGTGGTGGTGGTGGTGGTGTTCAGAAAGTTTGTCACTCCATGCAGATAAGATGTCTGAGGTCTAGTTCCTAATCCGTGAAGGTAGGGTAGAGGCCAGCTCCCCCTTTGCTTTAGATGATCACATAGTTCTGAGCAGAGAGGTGCTCCTCGGCCTGCAGTTCCTGCAGGAGCTGCTGTTGCTGCTGCTGCTGCTGCTGGGATGGCTGTTGGGCAGAGGCCTCCATGGTGCCCACCGAGCTGGTGTCGTCAGAAAGAGACGTAAAGGAAACCCGGGAGGAGAGCTGCTCGACGGTCAGAGTGGCCAGAGCTGAGCTCTGGCCAGAGTTAGGAGAGTTCTTGAGCATCAGGTCAGAGGCAGGTAAGAGAGGGCCTAGAAGTTTTACAGGACAGAAAGCTGATCCGGTTGGGATGAAATTAACCTTGTTTTTGTCAGGACATGAAAAGAGAGGGGCTGAGATAGGCTGACGAGACCTAAAACCATAAAACAAAATGACATTTACAATCACTCAAAATTTCCAAGCGTTCTGACTTAGCTGGAGTTCTCTACAACGGCTACGATGTGAATGGCAGGGAATGAGTTAAGTGTAGACAGAGGGGTAAACATCTTCCATAGCACAAGTCAGCTGACAGACTACTGATGTACACAGCACTGAGTGGTATTTGAGACTAAAGGATTTTCAAAAAGACTGGGCACATTTTTTCAGAGACCATTCATTTGCTTTCAATCATTTAGGAAGATGGAAAAATGTCCTATGTTATAGTTGAGGATTATGCAAGGTTACAATGACCTTTTCTGTTAAGGAAAAGTGTAATGGGACAGGGATTACCCAGCCATAGATTTGGTTTTAAGCATTTCCTCCTTTTTCTGTATTACTATACATACGTCTAACAACAGATCAGGGAAAAATAAAAAAGTTTCTATAGTTTTCCAAGAGCCAGTCAGCCCAACAGAGCAGAGTCCTCAAGCCTCTCCTCTCCTCTCATTCCCAGGAACTAAGCCATCAACTCCTGCAAGACCGGTCTCTGTCCCTTCCCAGGTTGCAAGAGTACAGCGGCCTCCCCCAGTCGTGCACTGGGACAAAGGGATGAGTGAGTCCAAGAGCCATACAGTCTTTTTTTTTTTTTAGCTACTCTGCCAGGTATTTAGAGCATGAACCTCTTTTCCTTTAATCTCTAATTTATGCACACCTCATTTCAAAAAGAAAAAAAATCTGTGAATGAGAAGTCTACATTAAAGGAGCACACATGCTGCATGTGTCTACAGGGAGACAAGTTCATTTCCTTCTGGCTTGTGGGATCGCTGTCCTAAGGCCAGTCACACTCGGGATGTTAACTGCCGCTAAACGCCTTCTTGTTAGCCATCCAGATTAATAGAGCTTTTGAAAGGAAAAGTCTTAGTGATTAAAAATAGATCTTTTAGGCAGCAGGGAAGAATTTCCAAGTTTCTTTGTATTAGCTTATGTATTTCCAATACTCCACTAAGATCCCTTCAGCCTATTCAATTCTCTTTTCATAATTTGGTTTTGAAACACATTATCAGCTGGATGGAGTAGTTGATTCATCTGTAATCAACTGGTCTCAATAAAAAGCTTTACAGCTTTGCAGATCCCAGCTGATAGAAAAGACATTACTTACGCCATTTCCTCAAAGACCTTCACTCGCTCACATCCCTCTGGGGGCTCCCGTTTGAACATGTAGCTGTTGTTTGGTTTGGGAGATGAAGCGTACTTGGGTAACGGTGAGCTACTCCCACTGTCTGTAAATTTAAAGCAGTTATATTAACTAGTGATTGAAAGCTCTTTTAAATTAAGTTTGATTTCCAAACAAGCAGCCTTTTGCACAGTTTATCCACTATGGCCCCTTTGCTTCCACCACAGAGCTTCCTTTATTGCAAAGCTATTACTAACACTCTCATGTAGTACATTTCTAAGAAATAAAAGCTTTGATGCAACAGTAATCTGCTGTACCACAGAACATAAAAAGAGGATATTTTGGTCGAGTAACTGCATTTTGAATAAGGTAGGGCTATAATCTTGAAAACAAATACAGTAGTATGTATTTCAAAATGTAAATGAATGGGGTAATATGTATAAATCATTCAAAAAGAATTACAAGAGAGTATAATACAGGCTCCTCTATGTTTTCTCAATGTCCAACCAATTTAATTGAAAATTTTAGTACGCGGAATGATCTTCATTACAAATGTTCTTAGCAGAAACCTTACTTTTACTAAACACCATGAATAAATGTATGCAGGTGACAAAACAGGTTTATGACACATAATGTCCTTTTCCCTTAGCCCACTATGAAAAACAGAATTTGCTCAGAATTTTGCCTTTAAAATGTTTATGTAAAATAATTTTCCAGCAGTTTGTACTTTTTGCTACTAGAAGCATGAGAAATCTAAAAGCATCTCTACCTAACATGTTTTCTTCATATTTTTGACCAAGAAAATGGTCTATTCATTAAAAGTCATAAAACCTATATGTAATTTCTCCCTTTCCTACCTGGCAAAGGATTTTGGAAATTCAAATCCACCAAAATGTGTCATTATCTTTGTAAGATGCCAAGTTGTTAAAGTCAGTAACATACCTGTATAAATACAAAAGTCCCATTTAAACAAATTCTGACCTAATGCAAACCAATCCCTACTGCTAAAATACTAAGCACACGATCTATTGAGATGTATTATTTTTATGTATATTTTTGAAAGATGGCATTGGTCACCATAATTACATTTGTCACCATTTTGATGAGTTGCTTTAGTTTAGGCTACAGAACACAGCACAACATTCAGAATCTGAGTAACAGGGATGTTTTTATCATCATTAATGAACTGTAATATATGCTCAGAAAGTAGACTCTTGAGGCACACTTAGAGTATTTGGTGAATGATTCAAAGAGCATCTATGTTAGTCTTGGGAATGGAGATGCATGCTTATGTTTAAATATGGCAATAATTCTGGCTGGGAAACCACTGCCTACAGAATAACAAGGCCACATCACTGTGAAACCTAGAAAACCACCACTCAGTTCCTCCATCATTACTGTTACGTGCATTCTTACAGATTATACATAGTCTGTTGGGAGGGATGGTTCTTAAAATTAAATTCGGTTTCTTCATGTGCCATTCAGATTAAAGGATTTTCTTAGATTTGACATTTGCCTTCTATCGCTTAAAGGGTAGGCAAGAGGGAGAATATAATTTTCTCTCTTAGGTGGATGCAAAACCTCATCAGCTGGCCTAGAGTCTGAGTTTGCTGCTCTATACTCGAGGGAGACTAGACCAAAAAGATTGGTCCACAATCAAAAAGTGGTGAGAACAAGGCCTTCAGCTCCGTGTAATACAAAAATACACCCCAGCTGCGCTTTCCCATCCGAGCAGCAACAAGCCCTGTAAAGGCAATGCGAGACCAAGTGGAGGTGACCCATGACGCTTCCGTGGACCTTCCTGTTGGTGACAGCAGTCCCCAGGGAGGGCACAATTAGCCTGAAGCCATGGACTTGACAGCCGTGAGGACTCGCCTCAGGAGCAAGTCAGAAAAGTCACCTTGGCCACAGCTGCAGTCTTCTGGGCTCTACTCTATGACGTCACAAGACCTACCGCAGGATTCCTCTCATGACTTTATTAATGGCTTCAAGGCTCTCGCAGAATTTAAAGCTAGATGGGAAATCTACAAAACTGATTATCTTCCTATTAACATCTGCAATAAATTAGTGTTTCTTCCTAAATTTTTTTTAATTTCAGAGGCTTATATTTTTACAGTTTTACCCACTTAAACACTCTTGTTCTTTTTTTTGGGGGGGGGTGGTGCTGATTCATGTTAGATAAAAAATAAACATGCTGCTATCCTAGAAAGACAGTATTCAGTACTATTATATGACTGTTCAGTTAAAAAAGTTGGGAGTTTGTGGTGGTGTTGAGTATATATATATATATATATATATATATATATACACACACACACACACACACACATACACACACACACACATACACATTTGAACACTTGGTGGTCTGGAAAGAAAAAAAGGCTTGAAAAAAAATTGAAACCATCAACAGATTTGTCCAACTGGAGTTTTTCCCTCAGATAAGTATGCAATCTGGAAGATGACAAAGAGGAATAGGGAATGGAGACACCTCATCTGTGGGTTCAGCTCTGTTACTAGTTGTATAACTGAACACAACTGCCTTTCTGAGTTTCTAGATAACTAAAGGAATTATCACTCCTAACTAAAATTCTGTGACATTTTTAAGGGTTCTAACATACAAGGTATTATTTTGCTTTACAAAATGGCATGATTTAAGAACACCCCAGATAGGGGCACCTGTGTGGCACAGTCATTAAGTATCTGACTCTTGGTTTCAGCTCAGGTTGTGATCTCAGGCTCATGAGGTCAAGCCCTGATAATCTACAAAACTGATTATCTTCCTATTAACATCTACAATAAATTAGTGTTTCTTCCTCATGTTCAGCGCAGAGTCTACTTAAGATTCTCTGCCCCTCCCCCTACACTCTTTCACACTCTAAAATAAATGAATCTTAAAAAAAATAAATAAAAACAACTCACATGAACAATCTATTCTATCCATTTCAGACTTGGAATCTGATTCATTTAGAACTCTGTATTGAATTTAATAAACCTTTCAGTAAAGGAACAGAAATGTGAGGTAAAGATGCCCACTCAGGAGATTCAAAATGAGAAGTCTCACGGTAATCTTAATTCAATCCCTTCTGTTCACAAGCATGATAAATTTTCACATTCTGTTATTTCTCAGTAGGAAATAACTAGACATGTAGTTCACATTAAATGTTACTTTATGTTCTTAAAACATCACAGCCAATGTCAATAAAATTAGATGTAACAAAGAAGATTATTTCTGTATTTATAACAATCTTATCTATCTTTATAAAGAATCACCCAACTCTGAAAATCAGGGGTACAGAAATATTTTATTGGCTATTTTAACAGATCATACTTATACACATATATTATATTTACCATTAAAATACAAGCAGCTTGTCAAATATTTTTAAATTCATGATAATGAAATAAAGCTTGGAAGAAAATTAGACGTTTTAAATAATGGAATTCCATATAAAAACAGTTATTTTTAACTACATGTACTTTTATAGTTTAAGAGTTTTCTAAATTTCTCCTTTATAATGGCCTTCATTATTTCTGGTATATTAAATATTTCTGGCCCACAATTCCAGTAAAAAAAAAAAAAATCAGATAAGTCATCTTGTGGGTAGGTATGTAAAATCTTTGCCATGGTTGAGTTTTAGCCCTAAGTTTTCCAATGTGCTTTATCTCCTACTATCAGATCACTTAAATTAAATGAAATTAGTACTAAAACAAGCTCTGTAATTATAGAGCAGCAGTTAACTCTGGTTTCACATTAGACTCATCAAGAAATGTTTCAAAAATACCAACATATATACTATTGTCCAGACCTCATCCCTAAGATATGCTGATTTAATTAGCTGTAGAGCTCCTCCCCAGCATGTGCTTTTTTAAAATTTATTTTTATTTTTATTTCTTTTTGTAAAACCCCAAATGCTTTTAAAGCAACGCCTGATTTGAGAACCAATCACGAAAAGGTCAAAACACTGGTTTGGAGTCAGGCTACCTTGCCTGCTTTCTACCAGGCCTAACACCATGACCTAGGTAAAAGTCTGATCCCTTTTTTGAACTGTAAAATGAAACTACTGGTATGATAGCTATGAAAAATATGTGTAGAAGAATTAGGATAGTGCCTGAAACACAGTGAGCTCTCAGTAAATGACTGTAGCAGTAGAAAGAACATACCATTCCTAGTTTGCAAATTTAAAATGATGAACCATTCAGAAATTAAGTGCCTATTCTACCTTCTCTCATCAGGAAAGTTATTTTTAATAGATCTGCACATTCTACTTCTATTTGGCTACATAAAGGTAAGATTCTGTATCTGGTGGGGAAGTGGGGTAATATTTGCAATATCAGATTCCCCAGTTTAGACTGCCTGGCATGAACTCTGCCAGTTTATAAGGACGTCCTATAGCATATAGAAATCTATTATCTGGAAATGAAAATGAAATGAATGCCTAAAGCACAGATTCTATGGATTCCTCTACAGAGACCTAACCAGTAGAATGTCCTTCTTATTCTATCTTCACAGTAGAGTAAGAGCCTGGGTAAGTGAGGGTAGAGTTCCATCAAAACTATACTCCATGACAGAGGAGGAGTATAATTTAAGGTTAGCCAATAGAATTAGATTAGAAATATGATTGACCAAATAGGACCTAAACAATTACTACTCTAGTATTAAGATTACTTCTTTTCCTTCAGGAAATGAAATTATGAGCTGTAGTGTGGTTTGATGGCCTAATGAAATCAGGAGGGAACACAAAACTGCATAGCCTTTCTTGGCAACAGAATGTGGAACCAGTTGTTATTACGATTGTATTGAAGATGCGTTAACTCCAAGACCAAATTGGGAATGAGTGAGGAGAAAACTTGGCTTTTACAAATAGTCTCTAAGGTGTCTCTAAAATTTCAAAGTCAACCTTTTATGAGAGGGTTACAAAATTTTAATAAAACAAGACTACCAGCTATAGCTGAGATCTCCCTTAGACCAGCATTCAGTAAAGGGTAAGGAGGGAAAACTACCATCATAACCTTCACTATGTATATTTTTGCACAAATAAGATTGTGTTCTGAATACTGGGCTTAACTTAGATTCCAAACGTCTGGTGCCATTAATTGGATATCTGTCATATGGGGGGAGGTGTTTTAACTGCTTATTGTTCCCCAAGTAATCACTGAATTGATAAGAATTTGTAAATTAAGCAAACAAATCATTTATTTAATAATAATAATAATAATAATCCTTTATTTTTGTGTACTCACAATAAATACTTCTTTCACAATCATAATCCTGATATGCAGAATAGGACCTATTATTACCTCCAAATGTGACTTGGAGTCATTGATACTTACTCTGAATTTGACTATCTGACATGGCAGTTAAAAATGAAAGCAAAGTACTTCATTGCACACAGTCCTCAAACCAATTTATGGATTAAAATCCTGTGTCTTGTAAATATAAATCACAGTGGTTAAGCTGAAAATAAATTTCAGATAATACAGAGTATTTTATATCTTGAAAAATAATTAGGGATCTAAGGAAAATCATTCTGACATAATCTTAGTTTTCATATTCTTGAGCTTTTTAAACAGAAATCTTTCCAGGGACATTAGTTTTCAAAAAACTAAAATATGCTGTTCACATTAATCTGCTCCTAAAAAGTATCCTAACAGGGAAAAATAAACACTTCTAATAAAATCACTGTGACTTTAAATGCTCACTTAAATATTTACTGAAAATTAACTATGTACACAATAGAAGGCAAAGCAAAATGCTTTAAATGTTGTCGTACTGTATTATGTAAAACTCCGTATTTACTCGGCCACCCCAATTCTTGCTAAAGAAGAATGGTATAATGTCTTGAGGCAGAAACCAACATGGAATCATAAACTTATTCCTGTTTTCTCCTTAGAGCCTGTTCATTCTCTGATACTCAGTGCCCTCCATCTCCTAAACTAGAATGCTACTGGAACCTGCCATTCATTCATTCTCCCTCACCTCGTTCCATCTACCAGGCACCAGGTGCTGTGGACTCCTCTTTAGTCCCTGTCCCACAAGTCCTCTGCACCCCCAATCTTGCTCTGCCCTGCAACTGTGATTTCCCAATATGGGGGCATAGAACAATCTGCTGACAGCAGGAATATTAGAACATTCCTATATACTTGCTTTCTATCTTGGAGAATAAAGTATGCTTTGCTAGGACATATTTAGTTTGTGGTTTGAATTAAGTACATACATAACTTAGAAACAGGCAAACAGATGAAACTGCTGAAAAGGCGGGTGATAAATCAAGTCTGGAGACCACAGGATGAACTATTCAAACAGCACCTTGTCTTTCTGCTGCTTCTCTCCACGTGCGTAGTTCCACCTGCGTGGGACCCTTTAAAGATACAGCTGGTCACATCCCTTTAGCTGACAAAGATCTTCGCTTGATCCTTCATTTCTCTTAGCAAGGCCTACCAGGTCCCTTATGAAACAATGGCCTTTCTACCTCTCTACTGACTGCTCTCTACTCCCCACCACGCACCTCAGAAACCCACAGTTTCTGACTGTTCTCCACACACCAGGCCCTTTCACAGCTGAATGCCTGTATAAGGCTATTCCTTCTGCAAGGGCAGCAAGTAGTCATATGAGGTTCCTATAGAAGATCACTGTTGAACTCCAAAGAATTTAGGAAAGTTACAGTACATTTTCTTTTTTTTTTTTTTAAGTTACTTCATTTTCTATGCCTCAGATTGCCCTTTCTTAAAAACACTAATACTGTCCCTACTCACAGGATTGCAGTGATATTACAAGAAATGACAAGAGTCAAATCACCTGAGCACATGTAGTCATTGGAACAATCCCATGAGGCAGGTACCATCATTATCCCTAATTTATAGATGAAGAAACTGAGATGCAGAGAGGTTTAGTAACTTGCCCCAAGGGTGCATAATTAGTATGTGGCAGAGCAGGGATTCCACCTGGCTGCACCAGAGTTGGAGCTCCTTACGGTTAGGCTCTCTGTCTCACTAAGTTTTGATGATTGATCTCAACTCTAGTGCTCTCACTGGAGATAGGAGGAGGGAACCAGATGATCAATCAAGTTCCTTCCAGTCTAACATGACATGCTTCTAATTAAAATCTTACAGCTCAGCTAATGGCTTCATTAGGCTTGCCTTGTATCAGCCTCACAAGGAGATACAGTGTAAGGACAGCCCATATGTGTTGATATTTCCTCAGCAGAGAAGATAACAGGGAGAAAAAAATAAATACCTCCCCCTTTCCTCTGGCCTAGTTGATACCCTATTTGCTCCCTAGTCATGATAAGAGTGGAAAAGGAGATGGATTTTAGCACTTACTTCTTTTCCCAGAATTTCAACAGAGAATTAGAACTTCATGGCTTCCTCCCCACCAAAGGCCTATCACTAAATTAATTAATTTAATTAAAGATTATTTAATCTTAGTTGTTTAGTTCTCTTTCCTGTCTTGTTTTTTTGGTGACGATGGAGGAGGAGGAGGAGGAGGAGCAGAGGAGGGCCTTATCATGCCCTTCCTGAACATTCAAAAGCCTAACACATATTATTTAACAACCTAAAGACAAAGATACTGATGTTCAACACAGCTATAAAAGTATACCCTTAAAAAATGGACATACCGTAAAAAAAAAATGTCCTAAAGGAATATTCAAAAGAATCCCTGCTAAGCACACCCCATGCTAGTAGGCCCTACTCTACCTGTGGAGGATAAAACAATGAGCAAAATGAAGTTACCCGATCCTGCTGGAGCTTATATTCTAGTAAGTAGATAATAGTAGATTATGTGAAATATACATTTGCAGGCATGTTAATACATGTTTGGTTTGTTTCTATTCTAGACTCTGGGTTATAACTATTAGAATGGAGATATATATTTATTAATTCGTTCTGAATTATAAAGAACGACTCATCATCCCCAGAGTGCTAGCACAGCACTGCCATTGGTGCAACTGTGAAGATTTCCCTAAAGGATGGGAGCAGGAATTCACTGGATGCTTCTCATGTGCTGTCAGCCAATGGGAATATACATGATTTTACATGTTATCTTGAAAGAGAGAAACACGGAGATGATGTAGGGACAGGATTCTGGAATAGGTCATCATTAACCTATGGAATAATTCCAGCGTTATTATCTCTATACTCTTTGTAATTTTACAGCCAAGAGGTTGTTCTAGAATAATAAGGCATCCTAGAACTATACGAGGAGAATCTTTTGATAGAGAAATAGCCTCAGTCTCAAAAGCAATGATTTTAAAATGTAGTGGCTAAAAGTATACCCAACATATATCTTTTCACAATATAAAACACAAAAAGAAAAGTACCACAAAATCTCAGCTGATTACGGGCTCTCTAGAAGATAGAGGGTTAAAGTCTGTTAAGGGCAAAGGTCAAAGAAGAGCCCTTAGAGATAAATGCAAATCAAATTAAAATGTAAGTAGAAAGGAATAAGATGATGTCAAAAAGAGTCTCTTTCAAAAGTCTGACTAGGGGCAGTCCTAGACCCAGAAAAAACAAGATAATACTTTATTTTTTTTCTCCCCTGCAACCAGGGGGTATTCAGTCCTAACACTCAAAGTTTGGGAATATTAACATTTATGAGTTAATCATGGTATGAGGTAAATAGGTTTCTATGCATCGGCCTTGGGAATCTCCATCCACATAACATACGTTGTTCTTGTGGGAAAATACAGTTTAAGTTCCAAGTACCCAATTTATGAACTCTTGGAATATAACTGTTAGTAGTTGGCCTGAGTAGAATGGTTCAGTTGACTTCATAATTAGAATAATCAATGTTTCCACAATATCTTGCAAAACTGCAGAATTTGAGAACCGCCAAAGTGAACTGTGCCAAAGATCAACTATAAGTGGCAGGCTCAAGTCTACATCTTGTGGCCTGCCCAGCTCCACTCTGACTACCATTAGGAACGCTGGCAGAGCTGCTAAAAGAGTATTTTGATGCTGCCATCTGTATTAGATAAAGGACTATTTTTCTCCCTTGCATTTTGGGCACAATAATGTAAAAAAAAATTAGCTTAACTCTTAGGGTATATTCTGAGGATGTCAAGATGAGAGTTCTTATTCTGGATCCTGAGTTCTCCACATGGATCATAATGTAGGAACTATGGTGGTTACTAGGTTAGTGAATCTGACAAGCTTATACATGTGACCAGGCTACTCTTCTAGTCTGTAGGTTACTGGAAAAACCTACCAAAAAGAAAAAAAGAAAAAGAAAAAAGGAATCCCAAACCTGAAAATAATCTCTTAATGGCTGGACCTTTCTCAATAGTCAGAATGTTTTCATCTTAGTACTGCAATTGAAATAGCCAAAGAGAAACCAATATACTTAAAAAAAAAAAAAAAAAAAAAGAAAAGAAAAGAAAGAAGAAAAGAAAAATCAATATGCTAATTAACTAAAATTATTTTATAGGTCTCAAATTATATATGGTTCATGGAAAAGAATATATATGAAGAAAAGGAAGAAATAATGTTAGCAAAATCAGAAAAAGGATAAGTATATTGCAGATGAGTGATAGAAAAATAATCAGCCCAGCAGTACATCTCTCATGGGAGCATGCATTCATAATGGCTATCCCCCTCTCCTCTCGAGCATACCTATCCAGGTGCCTAACAATGTCTGAACTAGCTTTTCTAGCACAGAAAAAAATTTCTCTAGCATAACTGCAAAATATGTAGGTATTCCACATATATTCTAGTTGACTACAAAATTACAGTATCAATTCTATTTTCATAGTTAATAATACAACCTATTCAAAATCTATAACTTCCATTTTTTTCTTTTTGGAAAGTGCAAATTATAAGACTGAATTAGTATCTTTAAAGAAAACACAAAATTCGAACAGTAATGAGTCAAGAGACTCTTCTATAGTTTAAATGACATATGTAGGTTTCAGAAACTATCAAACAACTCCCTCTTTTGTACCTTTAGTATTCTGAACATACTTGTATACACACTTATATAATAGTGTATCATTTGTTTATACTGCTATTATTCCGTATTAGACCATAAATTCCTTAAAGACAGATAGATATCACATCTTACTCAACTCTATTTCTCTACTCTCAGTGGGGTACCTGACATCCAGTCTATGTTCAACAAATGTTTTTTAAACTGGAAGTATAAACTTGGTTGAATACATAAGCCTCCATTCCTGATCCTAAAATACATACATGTGTGTACATATAAACATACATGTATATATAAAAGCAGATGTTATTTTAATTTTTTCTTTACAGAGTACTTGATTTATTTAAGAACTTCTCATTGTAATATAAGGTCATTTAATTTTCAGCTTAATCTTAATCACAAAGTAACGCTCAAAGCTAAATATGGTAGATTAAGAAATTAGTGTTTTAATTCCCAAACTGAAATAGTCTTGTAGAAAACAGAAAAATGTCTAACATGATTCTGAGATCTCCTTAATTTCTGCAGAGATTTTTTTCAAAGTCATATTTAGCCACACCCAGGACAATCTATTGTTTATTATGGACCAATGGTTGTGCTAATAAGTACTTTGCTACAATATCTCATTCACCCCAATAATGATATCAGGTAGGGATTATCACCCTACTTTACTAATAAATATTTTTTAATTATTAGAAAAAAAACAGTTGGCCTTAGAGATAATCTGGACCAATGTTCTCATTTTACATTAAAAAAAACAAACAAGAAGAACATAAGAAAAAAATACATTTACATTATGCAGGCAAGCATCTTGTATGGAAGAATAAGAAGACACAAAGGAAAATATAGAAAAAAAAGGAAAAATCTTAGAACAAGGTCTAAGTTACCTAAGAAATGGTCAGAATTCAGATTATTATACTATCTTGAAGAGACACCTGCATTCCCATGTTCACTGCAGTATTATTCATATTAGTCCAAACATGGAAATAACTTAAGTGGCCATCAATGAATGAATGTATAAAGAAAATAAAACACACACACACGAATATTGTTCAGCCGTAAAAAAGGAAATCCTGCCATTTACAACAACATGAATGGACCTTGAGGGCATTATGGTAAGTGAAGTAAGTCAGAGAAAAATACTGTATGACCTCACATGTGGAATCTTAAAAGTATCAAACTTATAGAAATAGGGAGTAAGATAGTGGTGGCCAGGGGGCCAAGAATATGGGAAGATGATAGTCAAAGGATCCAAACATTCAGTTATAAGAAGAATAAGTCCTGGGGATCTAAGGTACAGCATGGTAACTGTAGTTAATAATATTGTCTTGCATACTTCAAAGTTGCTATGGGAGTCAAACTTTAATGTTCTCACCATAGCAACAACAACAAAATGGTAATTACCTGAGGTGAAGGATATGGTAACTAATCTTATTGTGGTAAACATTTTGCAGATATATACATATATCAAATCATTCCACTGTACACCTTAAACGTACATATGTTCTATGTTCTATGTAAAAACATATACTGTTTTAAACTTAGGATCTAAGTGAGTACCCTTTCTACAATGCAGAAACCATGTATTTATCTGCCTCATTGAACATCGTCATCCAGAGGCCCTGAAGGCAATCTCCGAGTTAACCAGAGTGGAACTCACTTATCATCTCCCTATACACTTCCTTTTTGGTTCAATGTCTCTCAATCATTCACACTATTAAATTTAGAAAGAAGAAAACAAAACTCCAGAAATTAATTGCCTAGCCTTATTATTACTGCTATTTTGACTTTGCCCAACTACAAGTGCTAATAAATAGCAAAAGTGGTCAACCTGAACCGTGCTTATCCTTGCAACTGATACAGCGAACACAGAATACAGGTTTTGGAATTAAGACAGACTTGCCATCTACCACCTGTGTAGCCTAAATGAATAGAACCATTCTTTAAGTATCTCCGATTATCTTCGAAATCCCATTAGATACAAGGTGTTTTCTTGTTGGCTTTCCTGTGAAACATCCATAGTAAATGTTGTGAGGAAGTGACTAGAGTCATATGCTCCAGTAGAAGCAAGCTTTGGTGAAATAAAAAGTTTCCTAGTCTGACATTCTACGAAATGGAGACTTCCCGCCCAAAGCAGAGAGATGCCTATGGCATGGCACTGCCTTCAGTACATCCTGAACGGAGGAAGGGAGCACACAAGGCTTGTCGATAATGATAATGAGAGGGTGAAAAGCAAGCAGAGATTGCTGAGATCCACCCACGGAAAGAAAAGCAGAAGACAAAGTCCAGAGTAACTTCTATTTAACATCTCAGCAGAGAGTTAGGCATAATGATGAGTGAAAGAAGCCAGACACAAGAATACACACGCACCGTTCCATTTCTGTAAAATACAGTAACACGGAAAAATTAAATTATGGCGATGGAAGTCAGAACAGTGGTTACTTCCAGATGGAGAGAGGAAGGGGGCCTGAGGGAGCCTTCTGGGATGCTAAAAATGATGTGTCTTGATTTCGGTAGTAGTTTTGTGAGTGCATACATATGTAAAAATTCATTGGGCTGAGCACTTAAAATCTGGCAATTTAAATGTAATAATACCTCAAAATAAAACAAATAAGCGGGAATGACAGTCAAATCAGGACAAGGACCACAAAATTCCTATAAGATTCTGTAAACTTTACCTGGTAAAGTTTTAAAATTTTAGTCACCTACGGTGTATTTCTTTCTGTGGTGAGAAGCAGTAACTGAGTGATTAAATAATTTCAGTGTTTCTTTGGAAGCAACTGGGAAGGTAGAAGCTGGGCCATCTTTGTTGCCTTCTGTGTCTAGGTCTGAGGAGGCCAGAAACTGAAAGGAGAGGGTAAGTGGTGGCCCAGTGCCTGACACAAGGACAGGAGAGTAAGGGGAGACAGCTGAGGCCTGGCAAGGAACAAGAAATCTCAGAGGTCCTGCCTGCTTATTGGTGTTAGTTAATACTTCATTTACATACCATAACAACCCCTGATAATCTTGGTAGGTACTTATTAAACTTTACCTGCTTGGTTAAAAAATATACCCATCCTTCCAACCAAATTATCTAGAAATTACTTCCTCCTAAGTCAATCTGGTCACAAAATCTACCTTTAGACATGAGCAATATAAACTCTACCATAACCATCATTAGCTCTGGACAATAGCGAGGAAAAACCTGTGTGTTATATGATGTAAAGCTGTATGCACTCCATTTGATAGCTTTCATTAGCTGTTAGAACCATGCGCTGTGCTTCTCTGACACATTTATGGAAGATGTTTGTGAGAGTCACAAAGAAGGGAGGGTATGGGAAACCAACGAACGAACCTAGATTAACCAATCCTTTACAGTCCCACCGTTCAACAAAAGAAAAAAAAAATGATGTAATGGTCTAAGACAAAGAAAGTATAATGAGCAAGACCCTACAACAAACCCGCTGTCTAAGCGGATGATTTCCTTCTCACCTTTATCACGATCATAGAGTAAATCTTCTGTTGAGCAAGGGCTACCATCCTGGGACTCGGGGGGACAAAAGGGAGAGATACAAGGTGAATGGCTGCTGCAGCTACTGCTGCGCTCCTGCACGGAGGGAGTCTGAGTGTCTATGCTGCGCGTGCTGCTGCTTCGGTAGTGAGCGGGAAGCGGGGCTCTTCGACCGTCCGGGATCTCCAAAGGCTGGAAGACAAACAAGCATTACGTGTGCATGTGTCAGTGCACACCCCTGATTCGTGCAGAAGCACGTGGCATGGTCCTGGTCTTCACATTCCACTACTATCTCATTATACCCGATTCTTCAGAGAATAAAGATACCAGTCTTGTCTTGATTTCTGCATATTGTCTCGACTGAACAAAAAACTTATTTCAAACTACTAAGGATAAAAATTGTCTTACAAGTTCCAAAGCTCTCTGTATGTATCCCGAGGTTAGCACTTCCCATAATACTTCTCAAGGGTGGGGCTTTTTTTAAACACTGTGTCCCCAGTGCCTCCCACCGTGTCTGGCACATAGCAGACATCCAACAAACATTTGCTGAATGAAGTGATCAAACTGTGCAAGAAATGACTCTGACTTAAAAAAAAAAAAAAAAAAAGAAATGACTCTGACTTGCTAGTAAGAAAAGTAAAATCACATACTCGCAGGTATAGATTTTTCTGTCCATTCTCTATTTTAGTTTTTCTGAGATCAGGAACAGAACCATGTTTTCCATTTCCTTTACAGATTACCCAAAATTTCTTTTTTTTTTTAATTTATTTATTCAGAGAGAGAGAGAGACTGAGAGGCAGAGACACAGGCAGAGGGAGAAGCGGGCTCCATGCAGGGAGCCCGACGCGGGACTCGATCCTGGGTCTCCAGGATCAGATCCCGGACTGCAGGCCGCGCTAAACCGCTGCGCCACCGGGGGTGCCCCCCAAAACTTCTAATAAAGAGATTTATTCTATTACCATCCTATAAAAGATATTAATATAATTCAAAATGTAATTCAAAACTATTCCATAAAGGATGTTAATAGAATTCAAAACTGTTTTGGTAACCATCTTTGTAGGACTACTTGGCTTGGTTCTAATGCATTGTTTTGAGAGGCAAAAATAAGAAATAGAAATGAAACTATCATCACAGAAACCGTATTTAGGACCCAGAAAGGCCTTAGAGCTCATTATTCCAGTGTCCTTACAAATAAAGAACCTAGGGATGCCTGGGTGGTTTAGTAAAGTATCTGCCTTCAGCACAGGGCGTGATCCTGGAGTCCCGGGATCTAGTCCCACATCAGGCTCCCTGCATGGAGCCTACTTCTCCCTCTGCCTGTGTCTCGGCCTCTTTCTCAATGTCTCTCATGAATAAATAAAATCTTTTTTAAAAAAAGTTTAAAAAAAAACAAATAAAGAACCTATAGTTTAGTGCTTCTGATGTCATGCTAATTAAACAGAAGCAGAGCTTCTGTCACAGTGGACTCTAAATACTCTGCTTCAGCCGTAAAGATAAATCTTATTCCATTTTCCTAATCTGTGTGCCAACAAATAAGATCAACAAATAAAATTTTATATATTAATCACTTAGGCAAGACTGCAATGCTAAGAAAAAGAACAAATATATTCTTATTTACAACGGATTTTGACTATTTACTGTTTTTACTCTGGGCTTTGTTTCAGAGTTTTTAGAAACACTGTCAGAGGGAAAAATGGAGTATGATAAAATTAGGCAAGATTCAAAATATATAATTTTTTTTCTGTAACAACCAAGTGAAGGCTGAAACCATTAACTACTGAAACAAAAACTGCATTTATCTATACAATGCTATTAAATCAAACCTAGAGCATCTTCACAACCTGACAATGACTACTATAAAGAGAATATTCAATTATGTAAATATCAATTCAGGGCAGCCCTGGTGGCCCAGAGGTTTAGCGCCACCTTCGGCCCAGGGTGTGATCCTAGAGACCCGGGATCCAGTCCCGCATCAGGCTCCTGGCATGGGGCCTGCCTCTCCCTCTGCCTATGTCTCTGTCTGTCTCTCTCTGTGACTATCATAAATAAATAAATTAAATTAAAAAGAAAATAAACCTCACTGTGCCTCGGTTTCCTTCTCTGTAAAACAGATAGCAACAACACCCTTTAAAAAAAAAAAA
Source organism: Canis lupus familiaris (assembly GCF_011100685.1). Lineage (NCBI taxonomy): Eukaryota > Metazoa > Chordata > Mammalia > Carnivora > Canidae > Canis > Canis lupus. The sequence continues at coordinate 23,594,774 of NC_049235.1, read as the reverse complement.
AATTGCACCGGGAGCCTGACGTGGGATTCGATCCCGGATCTCCAGGATCGTGCCCTGGGCCAAAGGCAGGCGCCGAACCGCTGTGCCACCCAGGAATCCCAACTAATGTGACATTTAAAAAAAAAAGATTTTATTTATTCATGAGACACAGAGAGAGAGAGAGAGAGAGGGAGAGAGAGAGGCAGAGACACAGGCAGAGGGAGAAGCAGGCTCCATGCAGGGAGTGACGTGGGACTCGATCCCGGATCTCTAGGATCATGCCCTGGGCTGAAGGCGGCACTAAACTGCTGAGCCACCTGGGCTGCTCAATTAATGTGACATTTTATTAAAACTTTGAGGCACACTTACTTACCAATCGAAAAAATTCTAAAAATTAGTATTTAAAAATTAGTATTTTTTAGTATTTTTAAGTGTGAGGGTTAGCTTAAAGTAATTCTGAAATGGCCACTATAAAATTAAAATCCAATTTATTTAAAAAGCAGAACTACATAAACTTTTAATTTATTTATTCATTTATGTATAGCTGACACTCAATGTACATTTGTTTCAGGTGTACAACTTAGCGAATTGACAACTCTATGTATCATGAAATGCTCACCACAAATGTAGCTAGCATGTGTCACCATATAATGCTATTATAATACCATCGACTATATTTCCTCTGCTGTACCTTTCGTCTCTGTGACTTACTCGTTTTAGAACTAGAAGCATATATCTCTTACTCCCCTTTGCCCATTCTGCCCATCCCCCACCTCCTCTCCCCTCCCCTCCGGCAACCACCAATTTGTATGTATGGATTTGTTTCTGTTTGCTTATTTGTTTTGTTTTTTTTTTTTTTAGATTCCACATATAGGTGAAATCATATGATATTTGTTTTTCTCTGATTTATTTCACACAGGATAATATTCCCTAGGTCCGTTCCCATTGTGAAAAATGGGCAAGATCTTATTCTTTTCTATGGCTGAGTCACATTCCACTGTGTATGTGTACATTATATAACTATATATGCTTTTCATATATTTTATTTTATATATTGTTTATACATAGTAAATACACATCTTTATCCATTCATCTATCAATGGACACTTAGGTTGTTGCTATATCGAGGTTATTGTTAATAATGCTGCAATAAGCAAAGCCGTGCATGTATCTTTGTGAATTAGTGCTTTTGTTTTCTCGAGGTTATGTTAGTAAGTTTTATATCCTAGTACAGTTTTGTTTTGACGTTCTTAAGGAATCAGCAAATATGTGATATTCTTTCATCCTCAAAAAATTAGATTTTTCACTAAAGTGAAATTTTTTGAAAAATTTCCTTACATTAATGCTTTTAAACATTACTTAATGTATTAAGGAAACATTTTAATGATCAAGAGCTAAGAGATGGCATAATTTCCAAAGAATTCCTTTACAGTATTATAAATACAAGATAAAATTTTAACATGGACCATCTAGGAAGAGTAAAATGGCACAACTTTTTGGGAGGATAATTTTAGCAATATTCATCAAAATTTAAAACATACCTAAATTGCTTTGGTCCAGCAATTTCACTGCCAGAAAATTATCTTCAAGAGTACACAATGTTTTCTAAAGCACTACTTATGATGACAAAAACTGAAAACAATCTAAATGCCTGTCAACAGGGGATTTCCAAATTATGGTATATTCATAAAATGATTCACTACGTATTAGAATACACACACATATCAGGAATGATATACAAGAAATAATGCATAATGCTCATATTTGCTAAGCAATACTGAGAGTTGAAAGTCTTACTTTTTAATTTTATAAATATAAAACTGAACTGTTTGGATTTTGAAATTAAATCGGTTTAAAAACCTGCACATTATTTAAAGGAATCAGACACATATTTGACATAAATTAAATCATTATTTTGGCTCCAAAAAAAAATCTCAGAGATAGTTAAGTCAAAGGCTACCCGATGCTTTCTTTTGTGGAGCATATATTTAAAATGTGGTCAAATACAGGCTCACATGCAGCAATATCCAGATTTCTTTTCTGGGACAGAGGTAATTTATAAAGCATTTTTGGCGAATTCAAAATGGTTCAGGGATGCCTGGGTGGCTCAACAGTTGAGCGTCTACCTTCGGCTCAGGGCGTGATCCCGGAGTGCCAGGATCGAGTTCCACATCAGGCTCCCTGCATGGAGCCTGCTTCTCCCTCTGCCTATGTCTCTGCTTTTCTCTGTCTCTCATGAATAAATAAAATCTTTAAAACAAAGCAAAACAAAATGGTTCAAAGACCTAACTGTAAGAAAAAGCTAAAACTAAAAACTCTTAGAAGAAAACAAGAAATCTAAGAAGACCTTAAGATTAGGCAATGGTTTCCTAAATATGACATCAAATATAAAAATAATAAAAACACAACAGGGGCGCCTGGGTGGCTCAGTTGGTTAAGCAGACCTGCTTTTGGCTCAGGTCACAATCCCAGAATCCCAGGATGGAGCCCCATGTAGGGCCCTCTGCTCAGCAGAGGGTGTGTGTGTGGGGGGGTGTCTCCCTCTCCCTCTGACCTTCCCCCTACTCATGCTCTCTCTCAATAAAATCTTTTTTTTTTTTAAAAGAAAAGCAATAAATCAAACTTTATCAAAATTGAAAGTGTTTCAAAGGACATCATTAAGAAAGTAGAATGAAAAGACTACCCACAGAATGGGAGATATTTTCAAATCATACATCTAATAAAAACTTTTATCTAGAAAATAAACACTTTATTAAAGCATTTCTACGATAGTAAAAAGACAATCCAGTTTCAAAATGGAGTAAATGATCATTTAAATAGACAAATTCCCAAAGAAGATCTACAAATGGCCAATAGTACATGAAAAGATGCTTAACCATCTTTAGCCTTCAGGAAATGCATAGCTACATGATGAGATACGACTGGACACCCAACAGGATGGCTATAATAAAAAAGAGCTCCCACACCAGCAGTCTCACAACTAGGTATATCCTCAAGGGAAAAACATGTTTGCATGAAATCTTGTATATGAATTTCGTAGCAGCATTATTCATAATAGCCAAAAAGTAGGAACGAGACAATGTTCATCAGCTGATAACTGCTAAATAAAATCCATACATTGAGTATTTGGCAATAAAAAGGACTGAAGTACTGAGAAATGTTACAACATGGATGGAACCTTAGAGACACTGTGCTGAATGAAAACAGTCACAAAAGGCCAAGTATCGCATGACTCCACTTCTATGAAATGTCTAGAAGAGGCTAAGTTGTAGACAGAGAACAAAGATCAGTGGTTGCTGACGGCTGGGGGAACTGGAAGGAAATGAGGGCTAATTGCTAACGGATGCAGAGTTTCTTTCTGGGGTGATGAAAATGCTGTAAAATGGACTGTGGTGGTGGTTGCACAAGTGTGAATACACTACAAACCCCAAAGAGTCGTACACTTCACAGGGGTAAGTTACAGATATGCAAAGTAGCTCTAATAAGGCTGTAACCGAAAAAAAGGACTTTTAAGACTAGTTCTGAATATCAAAGGGAAAAAAGAGAATTCAAACATGGCACATAACCTTACCTTGGACACTTCCTCCTTCCCGTTATTTTCTTTAATGAATACCTTTTCTAACTCAGGACTTATTCCTTCTACATTGCAGGGAACACGCGAAACAGATGATTTTGGCACGGATATATTTGACAGCGGCATAGGGACTGATCTTGATCCAGGAGCCTACAAAACGTAAGATAAGATGGTGTCAGATTCTCTGTGGTCAAAAAAACCCCCAAACATACAACAGCAACAACAACAAAAAACACAGAAGAAATCAAAGAGCACAGTAAACCTGAAAATGGAAACTCAAATGAATGGAGTTATTTCAACACTTCAAATACAATTTATAAATTCAGATTCACATACAGAAATTTAGGTTCTCATGTAAGAAGGTAAAAACTCTATAGAGTCCAAATAATCCTTTATGTCAAAGTGTAAAGGTATTTAATGGCATAACATATACACTTTTTCAGTAGGGCGGCAGACGGAATCTTCTACACTGTTTAATTCTCTCTCCCTTTGCTGTTTTTTTTTCAGTAAAAAGTCGAAATCAAGTCAGTTAACTGTATCATGTGGCTTTACTGGACAGCTCCATGCCCATATTTAAAAGATTTGTTTCCTTCACTGTTACAATTATCTTCTAGTATTTTTACTTCCATTTTGTCAACCATTTCATAATGGCAACAATGTATCAAGTTCAATAACACTCACTTAACAGCTTTAAGGTTGTTTACAAAAGTCCTCTGGAGGAAGTTCTCAAGAATTAACCACCTCTCACAGCAGTCACAGAGGGTACCAGAAAGCCTAAGGCAAGACTTTTTTTTTCCCTAATTCCAGTAGAGTTAACATACAGTGTTACAATAGTATCAGGTGTACAGTATGGTGATTCACCACTTCTCTACATTTCTCAGTGCTCATCAAGGCAGGTGTACTCTTCATCCGCGTCACCTGTTTCACTTATCTGCCCACCTCCCCTCTGGTGACCATCAGTTTGTTCTCTATGGTTAAGAGTAAGACAAATGTTTTGATGCTCAAGGAACTTAGACCACAGAAAGGAAATAAGAAAAATCAAGATGAACAAGTAAAAATAAAAACAATATATGATCACCATCTTATTTTGATTGATTAAAGTTGTTATATAGGATTCATAATCAGGTGGGCTAATTATTAACACATGAATACTATTTCCTGCTGTGCTTCTGCCCTCCGTGAACTGCTGCCTGCTAAGATCCTTTGTTATTGATGCACGAGATGTCTTCATACTAACTTAACTTTGTCATGCATGTGCTGTTTACTTTAGTAGCAGATATCTTTCTTTCAGTACTTTTATGGTCTTTCATATTTAAATATTTAACCTAACATGATTTACTTTTGTGTATGGTGTGAGGTAGTGTTTCTTTTTTGTTTGTTTTTGTTTTTGGTTTTGTTTTTTACCTACGAGAGTAATCAAACTGCCAACACTTATGATTCTATATTTGATTTTCTTATGGAGTTCTATATTAGATTTGATTCTGATTTCATTTCTTTCTTAACAGATAATCCCTACACAAAGCTTGACTTTAATTGCTGATATTTTATAGTACATGTTGCTATCTTATAGGAAAAGCCTTTTCAAGTTTTCTTTTTTATTAATTTGCATTAGTTTTCCATATGACCCTTGAGAACAACTTTTCAAGTAACAAAACAATTCCTCTTAAAATTCCGTTGGAACTCAACCTGCACATTAATTTTGGGGAAACTGCTATTCAAAAAATACTGAGTCTTCCCTTCCTATACATGAATGTGTTGAGATTTCCCATTTAGGTCTCGATTTTCTAGTTCATATTCTCAATAAAGTCTTATAATTAGCATATTTCTTTTAAGTCTAATTTGAAGCATTTAGTATTTTTCTTATATATACTAACATGTTATTAAGAATTGTAACATAACAAGAAAAATTAATTTGGCATCTGTCCTAGTTCCTGACACATATTTCCTAAAATTCTTGTCATTTCTTCAATGACAGGTACGCTAGGAGCATCTTTTGTACCAATATTTTGTTTCTGACCCTGGAATGGGACCCAGAGCCCCTAAATCCCTCGAAATGTCCTGAGTGATAGAAGGAAAGAGTCCTCTATTCTAATGAGGTGACTCTTGATGGGCTCCTTGATAGCTTCAGGATGGGAGCTAGTCAACAGAAAGATCAAGCTATGATTATAGGTTGGGATTCCCAGCCACACACATCATCCTCTGGAGAGGGCAGAGGGGCTGGTGAGTTAATAGTAGATCATGCCAATGTGATAAATAAAGCCTTCACAAAAATCTCTAAACATGGGTTCAGAGAACTTCCAGGCTGGTGAAAATGTATCTACGTGCCAAAAGGATGGCAGCACCCCAACTTCATGGGAGCAGAAGACCCTGCACTTGCGACCTTTCTAGACCTTGCCCTATGTACCTCTTTATCTGTCATCTGTACCCTTTATTATATCCTTATAACAAAGCAGTAAACATAAGTGATTCCCTGAGTTCTGAAACCATTATAGCAAATTATTGAGCCTGAAGTGGTTGTTGGGAATTCCAGATGGTCAGAAGTACAGATGACAATCTGAGACTTGAAACTGGCATCCTGCGGGGGGGGGGGGGGGGGGGGGGGGGGAGGCGCAGTCTTGTGCGGCTAAGCCCTTAACTGTGGGGTCCGTGCCAATTTCTAGTAGTTAGTGTTGTAACTGAATTCTAAGATGCTCAGTTGGTGTCGGGAGAGTTGGTTGGTATGGGAAAACTTCCCACACATTCAGTGCTAGAAGTATTCTACATAGAGGGTTCAGTGGTTTACCTTCATTCGTATGAGAGAAAACAACCGATTTCTATGTTTACATTTTATCTAATCATCTCACGAAGTTCTCAGTTCCTTTGTTATAAAAAATTATAGGGGCAGCCCAGGTGGCTCAGCGGTTTAGCGCCGCCTTCAGCCCAGGGCCAGATCCTGGAGACCTGGGATCAAGTCCCACATTGGGCTCCCTGCATGGAGCCTACTTCTCCCTCTGCCTGTGTCTCTGCCTCTCTCTCTCCCTCTCTGTCTGTCATGAATAAATAAATAAAATCTTAAAAAAATTATAATCATAAACATAATTAAACACTGTACCATAATGAACTCTCAGGTGCACATCATTCAGCTTCAAAAATTACCAACGTCTGCCAATTTTGCTTCATCTAAATATCCATTTTTCTTCTGTTCTTATTTTAAAGCACATTCTATACTTCATACATCACCTACAAATACTGCAATCTGTATGGCAGAAAATTATTTTTACACCTAACTACAATCCCAAAAATTCAATATAAATTAGAAACATCTGCTTAAGTCTTTTTTGTTAGGTCAGAGGTCTTCCATAGATGCCCTGGGTTCTGACAAAAAAGGTGCTTGAAATCAATAGTTATAAGAATAATACATTGTTTCTACCAGATTAAGAAGAAAAGATAACGCCTCGTCTCTATAATTTTGCCTTTTCAAGAATTTAATGTAACAAAACATACACTATGTAGCCTTTTGCTTCTGACTTCTTTCACTTAGCATGTTTTTGAGATTCAACCATGTTCTTCTAAGTATCAGTAGTTCCTTCCTCTTTACTGCTGAAGAGTATTGCATGGATGTTATGAATTATTGTTTTATCCATTCACCAACTGATAGATATTTGAAATAATGCCTCCATGAACACTGATGTAGAAGTGTTAGTATGGACATGTTTTTATTTCTCTTGGCTAGATATCAAAGAGTGGAACTTGGGGGTTCCATGTTCAGTGTACATTTATTAACTTCTTAAGAAAATGCCAAACTGTTTTCCAAAGTGGTGGTACCATTTTGTGTTCCCATTAACAACATATGTCTGTTCTAGTTGAGCCACATCCTCACCAACACTTGGTATTGGTTATCCTATCAGTTTTAATGGTTTAGTTCATTCACTCTGATTTTCTAAATATATAATCACATCATATGCAGATACTGTTTCCTTCTCTTACTGCTCTGTCTAGAGCCTCTAAACTATTAGCAAGTAATATCAATAATTATGTGCATCTATGACTTGATTTTTAACAGAAATGCTTTCACTATTTTATTGTTAAGATCTCCCTACATTTGCAGTTAGTCACATTAGGAAGTGTCCTATTTTTACCCAGTATGTTTTTATCGCATAGGAAAACTGAGTTTTTATCAAGTGTTATTCTACTTTGACTTTTGTTATTCTACTTTGCTGAATCATCCTTCTGTTTCTGAAATACCCTGACTAGATTTGTTTTGATTCACTAATTGGGTTTCTTTTTCTATACTACTGTATTTGGTTTGCTAAAATTTATATCAATATTTTAAGTGAATTTGGCCTAGAACAGCATTTCCCAAACTTATTCCACAGGAAATATGTGTTCCTGGGGGAGGGAAGAGGGAAGGGACCCCCAACAGAACTTTAATCCACAATTTCTTATGTAAAATAGGGGTAAGTATATATAAAGAGATATAAATGGGTTAAGGTACTATTAGGAAGACTAAATGAGATCATGCCCATAGTTGCTTAATACATGAACGAGCTAGGATTTTAGTAGCAATCATCCTTAAGACGACTACACTCTGTTATGTCTATTATTAAAAGAAAATGACATACATAGAGGAGGAGAAAACTTCTTGCAACAAATTTAACAAGTAGTAGTAATTTAGTAGAGCTAGGGATTTATATTATTAATTTTTAATCCTAAAATAATGGATTCCTCCTTTATAATGAACTCTTTAAAAGGAATTATTCAAATGTGGACAAGAAGTTAGCCTACCTGAGTGTGATTGATTGTTATATGGTTGCCATGAAGAGGTGACTGACGATCTTTCTCCTTACTGTGCCGACTACTCTGTTTACTACGTTGTAGTTGCTGCCTCAGTTTGGCAATCTGCTTTGGGGAGAGGGGAGGAGAAATAAGATGAGAACAAAAGTGAATACCAGCTTTTAAGTACTTCTTATTTTATTTTTTTGGATACTAATAAATAATTTTTCCCTCAAAGGTTTCAAAAGAGAATATTTCACTACATGATTTATTCTTCCAAGTTTCTAGGATTAAAACTATTGGAAATAAGAGGTACAGACTTCCAGTTATACAATAAATAAGTCATAGGGATGTAGAGTACTACACAGGGAATACAGTCAATAATATTGTAATAACTATTTTTGGTGACAGAAGGTAACTACACTTGTTCTGGTAATCATTTCATTATGTATATAAATGTTGAATCACTATGTTGTCCAACTGAAACTAATATATCAACTATACTTCAATAAAAAAATAGGCTACAAATGCTTCACTTGTACAATTTAAATAGTGTTTTGGTAAACATGTAGACTAACCTTAACCACATTATTTCAGATTTGTACACCCAGAATATCTTCTCCCTTAAACACTTTTTATAAGGCAAAAAACTAGTATTTCACATATCAACTGATTAAAGTCAAAGCCAATATATTAATACAGAGAAGACACTAGTTTCTAAGTTCCCATCTTACACAAACAAAATGCACCTGGATTATCAATTACTAAACATTTCAAAATTGTAAATCTTTTGGTCATGGGGAAAATCAAAGTATTTAGTATTAGCAACTTACTTGTACTGAATATCTTAGTACATATTACTCTTTCATCACTAAACTTTTATTTTACTTTCTAGCTCTATTGAGATATAATTTTGACATAGTGTCACAGGAGTTGATTTGATATCTTTATATATTGCGAATGATGCCACTACAGCATTTAGTTAATACCTGTACCCCACCACATAATTATTTTTTTGTAGTGATAACAGTTGAGATTTACCCTCTTAGCAGCTTCTAAATATACAATACAGTATTATGTATTATTAAGTATAATCAAAATGCAATACATTAGATCCCTAGAAGTTACTCATCTTATAACTGGTAGTGTGTGTCTTTTGACCAACTCCAATTTCCTCCACCCTCCAACCCCTGGTAACCACCAGCACGCTATTGTTTTTATGATTTCAACCTTTTTAGAACCCACATACAAGTACTATCATACAATATTTGTCTTTTTTAAAAAAATATTTGTCTTTCTCTGCCTCACTTATTTCACTTAGCCTAATGCCTTCAAGACTGATCCTTGTTGTTACAAATGTCAGGATATCCTTCTTCCTCATGGCTGAATAACATTACAGTGGAGATATATACACATACACATATACTACATCTTCTTTATCCAGTCATTTGTTGATGGACACTGGCTTATAACTTTTAAAAACAAATATAACTTAGAGTGTATTCTCCTAAGTGGAATGGTAAGACTCCCAGGTTTAAGAGAAAAGTCATTATTGCAATATGGCTTGAAATTCATTAAACTACTGTGTATTTGCCAAAAGAATACAACAACACTAATTCAAAGGTATACATGCACCCCTATGTTTATAGTAGCATTATTTACAATAGCAAAACTATGGAAGTAGCCCAAGTGTCTGTGTATAGATTAATGGATAAAGAAGATGTGGTATATATACATACTGAAATATTATTCAGCCATAAAAGAGAATGAAATCTTGCCATCTGCAACAAAATAGATGGAGCCAGAGAATATAATACTGAGCTACATAAGTCAGTCCGAGAAAGACAAATACCGTATGATCTCTCTCATATATGGAATTTAAGAAACAAAAGAAACAAGCAAAGAAGAGAATGAGAGACAGACAGACAGACAAATCAAGAAACAGACTCTTAAATATAAAGAACAAACTGATCGTTACCAGAGGCGAGGTGGTTGGGGGATAAGGAAAACGGGAGATGGGAATTAAACAGTATAGTTATCATGATGAAAGAAATAATAATTAAAAAAAAACAACAAGATCACATATGCAGTCAAATGCATGTGCCTGGCATGTGATAAGGGTGTACTGAATTTTTGCCCATTTCTGGTTTGGAGCAATGGCCCCCACACAAAGTCCGTTGGAATCATCTGTGAAACTAAAAACGAAACAAATCCCCCCCCACCACCACCAAACAAAACAAAAAATCCCTTGAACTCACAAAGTCCTGACAAACACAGATCTCTGTGTCTCTCCCAGACTGATTTTTGTGATTCTGTATAGTCTCTATGCATCAGCATTTAGAAGCCCTTGGTCCAGAGTGCAGTTACAAAAATGCAACCCCCAGAGCCATCTCCAACTGCGCAGAGCCCACAATGCCAATATTAGCAGATAAGAGGATTCTATCCTAGCACTGTGAGCCATCTTCCTGAGAACTTATTGTGGCAGAATAAACTTCCTCAAAATTAAATATAAGTTCAAAAACTGAAACATAAGTATTGCCAGGGGGTAAATTTCAAACAATCAATTTATATTAAACACCTACCTTGCTGGAATTCAAAGAAACTAATATATTTTAGATGATGTATAATCTGCTTCAAATATACCAGACCAGGAATAAAACATGCCTGAGCATCTTATAAGGGAATAATTAGCAACTTGGAGGAAATTATTTAATATTGGCATTATTTTCTTTGTAGAAAAGATGACATCAATCAACTAACAGCTATTTCTTGAACACCTATAATGAGCTCAGTTTTACCTTACCTACTTGGGCAAAGTGTAAACACAAAGTCAAGTCTGTAGAATATATTGATTTCCTCAAGGACATAAAGGAAAAATACAGTGTACTTTAATATTAGCTAAATACTTACCTCGGATAACCATGGCAATAAAGAGCAAAACAGACAGTTGCTACTAAAGCCTATAAATGCTCAAGAGGAAAAGTATATAGGTTGCTAGAAAACCTCATTTTACCAATGGCAAACAGAAGACAAACAACGTGAAAGGAAATAAAGCATCTTTATGACGGAATGCTTTATGTCCTTTCTTTTATATTAAGATCCTTAGATTCCTTCAGTTGTTGGTTGTGTTTGTTGTTGTTTAGGTTCCTTCAGCTTTATAAAGCTCTTTGTAGCTTATGGATCTCTCATGCAATGTTGTTGCAAAGATACACAAGTAAGATTATCCATGTTAATGTTTGTGTTCCCTGTTCTCTGTTGAAATAACACAATTTTCTTCTAGAGAACATTAATTTTCATGAGAAAAGGAATCAAAATTAGTAGGTAATCATAAATCAGGACATATTATTCTCTATGATAAAAAGTAAATAGGATTTCAAATTGTACAAGTCATTTAATTAGGACAGAGGTATAAAATTAAGTGCTTTCTGAATATTAATGATGTTTCAGTGTTGTTTCAAAACTGGCAAGTGCTTGTACAGAAGAGCCTATAATGCCTAGAGATTAATCAAGGCAATTTGTACTTTTTCTTTCTAAAATAATCTTCAGAAATAAACAACAATAATCTGAAAATTGATCAATCCTAATCACCCTATTTTTTTTTAAAGGCCTTCAGAGAGCAAAATAAGCCAGAAAAGTTTTTGTTCTTAACTGTCTTAACAAATCTCTGAAAACAAACAGCATCCACCATGGTACACATATGCCTTATTTTGTCTGGATTACCCAGTTAAACTGTGCAACCTTACACTTTTCACAGAATACTACCCATCTCTGAAATATTACATAGCTACATTCTTGTTTTCAATGTAGTAGAGATTAGGGTAAAAGGGAACCATCTTCCTAAACGTATTTACTCAGATTACAAATTCTAGTTAAGAACTATGTAAAATGAAAGCCAAATACCGGAAGTCCTCCTTTGCTTCAGAACAAGGTGGTTCCTGTGCTGTTTACAACCACATTTGGAAGACAGACAGACCTACCTAACAACTCCAAACTCTCTCAAATTCCATAGTTTTGTCATGTTCAAGAGCCCACAGCCATCTGAAGCCAGTATAGAGCTGACCTGAGAACCAGGGGGAAGTAGACACAAAGTCGTCTCTGGGAGGAAGGGGCAGAAGGAAACTGTAATCCCCCAACTCCGCACACATCCATCCACCCACCCCACCTCATCCACAGCTCTGAAGCTCAGCCCAAAACAGCCTCTGCAGGCCCACATCCCATCACACTGCACAGGAGCTCCTGGTCCTCACTTCCGTGGACCTACCCACCCCGGGTCACTCTGATGAAATGCCCACACAACCTTCATTTACATTAAGTTCTACTGACTGGACTTCTTAAACTAAACTGTAGATTCATCCAACTTTGTGTTTCTAAATATTAATTAGCTACTCTGTGGCCTTGGAAAAAAATTAGGAATGGACCTTGAGGGTATTATGGTAAGTAAAATAAATCAGCAAAGAAAAATACTGTTTGATCTCATTTATATGTGGAATATTAAAAAAAGATTCATAGAAACAAAGAGCAGATTGGTGGTTGCCCAAGATGGGATAGGGGACAGGAAATGGGCAACAGTGGTCAAAGAGTACAAACTTCCAGTTACAAGATGAGTAAATTCTGGAATGTAATGTATAGCATGGTAACTACAGTCAACAATACCGCAATTTGGAAGTTGCCAGGGGAATAGAGCTTAAAAATTCTCAATACACAGATAAAAACTGTAATTATGCAAGGTGATGAATGTGTTAACTAAGCTTATGGTGATAATCATTTGCAATATATCCATGTATCAAATCAGTATGCCGTATATAATTTAAACCTACACAATGTTATATGTCAATTATAGCTCACTAAAGCTGAAAGAAAAAAAAGAGGGAAGGAGAGAGGAACCTCTTTAAACATGAAAGGAGTTTCAAGCACATGAGCTCCAAAGTTTAAAAAAGCCAGGGAATAAGTGTCCCTGGGTCGCAAAGAAGAAATAATAAGGGTAGAGAGAAGAATTAGCATAAATACAAAGAAATGACTAAAACATTTGTGACACTAGATGAAGAAAACTCAGACCCCTCTTAAAATCTGAGAACTAGGAATACATTTCATTGTAAATTTTTGGAAACCTAGTTAACATCACCCCTATTCATTTGCTATTTCTGTCCTATTAGTTTCCCCCACTATTGTTAAATTTAAAAACAAAATAAAACAAGACAGCCTCAAAAGACGGGTTTGAGTACCTTTGCCTCTGATAGTGAAAGGAAAAGAAAGATTTCTCACAATGAATTCTACTTCAGAGTAGGCTGGGGAAATGAGAAATCTTAACTTAAAAGGACTAAGAGGTAGCAGTAGGAAAGGAAGCAGTGTCCTGGGGCTTTGGGAAAAGAAGAAAAAAAAAATGAGAAGCCACTTGCTTTTACGTAAATCATCTCATTTTAAAATAAAAGTATATGAAATAGGTACTATTATTATCCCCATTTTATACATGAGGAAAACTGAGGTAGAAAGTTAAAAAGATTGCTAAAAGTCACACAGTTAAGTGGTGAAACAAATATTTGAACTTAGGAAGTAGAATTCCAGAGTCTGCTCTCCTAACCATTATTCTCTATTGCCTAAAGAAATAAGTTAATAACTTACAGGGAGACAACAAAATCTTAGAAAAATGTGACAACAGCTAACCTAACAACAACAAAAGAAACCTGCGGCAACTACAAAAGATACTAACCCAGCAATTTTTTCTGAAAATATAGTTTGAGAAGTCATGAATTTCAAGCTGTCATTCCCTTTTATATGAAACAAAGGAATATGTGACAAACTTTAGTGTTTATAAAGATCAAATGTCTCAAAACAAAGGTTCTGCAATCTAAAAACAAATTTTATGTATTACATCCCTTGTCAGTGTTCAAAGGAATTTAAAATGCAATAGTACCTAATGTAACACTAAAAATAAAAATTTAGAACTTCTTACAATCTTTCCATAAATACAAATAATTAGTTATTTTCTGTTGTTTCAAAGTGCCAATAGGCAGACCCTAATGGACTAATTCCTATTCATTCAGCCCAATGAAATGAACACAGGCATATGCATGCACAAACATATATAATAAGGAACACAGATACAAGCAAAGAATGTATACATGGATAGGTCACCTGCATGAACCTCAACCCTTGCATGCCCATAGACAAGATATGCCTCGCCCACCATGTGCAGACTTACACAAACCCGCTAACCCAGGAACAGACAAAGATACTCCCACATACAAATTCATCCCCAGATACAGCTAGCTTTGGGACCTTACATGTAAGGTTTAATACGGAATTATACTTAGAGCCACCAATAAGGAATATTTGTCAACAGAGGCATGTTAATAACAATACCAGACTAACAATTAAAAAACATTTGGTTCACAAACTCGCCTGATCCCATAAGTTTATTGTATTTACTTTACAGGTGAGGACACATTCTCAAAAATAAAGTACCTTTCCCAATGTAATGTAACACAGCTAATAAGTGGCAGATTCAGTCCTCTAGCTTTTAATTTATAACCTCTTCCTATTACCTACCAACACTGTGGGGAGTAATTCTATGTTAATGTTCAACTGCAAGTAATTACCAGTCCCTATGTATTAGCTCATAATCTACAGCCACTTTCCAAAGTAATTTCCTTTCTTAATGTTGAAGAATTGCAAGATGAACAAAAATTTGATGAAGCCGTTAACATACTAACCTACTCATCAGTGTCTACTGTTTTGACAAGCAGTTTGTATGACCTTTAAAATTCTTCTTATTGAAAAAAAAAAATTCTTCTTATTGGAGACAATTTTAAATAATGAAAAGATATCTTTCTAATTCAATTTAATATGGACTTAGACTCTATTGGATAAATATTTATATTTTTTTAAAAGTTTATCACATAATTCTTTTGAGTTCAAAGGGATAATCAAAATTCTTCAGACTCTTGTCTTTTAGGTCCAGAGAAAACATTACTGCAATTATTTCTCCCTGGTATACTATGTTAGAAAATTTTTAATATAAAAAATTAACAAAATGTTGGGGCAGAAAGTATATAAGGAAACTATTTTGCTTACTTAAAAAAGGAAGACCACATCCATAATATCTATTTATATTTTTTGATTATATGTGAGAAACATCCCTAATCATTTCACTTACCACTCCAGATGGTTCCATCTAAGAAAAGCTATCCTACTAATCAAAGAAAAGCTTATTGGTGAGATAAGGAAACAACCCATGCTTTTTTCGTACTTCCACTGAAGGTCTTAAGAATGGCAAATCCACCTTTTTCAATTTTTTATCAAAACCAGAAATAGTAAAACAGAAAAAAAAATATATGTGTGTATATATATATCAAAACAACAATACAACAATATTATTTATGCTCTTTCTTATAATGCACCCTCTGGGATAAAGAGCAGGTTTGCTAACTGCTTACTATAAAAATGGTCGATTCCCCAAAGTTCTGTATTCCTCTCCTATAATGTGATCTACTTTATGTGCATGAATCCATTTGGGTTCTCCCCATCACCCCATGGGATTTGGTTCAGGAGAAATAAGGCAAACTTGATAATCTTGATATTTGCTGTGCTGGGAATAACAAAGTCCACTGTCTCTAATCCAGGCATTTCATGCCTTCTGCCAGCATCCACGAACAGTAAAAGGCTAATTTATTACACTGTAAGTAGGAAAAAATAAAATCCCAGACCTGAGAGGGAATACTTCCTCCTTTGCCTCAAATGAAGAGAAAGGAATTTTTATGAAGCAACTTGGAAAGATCGATTTATGTTCCCTACAGATAAGAGGACAGGACAGACTAGTATCTGAGTTCCACTCTAGATACTTGAATGTCGAGCAAGGATGATAGAGATTTACTGTTGCATTAGAATCAGCCTAACTCCTGGACATTCACCAGAAACCACCCCCACCCCCCAAGAAAAGGATGAAAATTTACCAGGATCCACTTAGGAAATCTGAGTGCAAGAGCTGTGCAGAATTTTCTTTGGTTCTACATAAGGGGGCTATTTAGAAGGGAGAACGGACTTAGCACCTGAGAAACTGATTGTTATTTCTATGATTCTAGAGGCTAAGGACAGAGTAAGGGACTCACAAACCCAGAAAGACAGAACAGTAGGTAAGAGATGTATAACAACAAGGGATCTCCAGAGACCCCATGACATTACTCTACAAAAGAAAGTCAGTTTTAAAAATCTGTCAAGCCCAGGGAATGTAAAGGCATCTTACAATAGTGTCAGTCAAGGAGGTGCATTTCTCTTCCCCATAACCTCCTCCTCTTTCCCCTAAGCTCTAACTCCAGAGGAGTCAGAAATAGCAGCTAAGGAGCGAGGAAGGTGGTAAGAAACAGAAGGAAACTCCCAGATCACTTCACCAAGGAAGTCACCCCACCACTGGAAGCCCTAGCTAGGACAAGGGGAGGAGCTAGAACCTGTAAAAGCAGCTGGAATTTGAGTACTGTAAGAAATTAGCATGCTCACTCAAAGGGAACACAAGAGTGTAAGAGTGATAGGATCCTAGTCTGGCACCATAGGCAGGAGGTGAACTTTATAAATTGTGTTTTATAAGCAGGGAACCACATTTCTAACAAATAGAAAAGTACATTTGCACATTCATTGGCTTAGCTGTGTTGACAACCCTCCAGTGAACATAACTCAAAAGAGGAAAAGTAATTTTTTCATAAAGGAAAATGCCTCACTTGGATTCATTTCCTTAACCTGAATACAACCCACAAACTTCACTGTACACTGGTATCAATTGTAATATCTGATAAATTTACTGATAATCTGCCATTTCTGCTGTAGCGAACCTGCTTTTCTGTCTTAATTGCAAGAAAGTGTATGTGTGTTCCCTTGATCTACAATTCTATTATACTATACCTAAAGGTGGAAATCTTTTTTCTCCTAATTTATCCTCCTTGAAACTGGTGGACTTTTTAAATTGCTCTCCAAATATAGCAAACTTTCAACCTTTAAAAAAATTTTTTCTCTTCCTGATGATTACAGAATATCCTTACCACCTGGAACTCCTAACTCGGTCTATTTTCCACATTGCTTCTCTTTCATGTTTTCAAATTATCTTTTTGTCTTATATTCTAGAAGATTTGCTCTTCCACACTGGCAATTCTCAGTTAAGATTTTGATTCACTAATTCTCTCTTCTGTTATGTGAATTTAATCTACCAAAGAGGTTTTTTTTATTTTTTATTTCATCAATTTTTGTCGTTTACAAGATTTGTAAACTGGTGCTTTATCATTCTGCTCGTTCTTGTTTATTCCTTTCCTTATTGCCAGTTACCATTTCACTTGAAATTCTTAAACATTCTTATTTTTAAGTGCTTTTCTGAGATTGTGTTCTTATTTCTATTTCCTTGGATGTAAATGATCTAACTTAATGTATCTGCGGTCTCTTATGATAACAGATTTCCTTACATGTCCTAAAATACTTCCTTACAGACACACCTTACGTGGAAGTTTTATCCTTCGTGAGCTCTTTCCTGCCATGTTGTTTCATGGTTGCTCAGACTATCCCTCTGGAGTTGCATAGCTCCAGAGAAGGTCTGAAATTAGAAAGGCTGGGGGCTTTGGTTCCACATGGCTAGAGCTCTATTCCAGATGCCACATCTACACACAACATATGGTTACTATTCCCATTTTTGCACAGCTGCCTCTTTGGCCCACAGGAAAACGCCAACAGTGTCAAGTAGAGTTATTTCAGGTCTAGTTTTATGGCCTAGAAACATGGTCCCAGTTCCCTGCTTTATGCAGACACCCCAGTTCCAAACTCTTACCATTTTTAAGACATGTTTGGCATTCTTAAAATGTCAAGCAATCTACACTCTCTTAAATTTGGCTTACAAACCCACTTTTTAAGCCTCAGCCCACATGACCCAGATTTCTGTGAGCCAGACAGAATCATATCCACTCATTACTAAGGGCTTCCTCTCTACTCATGGTCTGCAAGGGTTTTCTTGGTCTCAAATGTAACTACATTATAGTTGCCTATTTCTTTAAAAAATTTTCACATCAAAAAAAAAATTTTCACATCACATTCTCATAAACTTGGAGCAAAGTGGAGGCAGATTATACAGGTGCTTTTACTCAAAAGTTATCTTTTAAATAAATTTTTTAGCAGTATTCAACTTTTAAAAATACGACTTTCAATAATAATTTTGGCTTTTCATAATTTTCTCAAATTCCAATTCTGTCATCTATTATAACTATTCCTTTTTTAACTTTTTGTCTTTATTAATGTATTTTTATCATTTGGTAGCCTCTTTATATATCATAAAGCATTTGGTATCTTCATGATATACCATGGAAAATCCACCAGTCTTTTACATCTATTCCTTTTTTATCTTTACTGAAGTATAATTTATATTCCCTTAACACTTCATTCATTGTAAGGGTAAAAATTCAGGAAGTTTTAATCACTCTGTAGAGTTGCACAATACTAATCACAATGCAGTTTTATACCTTTTCCATCACCCTCCCCACCCTGCCCGCAATCTGCCTTGAGTCTGTATTTGTAGCCAATCACCACTCCTCCAGCCCCACTCCCAGCCACACACAATCACAAGTGGACTTTCTCCTTCTTCCATAAATTTGACTTTTCTGGCATTTCAAAATTAAATGCAACCATATAATATGCAGTCTTAGCCATCTCACTTCTTTTCCTTAGCAGAGATTGGCAAGCCATAATCTGCAGGCCAAATCTAGCCTGTCATGTGTTTTTGTAAATAAAATTTATTGGGCATAACGAAGTCCATTCCATATTGTCTATGGCTGCTTTCAAACTACAACAGCAGAGCTGAAGAGTTGCAACAAAGATTATATGGCCACAAACCCTAAAATATTTACTATCTAGCCTTTCACAGAAAAAGTTTGCTGATTCTGGACTTCGTAAAACATCTTTGAGGTTCGTTTGCATCATAGCATATGTCAACATTCAGTGCACTGCTCCTTTTTCACTGCTGAATAGTATGTCACCACATTTTGTCTCTCCATTTACCAATCCATGCATATGTGGACATTTTCCAGGTTTATTTTTTTTAAGATTTTATTTATTTATTCATGAGAGACACAGAGAGAGGCAGAGACATAGGCAGAGGGAGAAGCAGGCTCCATGCAGGGAGCCTGATGTGGGACTCGATCCTGGAACTCCGGGATCACACCCTGAGACAAAGGCAGATGCTCAACCGCTGAGCCACCCAGGTGTCCCACAGTTTTTAGTTATTCATAATAACTAAATTCATAAAACTAATTCAGCTATAAACATTTTGTGACATGTCTCAATCTAGACAGGTGTTCTCATTTTTCTTATAGAGATTGCTAGGCACTGAATTGCTGGGCTGTATGCTGTTTCTGATTGAGTTTAAAAGAAACCAAACTATTTTCCAAAGTGGCTGTACCATTTTATGTTCCCAAGAACATTTGAGGGCTCCAGATTCTCTTTATCCTTGCCAATACTTGGCACTGTCGTCTTTTAAATTATAGTCATTGTATTGGGCGTGTAGGTGTAGTATATGGTTTAAATTTGCATTTGCCTAGTGACTAATCATGTTGAACAATTTTTCATGTGGTCATTTGCCATCCATGCGTATATCTTTGGTGAAAAACTTCTATTAAATTGCCTTTTCCATTTTTAAGTTGGGTTGTCTTTCTGCTAATTGATCTTTAAGAGTTCTTTATATATTCTGGATATAGGATTTCCTAATATTTCTTCCAGTCTGAAACCTGTCTCTTCATTCCCTTAATGGCGTCTTTTGAAGCATAAATGTTTAACCTAATGAATTTATTATTATTATTTTTTATGATTTTATTTTTGGTGTTGTATCTAAAATGGCTTCCCAATTAATTCAAGATCTTCTACAAGTTTAATAGTTTTAAGCCTACATTTAGGACTATGATTCATTTTGAGTTAGTTTTTCTCTATGTGACAGCCAAGGACTTGTTTTTTTTTCCCCCCTTACATATGAATATAATTATTCCAGCACCAATTGCTGGAAACATTGTCCTTTCCAATTCAATTGTGTTCGTACCTTTGTGAAAAATCAACCACCATAAATATAAAGGTTTATTTCGGGATTCACAATTTTGATTCACTTCCTTATGTGTGTTTCTTTTGCTAACTTCATTAATGTAAATCTATAAGAAGTACTGTAACTGTATAATATAAATATTCCAAATATCTTGTTTTCAAAAATGTTTTGGGGGCACCTGGGTGCTCAGTTAGTTGAGTGTCTGGCTCTTGATTTCGGCTCCAGTTGTGATCTCGGGTTTGTGAGATCAAGCCCCACGCTTGGGCTCTGTACTCAGCAGGGAGCCCGCTCCTCTCCCCCTCCCCCTCCCCACTCTCTCTCTTTAAAACAAATACATAAATCCTTAAAATATATATACTCTGGCTACTCTAGGTCCTTTGCATTTCCACATAAACTTTAGGATTAGCCTGTCAATTTCTACCAAAAACAAAATAAATGAAATTATAATAGGGATTATAATGGATCAATTTGGGGAGAATTACCATCTTAATATGGAATCTTCTAATCCATGAACAAAGTAAATCTCTCATTTATTTAAATCTTTAATTTTGTCCAGCAATGTTTTGCTGTTTTTAGTGCACAAATCTTGGATTGCTTTTGCTAAATTTATTCCTAAATATTTTCATCTTTTTGATACAACTGTAATAAATTGTTTTATTTTTTGGACTGTTCCCATCTAGTATCTAGAAGTATAACTGATTTCTGTATGCTAATCTTGTATCCTGCAATCTTGTTGAGCATGTTTACTAGTTCTAGTACTGTGTATTTGCATATTTCCTATCAGTTTCTAAATATAGTTTCTACATGTTATCTGTGAATAAAAGCAGCTTTACCATTTCCTTTGCAATATGGATGTCTTTATTTTTCTTGCCTGACTGTACTGACTAGAATCTACTATGCAATACCAAAAAGAGGTGGTGACAAGGTGACAGTGGAGGACATTGCCTTGTTCTTGATCTTAAGGGAGAAAACATTCTGGCTTTCACAACTGAAATGAATGACTATGAATATGATGGGGCATCTGGCTGGCTCAGTCAGTAGAGCATGCAACTCTTAATATCAGCGTTATGAGTTCAAGCCCCATTTTGATTATGGAGGCTACATTAAAAAAAATGAATCGGATGTGATCTGTAGGGTTTTTTTCATAAATGCCCCTTATTAGGCAGAAAAAGTTCTTTTTTTTACTTCCTGGTTAAAAGATTTTAATCACAAATGGGTGTTGAGAGTCTGGCAAATGCTTTCTCTGACTCTACGAGATGATTATATGGTTTTGGTCTTCATTCTATTAGTGTATTACACATTAACTGAATTTTGGATCTTAAATCATCTTTGGACTTCTGGAATAAATTCCACTTGCTCATGGTATAAAATCCTTTTTATATGTGGCTAGATTTGGTTTGCTAATTTTTTATGAAGGATTTTTGCTTCTTTGGTCAAGAGAGATTGATCTGCCATTTTATTTTCTTGAGATGTCTTTGGCCTGGCTTTGGAGTCAATTACGTTGGCCTTGACAAAGCAAATTGGGCAGTTTTCCCTTCTCTTCTATTTTCTGAAACAGTCTGTGAAGAATGAACATTAGTTCTTCGAATATTTGATAGAACTCACCGAATGTGATCCTGGGATTTTTATTGTGGAAAGGTTTTTAATTCCTCATTCCATTTATTTGCTTATTAGAAGTCTATTTATATTTTCTATTTGTTCTTAAATCAATTTTCGCAATTGGTCTTTCTAATAGCTTGTGTCTTTCTATGAATTCATCCATTTTATCTTAGTTTCTACAGTGATGACATAAAAATGATCATAATATTCCTTTATAATACATTCAAGTTCTGTGAGGTCGGTAGTAATTTCACGCCTTTCACTGCTGATCTGGCTAATCTGTGTCTTCTTTTTTTGGTCAGTCTAGCTAAATGTTTGTCTACTTTGTTGATCTGTTCAAAGAACCAACTTCTAGTTTCACTGCTTTTTCTCTAACATTTTTCTGTTCTTTTGGCTTCTGCTATGTTCTTTATTAATTCCTTCCTCTGCTTGTTCTTGGTCTGGTTTGCTCTTCTTTTTCTAGGTTCTTAAGCTAGAAGTTTAGGAGTGATTTAAGAATTTTCTCCTTTTCTTAGATATGCATATATAAATTTTCCATGAAGCACTACCTTATCTGCACACACAAATTCTAAGTTGTCTTTTTGTTTTCATTGATTAAATATTTTAAAATTTCCTTTGTCTTTTTAACTGACAAATATTTGGGGCTTTCTAAGATTTCTGTTACATGATTTCATCTTTTGCACTCTATTCAGACTTGTTTTATGGGCAACCGGCAAACATATCTAACCTAGAGAATGTTTCCCATATGTTTGAAAAGAATGTAGTCACAGGCTGGAATTTTCTTTGTATGTCAGTTTGGTCAAGTTGATTGATAATGTTGTTGAAATCTTCTATCTTCTTGCCTTTTTTTTTTTTTTTAAAGATTTTAGTTATTTATTCATCAGAGACAGAGAAAGAGAGATAGACAGAGGGATAAGCAGGATCCCTGCAAGGAGCCCAAGGGGGACTTGATCCCGCACCCCATGATCATGCCCTTCGCTGAAGGCAGACACTCAGCCACTGAGTCACCAAGATGTCCCTATCTTCTTGTTTATTTTGTGTCTAGTTAGTCGTTCTATCAAGTATTGAAAATGGGATATTGAAATTACCAATTATTATTGTAGAAACTTTATTTCTCCTTTCACAATTTCACTTCATGTATACGGGGATCATTGTTAGATGTATACACAATTTATGATTACTAAGCCCTACTGATGTATTGACTTTTTTATCATAATGAAATAAATGTCTTTGACCTCAGTAATACTTCTTGTCTTTTTTTTTTAATATTTCTTGTCTTAAAGTCTATTCTGTCAGTTAATCTTTCTTATAATTAGGTATGCTTCTTATAGACAATATATAGCTGAGTGTTATTATCCAGTTTGACCATCTTTTGCCTTTTGAGAACATTTAGTCCAGTCATATTTAATGTAATTAATTATATGGTTGGATTTACTTTTGCCATTGTTATTTTTTATTTGTTTTTTTTTTTTTTGAAGATTTTATTTATTTATTCATGAGAGACACAGAGAGAATGCAGAGACATAGGCAGAGGGAGAAGCAGGCTCCTTGCAGGGAGTTCACTGTGGGACTTGATCTTGGAACTCTGGGAACACGCCTTGAGCCCAAGGCAGACACTTAACCACTGAGACACCTAGGCGTCCCTGTTATTTTCTATCGTTGGTTACACCTTTTTTTATTCCCCTATTCCTCCTTTATTACTTTCTTTTGTGACAAATACTTTTAGCGTACCATTTTAATCCCTCTAATGTTTTTTACTTTCTATTTTTTTCAGTTACTTTCTTAGCAATTATTCTAGGGACTATAATTTATATCTTAATTTATCACACTACCTCAAAACAATAATTCCAAAAATGGAAAATATTCTAGTACGTGTCGTTTTTCTTTTTTTTGTATTTTTCCATATGTATATTTCATGTACATATGTCATAAGCCCAATATAACAGTATTATAATTATTGCTTTATATGATTATATGCGTTTTAAATGTGGAAAGTGAGAAAAATATATCTATAGACTCTTTTATATTTATCCAAACAATTATTGTACTCGACACCCTTAATTTCTTCCTATGAATTTGAATTAACATCTGGAGTCATTTCCTTTTAGCCTGAAGAATTTCCTTTAGACAGTATAAGACCGTCTAGCAGCAGGCAATTTTCTCAATCTTTGTTTATCTGAGAACAATTTAACCTTTATTTTGGAAGCTAGTTTTTCTGGATATTGATACTTATTTGACAATTTTTTCTTTTGACATTTTGAATATGTCAAGTTTTATCATCTCTACTGTTTCTGATGAGAAGTCCTCCATTAAAGATATTATTAGTTCAATCCCCTATGTGTAATAAGTCATTTTTTTTCTTCCAGCTTTCAAGATTCTCTTTTTTCCATTTGGCTTTCAACAATCTAACTATGGTATGTCTACATGGATTTTCTTTGTGTTTTCCAACTTGGGATTTTTCATTAAATCTGGAAAGTTTTCTGCCATTATTTTTTCATATATTTTTTTTTAAACTCCTCTCTCTCTCTCCTCTCCCATTATGTTTATGTGTATCTACTTAATGTTCTCTCACAGGTCTTGGAGGCTCTATGGACTTTCCCTCAATCTTTTTCTATTCTTCAAGGTATATATATTGACCTATATTCAAATTCACAAATTCTTTTTTGATATCTTAAATCTGCTATTGAGCCCACTGAGTTAACTTTTAGTTACTAAACTTTTTAACTCTAGAGTTTTTGTTTGTTTCTCTTTTATAGTAATTATCTCTTTGTGGAAATTCCTTATTTACTGAGTGACTGTCACCCTACTTCCCTTTAATGCCTTAAACACCATTTTCTCTGGCTTTTTAAACATTCTTCTAATTGCTGCTTTAATGTTTTTGTCTGGTAAATCCAACATATGGAGAAACTCAGACATAATTTCTAGTGATTTTCTTAAGTATGGGTCATACTTTGTTTCTTTGCATATCTCTAAATTTTTTGTTGAATATTGGACACTTTAAACAATGCACTGTAGCAATTCTAGATTCTGATTTTCCTTGGTGATTGTTGTCTTATCTGTGTTTTAGTATCTTGATAAGTCTGTTTCCCCTGCACTGTGTGGCCACTGATGTCTCTCCTCCTCTCCATTCACCCTGATCCCATTTTTGTTTTTAAGTCTGGCTTTTTAAGACCTTTTCAAGCTGGTCTCCAGTGTTCACTATAGTGTTTGGCTGAAGACTGATCAGAGATTTTATTCAACTATCTCAATCCAGTAAGGCTTCCACTCCCAGGAAGGGATTTGTGTGTGGAATGAAGAGTACATTCAAAGTCTGAGCCTTTCAAAAGATGGCCCCAAATTTTATTACCATTAGGCCTGCTTGAATCTCCTCTCCATGTATTTCCTAGATTCCACTGAGCAATGACATGTGGATAACTTACACCCACTTCATTTTCTGCTGTTATCTACAGTCTTCAGTCAATCTGTGATATGTCATGAACTTATCAATCCCCCATGACTATCTTAACCCCTAGAACTCTATAAAATCCTGCTACTTCACAAGTCTATTATTTGCCACAAACTGAACCATACCTTAGACTAGGGAAGCCACTGATAGGGACCAATGGCTGTTTGTTTGTAACTAAGGTTACTATTTTAATCTACAATATTTCCTATCAAGTACTCTCTCTCCAGCTACAAAGCTTCCAGTTTTAAAGGCTTGCCCCATCCTGGTTGAAATGCCATACCAACAAAGCTGGGGATGAGGAAGAAGAGATGAGTAGCACCAGATAACACCACAAATCTGTGTTGTTCTTAGACTCTGAGTTCAATGCTTTTCATGAAAAAAATTTCTCAATTTGTTTGGTTGATTTCCAGACCAGTGAATTAGTTATTTTGGCAGTCTTGTACAGCTTTATGGTGGCTTTGTGGAGAAAGTGAGCAAATATCTCTCAGTCACCTCAGACATTTCTGTATTAATAGCATATATTACATGCTGCTGTAGTCCAAAATTTAACTACACCAAATCTTGACTATAACTTTGAGAGTATATTTACCTCTGAGATAAAACTGTAAGTTCACTTTTTTGTTATTCATATTCTATGCACAGATGTGCAACTATTTTAGACTAGACATATTAGTGTCTTAGCTTCCTTTCTTTTTTGTTGCTTCTGGGAAAAACTCAACTTGGGCATATGTGCTTTTGTACAGGGTATATAGAAAAGTTGAGAACTTCTCTACAGCAATAAAATAGCTACTAAAAATATAATATGGTTGCAGGTGAAATCAGGCTAACAAACTATATCTATTCAGTGTAGACTGAATACCTCACAGTATTTGAGAGATACTGATAAACTTACAGTATATGAAAATAACACTAAGGTAAGGAAATTATGACATATGAAAAGTACTTGAGAGAAAAGTCAATCTTTAGCCTGAAAAAAAAAATGACATGTTGCTAGTCTTTCAAATACTTAAAGTAGACTTACACATCACATGACACACAAAACTGTCCTCTATCCAATGTAAAATATTTTATATAATTTTACTATAAAACAAGACTCATCTATCTGGTCACTAGTTTACAAATTTTGAATCATATTTCTTGAAACATGACATACTGTGCTCTCAGCTTATACCTCAATCGTATTTTGTGCTATTTTCCATTTTCATGTCTTATAAATAACTTGTAGATTGTGGATTATTTTTTTTTTTTTTTTTTTTTTGTTTTTTTTTAGTTTTTTTTTTTTTTTTTTAGATTGTGGATTAAATTCCAAATACAAACTTGCAATGCCAGTGAAAAAGAAAGAAAGTAGACTTACTCAATATTGATACAAAAGGCAGAATCAAATTCAGGGAAATAATTATGAGCTCAATAAACTATTTAATAACTTAAGCTAAAACAACTGAACTCATTTGGTCCTTTTGTAAAGTGATGAGCTTCTCTCACTGAGAATGAGCATAACAGACTAGATGACCACATTTTTAAGAAGTGTTTGTTTAGGAGATGAGCTAGATGATCTTTCAACTCTGTAAGTTTATAAAAATAATTATATAAAAGAATTTAAGTGGATAAAAGATAACATGATCATGAAAAATAATCCCAAGTATAAATAAAGATGATCATAATTTAAGTTTTGATAATAAAGGAAAGAGTCATAAAAACTATTCCTAAAACACATGGGTTCTTCTACTGCACTACTGAATCTCAAAGGGCAACAATATGTTGGATATTACAAAAAAGCTATTAGAAGCAGGAAACAGTATCCTACCATTGTACAAATCTATGATCTAAAGTTCTGGTTGCTATAACTTTTCAAAAACAAGAAAGCTGAAGCAGAAACAGAAGATAGCTAAAGGGAACAAGATATAGAGACTTACATAAAAACCAGACTTCACTCTGAAAAGGCTCAAGCTGAAAGTGTACATAACAAATATTTATAAATGATATGAAGGGCACAAGTAAAGTAAACTTAGACTTGTTCACCCAAACCTGGAAGGCAAGCCTTAGACTCTGAAAGAGGTAAGGTTAATACAAATAAAGAAAATATCATTATATTCAGGAAACAGTAAGATAATTTGCTGGGATTAAAACAGGTTATAGCTGAAAACAGCAATAACTTACCTCTTTGAGTTGATCAGCACTCCCCCATGATGCAGAACGCTGATGTGACCTTTTTTCTGCTCCCTCTTCTGCCCAACAGCTAGGTGTCTTAAATTAGAAGAAGAAGAATAAAAATAATAAAATAAGGAACTCTATCTCTACTCCTAAATCTCACAGCAATTCAAACATATTTCAAAATATTAGCACATACCAGTTAAAGGGTTATACTAAATACTAAAATCCCTTAAATGCTAAGATTTTCATGACCTGTAAAAGGCTTAAAACACTGTCATATTCTGAATTAGATATGATCAATCTATGACATATCCGAGTGATATTATTCAAAACATTGGTTTTCTGATATTAACATTAATAACTTGAAACTATCAAAGAGAACCATGAAGATATACATATTGGTGCTTTTAAAGAGAACTGCCAAATAAATATAAAATGGCATTTCTACTAATTAAAATAGATGGAAATGAGATTAACAGAACTAGCTCAGAAGCAGTGGGATTACATATGACCTACATGTCAAATATCTAGCAAGATAAATGGCTTATTGTACTATTCTTCCTATACTCAGATAACAGTGTTAGCAATAATAATCTTTTTTGAAAAACATTCCGCATCTTTAAATGAAAATATAAAATTCTAAAAATGAAAAACATTAAACTGAATAAACTTACTGTAATCTGAAGCAATACATCTTTTTTAAGAAAGAACTTCAGCTACATGTCAGAAAAGAGAATTGTTTTTACCAAAAACCTCATTTCCAATAATTTAACTAGTAATAGACACTATACCCATTGTAACACAAAACACTAAATCAAATAGTAAGACTATTCAGGAGTTGTTATAAAATATCATCTTCAAGATAGGAGAAAACTCTTAGTATAATACAAATTAGGGAAAGCAAAAACCACTAAATACAGACTAAGGATGATTAACACAATAATTATATATAGCTTTAAAAATTATTTTATTGAATACTAAAAAAAAATAATAATAATCCTTATGTTGAGGTGATGCTCCATGACTTCTTATGAAGAAGACATCAGTTCTACTTTATACAATTCAAAATATTTATGAACAACTTTTTGAATTACCACCTCTTAAAAATAATAATATTCCAAAATGAAACCAACAATTAAATGCTAGTTGAATAAAAACACAAATAAACTGGTTAACCAGTTCAAATACCAAAGTGAAAGTATTTAGTAGTAACAGAGAGCAAAACAGTTTACTCAGTTGACAAGTTCAAGAATAAGGGATATTGTTATATTAAATGAGCTGCCTGCAAAGAACTAAGTTATTAAAATTTCCTAAGTTCAGGCCTAGACAAGTCAAATTTCACTGAAAAAATTTATCACCCCCTCCACCAAGTAGTCATATCTTTAATAATCAACTATTCTAAAATTATTCAATTATGAGTTTATCTTTATCAAACTTTTATTTTGAGAATTTATATGCCTCATTTACTTTTATTTTTCTACCAAGTATAAGCATTACTCTTGTCAAAGATCAAATGATTAAGGATCACAATGTTTAAAATTCAAAAGTACATTCACAGAAAATGAGTGAAATTTCTGATATGTTTCATAATTATTTCACAATTACATTTATAAGAGGAATTATTGTCATACAACTTTTTCAAAAGACATTTACATAAACTGTATCTCCAACTTAGAGATAAACAAATAGCCACAAAACTTTAACAACTTGCCTTAATACTGGCCAAGCATGCCACTGGCAAATGGAACTACATTTGAGATTTCTTATTTCACAGATCTTTTTTCTTCACATTATCATTCTTTTCTTAAAACTGAATGTGAAAACCTGTTTGATTATTTCAGAATGTAGTGTTAGTTATATAAAAGAAATAAAAACAACAAAGGAATATTTATGTTCCTGATATCTAGCTAGTAAAATAGCTAGATTTTACACTTTTAAGAGTGTAAAACCATTAGAAGAGACTTCTCAGTCATGTGGCTACAGAATTACATGCATATACATTGTTTAAATATATTCATCATACTATGAACTTTTCCAAAAAAGGTAATTTCATTTTAATCACATCAATTTAAAATAAATAGTATGAAAAATGCTCTAGTCTGCAAATATATTCTGCAGACTACATAGTCACATGCAAAAGTTTAAATTCAAATGAATGAAAATGAAATAAAACTAAAAACTCAGTTCCTCAGTCATTCTAGCACATTTCAAATGCTCAATAACCACATGTAGCTGGTGGCTACTGGCTGCTACACAAGACAGCACAGAGGCAGAACGTCTCCATAGCTGCAGAAAGTTCTATCGAGAGCAGTGTTTTATACACTTAATCACAGATGTTTAACAAGTTAGTTTAGTCGAAGCAAAACCAAGAGACAGCTACTCAGTTTATTACATCTATGTAAAGTTCATGCTCGTGAAGTCACAGAAGACGACTAATTTGCATCTAATCTATTAAATCTGAGTGTCTGATAAATGCTTTACTACTTAAATTAGATAACACAAAGCAGCAAAAGTTCTTTCCTTTCATACAAGTAAGCAATTCCTTCCAACTAGACTGTCCACTGATTTACAGTAGAATTTTATAAACTGTGACACTTATAACATGCTCCTGGGTGTTGGTAAGAATACAGATTAAGAGTTTGATGGTTAAATTAATTTGGGAAATGCTGTATTTTATACCTTCCCATACTACATGTACAATGCAATGAGCATTTCAAAATTTCAAACACACACACACACACACACACACTTTATTAAAAACTTGCTTTACTTTCTTTCTCTTAATTATATAACCCCAGAACACTTCTTGTACAAGTAGTTTTATTAACATCTTCCATAGAAAGCTTAGGAAAAAATATAATCCTCAATAGTTTGTATTGTATATAATTGCCTGCTCTTCATTCACCACACTTAGGGGATTCTTCCTTTCTAGTTGCCTCCACCGACACTACCAAAGAAGAGAAAATAAATCTTTTGTACACTTGAATAAAGCTGAACCAAGGCCATCTCTAAGACTGTTGACAAAAAAGTAGTTGGAAAAAAAAATTCTTCTACATGATAAGGATACCTAAGGGTTAAAAAAGATCATTTTCTATTTTCACCTCTCAGATTTGTCCAAGGTCCC
This sequence comes from Canis lupus familiaris, assembly GCF_011100685.1. Taxonomy (NCBI): domain Eukaryota; kingdom Metazoa; phylum Chordata; class Mammalia; order Carnivora; family Canidae; genus Canis; species Canis lupus. Next base: position 23,564,101 of record NC_049235.1, on the reverse strand, counting down.
GCCCAAATAACTTTCTCTCCAACCCTCAGGTCCATCTATTACCCCTTGGTTTCCTATGGGAGGACCTCTTTTCCTATGAGTGAAATACAGAGAAAACAGTTCTATTGCAAGGGACTTAACACTCGTTAAGACAATTTTCTAAGAGAAGTTTTAGGGGATGCCTGGGTGGCTCAGTGGTTTAGCACCTGCCTTCAGCCCAGGATCATGCCCTGAGACACGAGAGAGAGAGAGAGAGAGAGAGAGAGAGAGAGAGAGGCGCGCAGAGACACAGGCAGAGGGAGAAGCAGGCTTCTCGCAGGGAGCCCGATGTGGGACTTGATCCCAGGACCCCAGGATCATGCCCTGAGCCACAGGCAGACGTCCAATCACTGAGCAACTCAGGCGTCCCATGATTCCTCCTTTTTTGAAATGCAAGAGCCAAAGCCACTTCCAAAACCCCCACAAGAACCAAAAAAACTAATCACTTCATAAAACTCTCATCATCTTATTTAAAACTTATGTAAAACTTCTTTTTTTTTTTTTTTTTTAAAGTAAGCTCTATGCCCAACGTGGGGGCTTGAACTCCGGATCCCTAGATCAAGAGCTGCATGCTCCACCAATTGGGCCAGCCAGGCACCTCTTCTGTAAAACTGAAAAATCTATTTTTTGTACAGTTCATCTTTGGTCTTTGAATTTAATGTAATTTATAATCTATAATAGAAATATGATTACTGACTACTAATTATTTTACAACAGTACTTAGAGAGATGATCCTTAGTATTTTTTTTGATCCTTAGTATTAATGTACTGATCAACCTGAAAAGAAATGAAATGGAATTACATAAAAATCAATGATACTTAAATAATTGATTACAGATTTTACTTTATTTTTTTAAATTTTTAAAAAAATTTATTTATGATAGTCACACACACACAGAGAGAGAGAGAGAGAGGCAGAGACACAGGCAGAGGGAGAAGCAGGCTCCATGCACCGGGAGCCTGACGTGGGATTCGATCCCGGGTCTCCAGGATCGCGCCCTGGGCCAAAGGCAGGCGCCAAACTGCTGCGCCACCCAGGGATCCCTACAGACAGATTTTAAATTATAAAAAGCTTTAAAACAATTAAAAACCCTTCATTATTTATAAATATATAATTTGAGTTTTGTTTCTTTCCACTGATGAAAAAATGGTTAAACTTTAAAAAAAACTTTTAACTTAAAAGATCATTTTGAAAAGTCTATCCTGATAAAGCATTAAAAGGAGCACAAAAAGATTATGATTCTACTATTATCCCTTGTTCTTCTGATAACAGTATACAAGTATAGTTTTATAACTAAGCATAAATATAAATTACTGTTTCACTTATTGACAAATGATGTAGAAAAGAAAGAGTTCATCTGAACAAGCTTTAGGAATTCAGGGACAGCAGCAGTTACATGCTCAAATTTTTTATCACACTTCAACTATACAGTAAGTTACATGCTCATTAGGTTAGACCAGTTCAAAGTGTGGTCTGCTGATGAGCAGCATCAGCCTCATCTGAGATCAAGATAGAGATGCAAATTCTCAGGGTCATCCCAGAATAACTAAGTCCGGAATTCTTAGATAGGTTCAGTAATCTATGTTCTAACAAGCTGTCCACATAATTGTGATGCAAGCTAAAGTTTGAAAACCATTATTAACTAAGGAAATAAAAATGAGTAAGAAACAGATTCCAAACTCAAGGTGCCGGGCTGACCATATACCCACTCATTTTTCTTGTAGGCTAATATCCACTAACAAGTATAAGATCAGTCTGCATATAATTACATCTTTGGAAATTAACATAAGCTAATGTAACTATCATTTGGAGCCATGTGGGAAGCAATACTGACAGAAAGTTTTCTTTACTGAGTTACATTAAAGAGTAGTCCCTAGCAAGGATTAACACGCCTGAGTATATAAGTAAAATGTATAAAATCTATATCTAATTAGGCCTCAATGTGCTCAAAACACAAGTGAATGATAATCTGTGAAGTAACGGTTTGTGATTTTCCAGATTAGTACCAAGGAACTTATTCAAAAGACATTAAAAGCTGTATTTCTTAAGCCTAAGGTAAGGGGGAGGGTGGGTGTTGGTGAATTGCAATTTCTAAAAACAGGAAATACCACAGAAATCAACTATTGCATCTGTGTTCCACATGATAAAGTGAAATAATCTGCCTTACTCTGTAAGAAATGCTAATTTGAGAAAAAGCAATCATAAATGTGCCAACAACCTTAACAATATTCATAGTAATTCTATTTCCAAGAATTAACTTGAGATGTACATCCAGAGATGCTCTGGAAATAAATTACATATCTATCAGTAGGGAAATGAAAAATTGTGGCACATTCTTAACAATACAAAAACCACTGCACATGGACTACAATCCCATTTTAGTAAGCAAATACACACAGAAAAAGACTAGGGAGAGATATTTCAAACTATAGTTTGAATAGTGAGAATTCTAGATAATGCAATAGTAAATCCGTAATTTTTTCCTAGCCGAACAAGAAAAAAAAAAATCAGGAAAAATGGATTTAAAACCATGTTTAGGCATATTTAATTCATGAGAAAATGCTATGACTTTTTAAAAAAGAGTACAAAACACTACCTATAATATCTAAATTCTCTTTTTAAAATGGTCTTATTTTTATTTTTTAAATGTAAATAATCATAATGTAAAAGGATATATATCAAAGTGTTAAAAAATGGCTATGTCTGGATATTAGGAATACAGACAACTTACTTTGTGATTTTTGGTATTTTCTACAATGACTACTGTTTTCAAAATCAGAAACAGGATTTAAAAAAATAATATAGCTATGCTATAGAATTGGTAAGTGTGGCATATATTGACAATGAAAAAGCCCTCCTAACTTCAGACACAAATGTCAAATCTATTTTGGAAGACAGATTACATACAAGTCACATATAAGTTAAAATGTCAGTATATATTGCATAAAATATTTTTCAGTAGACCAGTTTCTTTTGACTAGGGGATTAGGGTTTTTCTCCAAACAGTAAGGGTCTAAACAGAGATCACCAACTATCGGCTATGGGAACAGAGTTGGGAAACTTCAGATAAGCAGGAACATTTAAGTGTTTAGAATAACTGAAAAGTGAAGTTCACTGAAATATCAAATACTCAGAAATATTAGTGGAAAGTTATTGATTAGGATACTGACAGGAGTTATAATTCAGTTTAGATATGCCTTTCATGGTATACTTTAATTATGTAAAGGAAAAAATATCTATAAAAATATTCTCCTGAAAAAGTTAAATACAGAGCTACCATATCATCCAGCAATCCCTAGGGAAACAAAAACATGTGTCTACACAAAAACCTGTACACAAATGGTCACAGCAGCACATCGACTTATGAATGTATAAATAAATAAATTTTAGTCTATGCCATGGAATATTAGTTAGTAATAAAAAGGGGTGAAGAACTGATACATGTCACAATAGGAATGAACCTTAGACATACTATACTAAGTAAAAGAAACCAGATACAAAAAGCCCCATATGAGTCCATTTATGTGAACTGTTCAGAATACACAAATCTACAGAGGCAGAAAGTAGATCTGTGGGTGCCTATTGCCGAGGGAGAGAGGACTGGGGGAAAACAGTGCATGACTGCTAATGGGCACAGTCGTTTCTTTTTGGAGTGATGAAAATATTCTAAAATGGACTGTGGCAATGGTTGTACAACCCTGAATATATTATGAACCAGTGAGCTGTATACTATCAGTAGGTGAACTGTATGGTATATAAATTTTATCTTAATAAAACTGTTACTAAAAATAGTTAAGCCAAAGAGGCAATTATAAATCAGTCTCATTTTTCAATTAAAAAAAAAAGAGCCATACTCTCTCTGTCTCTCATGAGTAAATTAATAAAATCTTAAAAAAAAAAAAAAGAAAGCCATGTACTGCTGAACCTGAAAGTCTCAAGCATTTGCATTTTCTCAAAAGTAACTGATATTTCTTTTTCTTTGTCATGCTCTTCTTGCCAAGTTTCAAATCACACTGAGGCACTAACTAGTCAAGTATAATAATAGAAGAGGCCAGGAGGGACTGCACATTCATAATCTATCCAGTTAGGTTTCTCAAGTCAAGCTGAGAACATTTAATAAAAAAATTAAAGATGTAACATATATAATGAAAATACTATTCTGTGGCTTCTTACACAGTTACTAATAGACTCTTGACAAATAACCAGCTTCTGCTTTAATCAAAAGGTGATGGTAATGCAAGGAATTAAAAGTATAAAAAATATTTCAATTTATTACTTGGTATTTAGACCTAACAATACCCTTTCTGATAAGTTCTATCACTACTCTTGGGAACAGATTTAAAATCAAATGAGGAGATCTAATTTTCAGTTTTTAGAGAGTATTAGAATATATTAATCTTTGGTGTTACAATCTTTTAAATTATAATTAACCTTGGTTGCTGGGTTTCAAAAAATTGATTCTACATGTAAAAAAGTAAAAGCAATTTTACTTTTTTAAAAATAATATTCCCAAACACTTTAAATAATATATTTAACAATCACACTGGAGTATAACTGCCTCTGAATTATCCAAGAGATAAACTACCTTTGTTTCTGGATAGTCTTTAGCATTTAAAAAAAATCTCTCATTCCTGACAGAAAATCAGCAACATAAGTGACTATGAGATACCTTCCAAAAATATTTCCACATCATTCCAAAGTCATAAAGACTAAAGTGCTCAACTGATGCCATGAATATCATCAATGGGATACCTAAGTGATAAGGAAGGAAGGAGTTTCTTTAACTATATATCTTCACTTTCCTATACTTGGACCCAAAAATCTGAAGTGCCATTTCTTATTTATAAGACTGCAGGATAGACAGCAATAGCTACTTAGGACTGAGTGAATTGTGACCTATCAGGAACTGTTTATTGAGTTTCAGACCCCTATCATGCTGCAGTTATCTGTATAATTTCTATGCCATTTCCTACCAATTCAGATATAATGCTCATAATTGCATGTCAATTGTTGACATTAGTAATAATGACTTTTTCTGTCACTTAATTCAGTATCATTATATGTAAGCCTCCTCCTGACAGCAAAATAGATTATAGATTATAGATTCTAATTCTAATAGATTATAGATTCTAATTCTAATACAAAGGCAACTGGTATTTACCAATATCGATCATGTCCTGGATACTGTACTAGAAGCTTAACATGGATTATTTTATATAATCCTCACTGCAATAGGTACCAGTGTTATTCTCTAAAAGTTATAAGAATTCCAACAGCAATGAAAACTGTTTTCACTCGATTCATACTGTTTCCTAGGAATGTGATATATCCTATCCCAATCATTCATTTATACAAAGCAGTTATTAATAAGTAGAAAGGCATGTTGCCCTTAACTATGATTTAATTCTTAAGTTCTCAAAGCTTAATATCACTAACAAATGCCTAAGTAAATGCTAATTATTTATTATTATTATAGGATTTTTAACAGAAAACTGATGGGTTAAAAGATATAAAAGGATGAGAATTAATGTATCAGACAACAAAGGTCAAGATGATGGAGGAAGAGGGTTGTTCCAAATAAATATAAGCTATTTCACAATTTTACCTAGAGCTAAGTTAATTAGGGGTAAAGGTATGGGGGGAAACACTAAGAAAAGCAGGTTAATTTTGTTATCTGTTAAATATTTCCAGTAATGGAAGGAAACCCAGGTACATGGTAAACAGGAGCATGAGGAAGGCTCTCTGCTAAAAATCCCTTACTTTTGAATCAAATAAATATACTACCTATTACAAATAAGCAGAATTTTAAGTTTCTGATAATTTCAGAGATAGCGTTTGAAAATGATAAATAAAATATTAAAATATTTGTCATGAGTTTAAGTTTCTCATCAATTTTGGCAACCAAAAATATCACTCCCTTAGGAATAGGACTACCTTCACGAGGACTGTTAAGCTCTAAATTATACTATCCTCTGTGTCTGAATTTTAGCTAATAGCTGAAAGAGAAAGTAAAGGTGATCTTCAACAGGAAGGAATCTTTATACATTCATTCAACAGCCAGTTAGGAACCAGCTCAATAAAAATAACACTTTAAGTCCCTGGAATACAATCTAAGCAGCCAAGATGGCCAAATCTTAAGACTTGTTTCCATTTCCAGAGAAGCCTCCCACTCCCCAAAATAGTTCCATCCACTGCTGTTTCTTAAACAAACTTATTTAACAAGGACACAGGAAACCCAAACAGCTGTATTAAGCATGACTTTTGGTCAGGAAATGAGTTTTTGATCAGAGTGGTAAAACTGAAAGTTCTCTTTCACATCTATTGCTATTTGAGGTATATCATCCACTCCTTTGATTAAATTCCTCCCCACCCAGCTTCTTTCACAAAGGGAGGAAAAGGAGAGATTATTTTAATTGTAATTCCAAAAGCAATAAATTTATATATTTTAGTTCAGAATTGCTGACTTTATCAAATGTGGCTAAAGCCAAATGTAAAGTACTTATTACATATCTGTTTCTCAAAAATAAATAAAAACAGGGGTGCCCGGGTGGCTCAGTTGGTTAAGCATAAGCTCAGCTCATGCTCTCAGGGTTGTGAGATCGAGCCCCCTTGTCAGGCTCCACGTAGGGCATGGAGCTCTTTCTCCCTCCCTCTCTCTCTGACCGCCTCCACTCCATAAACAAACAAACAAACAAACAAACAAACATACATACTTCAAATGTTGAAAATTAACTTTAAACAATAAAATGTCAAAAACATCATCTGGAAAATAAAAGCAGCGTATACAGAATTTCACTTAGGATCTAACTATCCCATTTCTTACTCCTCAAAGAATATAAAAGGTAAATAAGAACAATTTTCAAGTATTCTCTGATACCAAATTCAGAGGGACAATGAGTGAGGGAGTAGATAGGACATCAAAGTGGAAAGATTTATACACAGCAAAAGCTATTCTTCAACTGTCCATCAGAAATTTTTTTTAAAAACTGCCATGTTCACCACACTGTTCTTCCCTAATAGGAAATATGGCAGATGACTCTAAAATAAATAAATAAATAGATACATAGATAAATAAATAGCAAAAAGCTAATTATTTCTAGCATTAAGCACGATTTACCAGAATGGAAAGACAAAAGACAAAACAAAGAAATAAAAATCATGGGAAAGAGGTAGGAGAAAGGAGGAAGAAATTCCCTTTTGAAATTCCTCCAACTGTGTATTTACAGTGCCAAGGCCACTATCCAAACATTCACTTAACTTTCCCTCTCTCTGCTAGTACATGTAAATAATAATAGCAATTATTTATTGACACCTAATGTGTAGGTCACTACTCCTAGCATTTTATTTTATTTTATTTTATTATTTATTATTTTTTTTTACTCCTAGCATTTTAAATGCATTGATTCAATTTAACCCTTATGATAATCCTATGAGGTACTCAATATCCCATTAACAATGGAGTAATTTGCCCAGAATTACAAAGCTGGAAAATGCTGGAGCCAAGATTCAAAGTCAGTCTGAATCCAGAACTAGAGTGCTTGACCAATGGAAGAAATAAATAAATAAATAAATAAATAAACAAACTACCTTCAATATTGATTTATATCATGAAAAGGTTAAATTCAGGGGAAAACTATTAAGCTACAGAGTATTCTATAATAAACAATACCAACCAAAAGGAAGATATAATGGACATAAATCTTTATACATCTATATTAATAAGATATATAAAGCAATGACCACTGGAAACATACATCAACAGAAATTAATTCCATAATGCCAGCTTACTATGGCATAACGGGGCTTTATAAAAATTGAGTAACATAATTAATAAGGTTGAATTAATATGTAAAAATTCTGTATCTAAAAGTAAAGACTACATTTTGTTTTCTTTTTTTTTTTACATTTTGTTTTCATATATCCACAGAGCATTAAGAAAAAACCAATCTTCTATTAGTATACAAAGAAAATCTCAATGATATTTCCACCGATGTGTAATTCCATACTCTAAATACACTAGAGTTAGAAATTTAATTTTTACTAGGAAAATAAATTTTAACCATTTAGAAATTAAAAACAAAACAAAAAGCTCTCACCAAACAGGATATCAAAACTGAAACTACATGGTATCTTGCAACTATAAATAATGGAAACATATACTAGCCAAAGCTGAGCTCAGAGGATAAATCTTGGCATAAAACACCTATATTACTAAACAAGAAATATCACAAGTAGAAAAATTAAGCATTTATCTCTAAAACTGAGAAAAAAATATATACATTCCAGGAAGGGAGAAGAAAAGCAATGATAGGGCAAAGTCAGAGAACAATAAACCAGAAAAAAGAATAAAAGGAAAACAAATTTCAACACCTTTAATTTTAAAAAATATTATATAACCTAATAAATTTAATACTATATAACCTAATAAATTTAATGACTCAAAACACAGATATGTAATATTATAAGTGAAAAGAATAAGTACAAATATACAAGAAATTAGAAGAATTATTCAAGAATATTTTGTGAAGATACACAAATACACTTGAGAAGCTGGATGAATGGATTATATTCAAATGAAAATATTGAACAAAAGAAATAGAAACTAAAAGAAACCAAGAGCCAAAGGGAAGCCTGAGTGTACAGTTGGTTAAGCATCCAACTCTTGTTTCCACTCAGTTCCTGATCTCAGGGTCCTGAGATCCAGCCCCATGTTGGGCTCTGTGCTCAGTGCAGAGTGCTCAGTGAGGAGTCTGCTTAAGACTATTTTTCCCCCTCCTTCTGTCCTTTCCCACTGTATGTATGAACACTCTCAAATAAATAAAAATAAAATCTTTTAAAATAAAAAAGAAAGAAACCAAGAGCCATGAAAAAAACTGAGATTTTACTAGAGTTCAGATAGCTTCATAGGTAAAATTTTTTCTGACCCAAGTAACAGATAATTGGGGATGATATTTTCACCATTTGTGCCAGAGCACAAAGGAAGGAAATCTTGCAAAATCTTTTTATGAAGTAAGTATAACACTAATCTAAGGATTACATTATGAAAAAGAAAAGAATTTCAGACCTCATTTCTGAATTTTGAAACAAATATAAATATTAACAAACACTTCATTTGCCACTCTATATTTTAAAAAAGTACTCCCTAGTAGCATTTATTCTAGAAATGTAATTATAACTAATTAAGTAATCTATTAAAGAAATTCACCATTTTACAGATTATGGGTCAAAACAAGATATTCATCTCAACGATGAAATGGAATTTCACATGTAAAGAATCACTTCCAATTTAAGAAGAAAAACAATTAGTAAACTAAGTATGCTTGATGCTACTCCTGTCTGAGTGAATGCACCAGCTCTTTTTCTAAGTTTATTCAGATATAACTGACATATAGCATTATATTAGCTTCGGGTATACATGATTCAATATATGTATATATTGTGAAATGATCACCACCATAAGCCTAGCTAACACCACTGTCACTCAATAGTTATGGAAATTTTGCCTTGTAATGAGAACTTTTAAGATTTTCTTTCTGAGCAACTTTCAAATACGCAATAAAGAATTATGAACTATAGTTGCCATGCTGTACATTACATCCACTAGACAAATTATTTTAGAACTAGAGGTTTGTACCTTTGGATTCCTTTTATATACTTCACCCACCCACCCCCAACTCCCAGCAACCATCAATCTGTTCTTTGTATCTGTGAGCTTGTTTTTTTTTTTTTTAAGATTCCACATATAAGTGAGATCATGTTTGATCATGTTTGTCTTTTATTTATTTCACTTAGGTGAAGTGTAATGCTCTCAAGGTCCATTCATGTTGCTGCTAAGGGCAAGATTTCATTCTTTTTTTTTTTTTTTCTTAAAGATTTATTTATTTATTCATGAGAGAGAGAGAAAGGCAGAGACACAGGCAGAGGCAGAAGCAGGCTCCATGCAGGGAGCCCGACGTGGGACTCGATCCTGGGTCTCCAGGATCAGGCCCTGGGCTGAAGGCAGCGCTGAACTGCTGAGCTGCCCAGGATTTCATTCTTTTTTATGGATGAATACTGCATTGTATATACATAACACCATTTCTTTATCCATCTGTTGATGAATATTTTGGATTGCTTCTATACTTTGTCTATTGTAAATAACGCTCCAATGAACATAGCGGGGGTGCATGTATCTTTTCAGGTTAGTGTTTTTGTCTTCTTTGGAATAAATACCCAGAAGTAGAACTGCTAGGATCATAGGGTGGCTCTATTTTTAATTTTTTGAGGAAACTCCATACTGTTTTCCATAATGACTCTACCAATTTACATTCTTACCAACAATGCAAAAGTGTTTCCTTTTTTCCACATCCTGACCAACACTTGTTATCTCTTGTCTTTTTTCTAACAGTCATTCTGACAGGTAGGAAGTGATATATCTCACTGTAGTTTTGATTACATTTCCCTGATCACTAGGGATGCTGAGCATCTTTTCAGGTACCTTCTGGTCATCCAAATGTATTTTTTTGAAAAATGGGTATTAAGATCTTCTATCCATTTTTTAGCTGGACTGTGTGTTCTTTTGGTGTTGAGTTATAGGAGTTCTTTGCTATCTGGGATATAATTCGTAAATATTTTCTCCTGTTCAATAGGATGCCTTTTCATTTTGTTTATGGCTTCCTTTGTATGCAAAAGCTTTTTTTAGTCTGATGTAGTCCCACTTGGTAATTTTGCTTTTGCTGCCTTTGCTTTTAATGTCAAATCCAAAAAATCATCATCAACACATATCAAGGAGCTGTATTTTCTTCTAGAATTTTTTATAGTTTGAGGTCTTACATTCAAGTCATTAGTCCATTTGAGATAAGTTTTGTGTATAGTATATGATAGTGGTCCAGTTTCCTCAATGTCATTTATTGAGGAGACTTGTTCTTTCCCTGTTATATATTCTTTGCTCCTTTGTAATACTTTAAATAATGACATATGCATGGGTTTATTTCTGGGTTCTCTATTCTATTCCATTGATCTATGTGTATGTTTTTACCCAGTACCATATTACCCTGATTATAAAGCTTTGTGATATAGTTTGAGATAAGGGATTATGATGTCTCCAGCTTTGTTCTTTTTCAGGATGCTTTAGTTATTCGGGGTCTTCTGAGGCTCAATATAAATCTTAGGATTGTTTGTTCTATTTCTGTGAAAAATGCCACCAGAATTTTGACAGAGATTGTACTCAATCTGTATGTAGACTGCTTTTAGAAGAATGAACATTGTAACAATAGTAATTCTTCCAATCCATAAGCATGGAGTATCTCTCTATTTACCTGAGTCTTCTTCAATTTCTTTAGGCAATGTATTATATAGTTTTCAGCATACAGAACTTTCACCTCCTTGATTAGATTATTTCCTGGGTATATTATTCTATTGATGCAATTATAAATGGAATTTTCTTAAAATCTCTAATACATTATTAGCATAAAGAAACATTAACAGATTTCCGTATATTGATCTTGTATTCTGCAACTTCATAGTGAATTCATTTATTAGTTCTATGAGCCTTTTGGAGTCTTTAGGATCTTCTATACATAGCATCAAGTCATCTGCAAATACTTCTTCCTTTCCAATATGAAAGCCTTTTATTTCTTTTTCTTGCATGACTGCTCTGGCTAAGACACCCAATATTGTGTTGAATAAAAGTGGTGAGAGTGTGCATCCTTATTTTGTTCCTGATAACAGAGAAAAAGCTTTCAGCTTTTCACCACTGACTAAGATGTTAGCTATGGGCTTGTCACAGATGACCTTTATTGTGTTGAGATACATTCTTTCCATACATATTTTTTTTGAAATTTTTTTTAATCACAAATGAATGTTGAATTCTGCCCAATGCTCTTTCCACATCTACTGAGAAAGTTATATGATTTTTTATCCTTCATTTTGTTAATGTGGTGGATCACACTGAACAATTTGCAGCTGTTGAACCATCCTTGCATCCCTGGAATAAATCCCACTGATCACAGTGTACGATCCTTTTAATGTATTGTTGAATTAGGTCTGCTAAAATTTTGTTGAGGTTTTTTGCATCTAAATTTATCAGGAATATAGGCCTATAATTTTCTTTTCTTGTAGTGTCCCTGTCTGGTTTTGGTGTACCAGCTCTTTCTTTAAAGCTTCTTCCCATATTAAGTCTCATGGCCAAACTTAAAGTGGGCAGAAAAGTAAAATCCTACCACGTGCCATGGAGAGAATGTATGTATTTGTGAGGAGCCTTTATCACTACTATACCTGGGAATTCAGAAGAAGCATCTTTTATTATTGCTCCAGATTCTTGATTGTTTGACCACTTTATAAAAACTATATGCATTACTTTCTCATTTAAAAACATGCTCACATTCAGAATTTTAAATGTGTCCAGAGATGAAGTTTTAGACTGTATGCTGAAAACTAAAAAGAATATTACTGTCCGATAACTGTAACTGCAAGTTCAATTTTAGGAGTTGGCAAATTTAAACACGTTTTTTTGTTTGTTTGTTTGTTTAAAAAAAGGTTGTATCTGCAAGGCCAATGTATTAAAGTAATATTAAATTCCACACATGGTTTTTAGTTTTTATTTCTATTAATCTATATGGATTATTCTAATAAGCTGGCAATGATCCATTTCTTCATTGGCCTGAAACATGTGAAGCCATCTCTTCCACTTCTCAGAATAAATATGCGATTCTACAAATCGGGGATTACTAACTTCAATTTATAGAAAAGGAAAGTGAAGTTTGGATCACATGACAGTTAATTTGTTGGGCCACGATTATTTTCCCAACATTTTATGTAAAAAACTTCAAACATACCAGTTTACTGAAAAAAACTGCATAGTGAGCACTCATAAAGTCTACAGATTCTATATGTAACACTTTGCTTTATTTGCTTCATCATATAGACATCAATTGATCTTATTTTTTATTCATTTCAAAGTAAGCTGCAGATAGCAGTATACTTTACCTCTAAACATCTGAATAGAGCACAAAACTTGTTTATTGTTCTATATTTTAAAAATGAAGTTATATAGTAAAATACACAAGTGTATACTCATACAAGTTCTAATAAACATATCCACCCATATAACTGAAACCTCTATCATCAAGATATACAAAACTTCCGCTATCCCAGAAGGTTCTCTCATATTGGGTCTTGACTTGACCACATAATCCATCTCCAAAGTCCACAGTGTTTTTTACAACACTATGCTACTTCTTTCTAAAAGGCGCAGTGTTTAAGCATATTAAACATTAAGAATTTTGGATCCCTGGGTGGCGCAGCGGTTTCGCGCCTGCCTTTGGCCCAGGGCACGATCCTGGAGACCCGGGATCGAATCCCACGTCAGGCTCCCGGTGCATGGAGCCTGCTTCTCCCTCTGCCTGTGTCTCTGCCTCTCTCTCTCTCTGTGTGTGTGTGACTATCATAAATAAATAAAAATTTAAAAAAAAATTAAGAATTTTATTCCTACCTCTCAATAATTACGATGTTGAAATATGGAAACATGAAAGGAAGAAAGCACTAGAGCAACCCTCCACCAAAACCAGACAGCCTTGATATTTAGTATCTGTAGTAAGTGGTCTGTACCATGTTCTCACCACTGACTTCCCCTAAATAAAAACTTCTATGTGCCTCCCTAAGAGTTCAAGAGTTAACCTAAGAGGAATGGATGTGACAATAAGAAAAACATTTCATATGTTCATCTCTTTTCTATCTTCAATTAAACCAAAAGAGGCTTAGGGGTAAGACCATTTATTATGCTTCTGAAGCAAGCACTAGGTTAAGTGCCACATGCTTTGGTGGTTACTGAGAGGGGCAGTGGGAGACTGGAGAAAAAGCAAAAGCTTTGGAATCAACCAAATCTGGGTTCAAATCTCTTCATTTATTAGCTATATAAACAACAAATTTACTTAACTTCTCCATGCCTCAGTCTCTCAACTGTAAAATGAGGCCTATGTTTTACCTTCCCTTCAATGTACTTTCTCAAATAAATGATCTACATAGAGATCCAGGCAGACCTCTGCTCTGGAACTCAAGTGGGTTGGGGAAAATTGCTCTGGCCCTTTTCAAGTCACACCCCTCCTCACAGGTGAAGAGACCATAGGTCCAAAAGGACATACATAACATGAGTCCACACTTCGGCCACAGTCTATGCCCTAGGTAATCTAGAGCCAAGAATTCCTTGCCTAAACAGAGTAGCCTTGCCTCTAAGGTCTGAAAGAACATAATCCTTGGGTCTCACTGGCTGAAAGAATATGAATGAAGTGTGGATGTGAGGACTGGGGGATTGAAATATATGTGTGAAGCCACCCCTCAGAGAAGAGAATAGTGCTTGGGGTGGGAAGAGATACAGGTCAGACTCAGAAGGCAGGATGGGCTCAAAGCATGCAGACATGGCACATAAGCCTGAAGAGTGCAACTTCTTAGTTCAAACCTGAAGGTCAAGGTCCATATGAAGGTTTATTTGTCAAAATGGGAGGACAAAACATATTTTATGTAGTAGTTTGTTAATGTATACACACAATGTATGTGGGTCTTCATTTATATTTGCTCCAAACTGCAAATGTTACAAATGAACTCATCTGTATCTACGATTAATTGGTACTGATATCTTCACTTTCAAATATTGTCATATTTAGTCATGTAACATTAGGTTTCACTAACCCTGTCATGCAGATAAAGAAACAAAAAAGCTTAAGAAATCCTTCTAACTCTATAGTACTCTCTCCTTAACTTTTGAATACCTAAGTTTCCCCATCTAATATATTGTCAATATTACACTCAGTGTACCCTGAATCCCTAACTTCAGCCCTTATTCTCCATGACCTCTCTTTCAGCACCTGATAGTATTAACAATTCTTCCTTAGAACATCTTTCCCTTGCTTTTAAGACTAGATCATTTTAGTTATTCTCTTAGCTTTTGCTATTTTTCTGGCTCCTCTGTTTCTGGATAGTGTCTGCATAAAGCATATGCTCAATAAAAAGTACCATTTTTTTAATCTAAAAAGTAGAGCTATTATCTTTAAGTACAGTGCCAGTTACTTAGTAGAGGATACAGGCATAGAATACATGTATAGTATTCTACTACGTAAACTAACAGCACCATAAAACTGAAGCTCAGAATGATCGACAAATTAACTTGTATTAGAAAGCTGGCTAGCTAGTATTTCTAGCTTTATGATCCTGAGCAAGTCACTTAACCTCCCTGAGTTTCTGTTTCCCTGTCTGTGTCATCTTATAACGTTCTTGTGAGAATTAAATAAAACTCAGGACATAAAACACACTGCACATGATTCATAGTAAATGTTAACCCCCTCTTCTTTTTGTTGCTTCCAGCTGAATACATTAGCTTTCCCTCTGTGCATTTCCAAAGACTAAGTTCTTGGTCTCTTAGCTTTCTTTCTTTGTATTCCATGTCTACACTTGATCACACTTGTGTAAACCCAACTTCTTCAGAAAGGTGGTCTTGAATTAACTGGGTGCATTTCTAAGTGTCCAGGCCCACATCTCTTTAGTTTTTAAATTTTTTTTTTAGGATTTTACTTATTTATTCATGAGAGATACAAGAGAGAGAGAGAGACCTAGACAAAGGGAGAAGCAGGCTCCTCACAGGGAGCCTGATGTGGAACTCGATCCCCAGACCAGGATCATGCCCTGAACCAAATGCAATTGCTCAAACACTGAGCCACCCAGGTTACCACATCTCTTAGGTTTGGCTAGTTATTTCTACTTGAGAATCCCACTGCCTACCATATCAAACTGATCCTTTTCCTCACAGAATGAAGAGTGGAAGGCAAAAAGACTGGGGATAGGATAAAATATTACAAAGACCAAATTGATAGGATGGATGTTAAGAAGCTAATTTCATTGTTTCAAGCTTGTCTGAGAAAATTACAAAAAAATTGAGAAGATTCTCATAGATCATTTCCAAATTTTTTTTTCCTTCAGACATGAAACTAATCCATTTCCCTAACCTATGAAACCCAAAATCTTCTCATTCCTTTGGATTCTCTCACAGTTAAGTGCTGTATTCATCAAACATCTGATTATATACTATCTTCTGTTACTGATTTTCATAAATTTACATCTTATCTTCTTGACTATGCTGTAAGTCCCTCAAGGCCAACAACCATTTCTTAAATCTTTAGTATTCTCCATAATGCTGATTGACTACTATTATGAGGCTATGGTCAAGAACTCAGAAATCATAAATTAAGATGATCTCAGATTTTTCCCTAACTTGCAAGGAAAAGCTTCTCAAATCAAAAAGGTTGGGGAACCTTCCACACGTACAAAAGGTGTGACAAACCATCTGTTAATACTTTATAGAACTGTGCAAACTTTTCTCCAAAAATTATTTATATGTTCTTATATAGATACTAGTTATTATATTACTTTCTGTTAAGCAAGTCTTAAAACTATGTCTCAAAAACCATGTAATATAGACTGGCGTGCTATTTATTAAATTTTAAAACTTTTAAAACTCCTATGACAAAAAATAATTAGCCCAAAGTTTATTAAAAGAAATGGCTTCCTTCTTTGGTTAAATATATTATATTTCAATTTCAGAAAAATTTGATGAAATTACATTTTCTTTACTGTGTTCAAAACAGAATAACTGCAGGATAATAAAACTGATTTTGATTTACTCATTTTACCTGAGTAGCTTTATCTTTCATGCATGAAGGGTAATGAACATGAGGATCCCGTGGCCACTGTCCTGTGAGATAAGGTCCTGTTATCGTATCCAAAGAAGAGGTTCGCCTTATTGTACTAGAGGTTCGAACTTGCTGAGATTTTGGCCTGTCCACTATAAAAAGTGAAAAAAAAAATGAAATTAGTCACTGACAACTTATATAAAATTTAAAATCATTTAAACTTCATACTTTGTACAATGTCACCCTGTCGATTTTCCCTACAATATGTATTTACCCTATTAGCTCTCTGATGTGACCCGATGAAATCTGTAGACCTTCTATGAAGAAGAACACGTTCATATATTAAATCTTGTAGATGCTTCCAGGGCTGTCAGAGACGCCCTGAAGCCCACCCATTCTGAAATCTGCCCACCACCTTCATTACCATAACTTTAATCAAGACTCTCTCAACGTCTCACCTGGACTGCCACTTTCCTGACTGTTATCTCTCTGCATCCATCTCAATCAAATCCTCCAGGGCTACCTCTCATCACCACTAAAGAAACATTTCCATGGTTAATCTTTGTCTCTGACTTAAAGCCTGTATTTTTTACAGTGTGACCCCCATATATCTCAGTGTTTGATGCTTTTGCTAGTCCTCTGTAAGTCCTTGCTATGAAGTGCCAAACAAACTGCAGGTTCCCAAATGTAAGACACTCCCTTCCCTGCCTCTATCTATGCTCCTATTTACTGAACCTACAATTCTCTCCTTTATTGTTCATTTGACAAACTCTTATCTTCAAGACCAACTCAGGTATCACACCAACTCTGTGAAACCTCTCCCAGTGCTTTTCCTTCTGCACCATTGTTTTAAGACATGTGTCCCTCTCTGCTTGCATGCAATTGGTTTGCCCTTCTCCCCAGTCAGTACATAAGTTTAGTCTCTACAGACTGAAAAGGAGTCAATGCTCAATACCTATTTAATCAATTTATTCACAGCTACACAAAAATAACATGTATAAAGAACTTTATATTTTAATTCAATTTCTTCATTTATGAAGAATCTGAAGCCCAGAGGGATAAAATGGAATTGTCCAATGAAACAGAATTGCTAACAAGAGGGAGAGGTAAACAGCACGATCTCCAGACATTCTATACCGTTTAATCAATCTACAACAATATACTTCTCTCCATTTGGCCACTGTTAAGTACCTCTGCTGAAAATTAAAATGAAAATAACAGGGATCCCTGGGTGGCGCAGCGGTTTGGCGCCTGCCTTTGGCCCAGGGCGCGATCCTGGAGACCCGGGATCGAATCCCACATCAGGCTCCCGGTGCATGGAGCCTGCTTCTCCCTCTGCCTATGTCTCTGCCTCTCTCTCTGTCTCTCTGTGACTATCATAAATAAACAAAAATTAAAAAAAAATTTTTTTAAATGAAAATAATGAACTCTACAATTTCTATAATTAAGAGATTACAGAAGGTTTTTCATATAGACATCCCAGTAATTTAGCACCAATGTGCTTTCTATAATAAAATCCCTTGAATTACAAGCTCCAAAGCTCAGGGTCTTCTTATTCAGGGTTACATCTCACATAGAAACTAAAACGCGTTGCACATGACAGTCAAGAAACATTTGTTATTGAACACTGTCCTTTAACTATCTTCTTGAAACCAGAATACATAAGTAGGCTTTTTTTTTTTTTTTATCAGACAAAACAGCAACACAGCATACACAGGTGCTCTATTATTTACATATCTTAAAACTGCAGTTTTGGTTTCTTCTTTAACCCAAGAGAGTTAGAGAAGATATGAAAATTACAAATTTCCTCCCTATCTTTATTACTTAGCTCTAATTTCATTTCACCATGGGCAGAGAATCTAGGATGACCTATTTCTATCTACTCTTTGCAATTACCTGAAATTTTCTTTGTGATCAAAAACATGGTCAATTTTTATAAACATTTCATGAGTCATGGAGAAGATATATTTTCTGTTTTCAGAATATATAGATCTTTGTCTTGTACATCAACTGAAATAAAAATATAGAATACAGGAATAATACAATTACCAGCTGGATATGTCACAGGTTTAGAGAAGAACTTTCAAATTCCTAAAATACTATTGAGATCTAGTAATTCTCTTCCTTTCTTGCAATTTGTTTGTTTGTTTATTTATTTATTTATTTATTTATTTATTTATTTGAGAGATTGTGTGAGCACAAGCACAGAAGGGAGGAGAAGAGGGAGAGGGACAAGCAGATTCTGTGCTGAGCATGGAGCCCGAAACGAGGCTTGATCCTAGGACCTTGAGATCATGACCTGAGCTGAAATTCAAGAGTCCGTCACGCAACCAACTGAGCCACCCAGGCACCTCTCTTTCTTGCAAATTTTTATCATTTATATTTTAGTTCTTTGTAATTTAATGCATACTGATCCATGAGGTCATCATGGTTTGCACACTTCACCATTATAATCTGTTCCTGTGTATCAATTTGTAAACTCTGTCAAAGTAAACATTATGACCTCCTTGTGCTCTCTATTATAATTTACCTGGTATGCCTATTCTTTTATTTTAAATTTCTTTCAATCATTCTGTTCATGTGTGTCTCTTATATATAGTATATAACTAAGCTTTTTGAAAAAAACTTTGTAGTAAGCCTTCTTCTTGTAGAAGGTAAATTTAACTCTGTATGTTGTTATAATAAATTTAACTTGTCATGTAACATTATTCTTCCTTTTCGTAATACTTCCTTGCTTGCTACTTTCCTCGGTTTCACTGTTTTTTTTTTTTTCCTTCTCTCTTCTTGTCATAGCTAGTATCTATGTAGACTATTTTTAGTATTAGAAGTTGTCTTTTATCAATTCTTCCAATTTTCTTTTCTGGCTATAAAAGCAATACCCACAAATATTAGCAACTCTGGGAGACAGAGAAAATTAACATGTCTCTCATAATCTAATTTGTCATTTGTTTGAAATTTTTAGAAGTTACTTTATATTCCCTCCACCAGGAAGACACAAAAAAGCAAGTTATCCCTCTAAAAAAGCCAACATTTATAGTAGTCCACCACTAAATTAAAAAACATCCTACATAAAGGTCAGCTGTAACCAGAAATAGAATCATGATAGGTGAAAAACCTGTACCTAAATTTAAACTGCTCCAAACTATTAAAATGTTGTATGTACTCTACTTACAGCTACTAAAACTTCCCCTAACTTCAAAAACAATGGGGACAATTTTTATGTTTTATAATGAAGAATCTATATAAATAGGCCCCTCGATCTATATTTTTTAATTTATATTTAGTAACTTACTATATATTTTATCACTGGACCTTTGACTATCACTCTCAAAAGATCACATCTTCTCCTCTTAGTGTCCATTCTCTATGATTAGCTACTTTGCTGGAACTGGGTCTTCAAGCTATTTTGCCTAAGTACTCCAATCGGTATATAGTTAAGCATGTAGCAACATGTGTAGTTACTTATCTAATAAATGTAGTATGTACTATATTACTAGTATGCTAAATATTATAAAACAAACATCTATGATATGGAATGAAAAATTAAAATATACATGTATAAAAAACAGAAGTTATGATGTTTTCTCCCTGTATCTCAGCATTCACTTTAATGGACTTGAAACCGAGTGCTAGACTCTATGTATAGACTGGCCACTCAGCTCTGGCTAATTTCACTATATTACCCTACTGCTTGTGTTACGAATGTGGAGACAAGCATCAAACATTACCAACACTGAAGAAACAAACAAAAGGTATGCCTTAAAAAAAATAAATAAGAACAACACAGTATCCATATCTTGTTACAAAATTCACTCTACCAGTCATCATTCTTTTTAAGAAATTAAAGTATACAAGGCGAATATTCTTGAAAAGCCCTATTTCAAACATATCCTTTAAAGTAAAGATTCTCACCACTTCTCACAACCAGGAAAATTTCAAAGACAGGAAATTATTAATTTCCAAATTATCTTAAGTATAAAAATTCAGAATAGGTTTGAAAATTGGCAAGGATAGTACTTTTTCAGGATATAATTAGCTGTAATAAATAACCCCATCTATCAAAGACAACTATACATTTAGATTTAACAAAAGGTTTATCATAAACAATGCAATTCTACTTCAACAAGATGACCTGTTACTATTATCCAAACTATCATGGCAATGAGTCTTTAACTACCTCAACATCTAAGCCTTGATTCTGACAAATTTTTTATTTACTTCATGGTATTATCTCCCACCAATTCAGGCTTTACAATATAGCGCAATAATGAAAATCAACACTGGTTTTGCATTATTTATATACTCAACACACTAAACTGTTTACTTCATGATTACAGTTGTGATTATAATGTTTTTAGTTTTGAATTGCAAAATCGCAGCATTTCTCTACTAATTATTACAAAATTACCTCAATTCACGTAGATCAAACAAGAGGATACCTTATGAGTTAGAAACAGGCATTATTACAGGCAATCTTTGAATTAATTTAGAAGAGCTTGAATAACTTAATAGAATTGCTAAAATAAATATACTTATGTAAAGTACGAAAGAAAATCAATTAAATAAATACTTATCATTACTTAAGGTAAACAGGCATCAGGAAAACAGTACCTTCCTCAGTGGTGAAACCAGGTAATCATTATTACTAAAGAAAACTTGCTAAATGTCTACCATATGGAAAGTACTGTTACATGTACCAAGGGAAATTACAAAATAAGTTTCAGACTCTCTTCAAGGAGTTTATATACTGTCTGGGAAAGATATGATACCCATCATTAAACTAGAATATAAAGCAGTATATCAATGGCAAATGCACACCAATGAAAGATAGGAAGGCAAACAAGACAAAAAATAAATTGCTCAGCAGACAGCAAGAATGATGCTAACTACACCAAACGAACAGTGAGAGTCTTTGCCATGTCACTTACCAGTCCTGTTGCCAATACCCTTACTCAAATATTTGAGGATAAAATACAGAATAACTAACTTCAGAAAAAAAAAATCACATCTATTTCCAGTACTATCATCATTATATTAGAACCAGAAAAAGACTGTTGATAGCAAGAGTCTGCAAAAAAGTCTTCCTCATTACATTCCTGTAAAGGTTGTGCTTTCCTGACCATCCTCGCGTCCCTGAATAGAAAGCCATGTGGCAGTAGCAGTTGGTAAGCCTGGGGCTCCTCTGAGTACTCACTAAGGATTGTACAAAATAATTCTTGCTCTCTAACAACTGACTGGAAATTCAACTTTAAAGTAATAATAATGAAACAGGTTTAAAGGTTAGAAGCTAAATATTAGATAACCCTGAATTTAAAGAGCAAACTAAGCATTGTTCAAAACAGATAAAACATGCCTAATAGCTAACTGCCAGAGCAATGTAACATGACATTAATTAATTTGTCCCCAACAATTTTTACTTTAGTGGCAATGCCTGAGGATTGACTGGCTAGTGAGTTTGGAAATCTCACACCTTAATTAAGAAGCTAATCCGCAGTGGAAAACAGTACAACTTCCACAAGATAAAAAAAAGTTATTGAATATTGTAAACTTAAAGAACTTTAGCTACAGAATAATATGAAACAAGCCAGCACATCTTCAAACTAACCTTACTAACTGGCAAAGATGATACAGTATTTTTGAGTGCCATAATACAGCCAAACAGAATGTAAACCAACACACAAAATAAAAAGAGTACTCATAACCTTTCTTGGGCTATTAACACACTCCAACCTTTTTTATACCACATCCAATCTACATAAGCAAGTAAAAATAGTCAATTCTCTGTGGTTAGCACTCAATTAATGATTAGCCAAAGCTTTTCATTTATTTACACTTATTACCAAAGCACATCTAAACTTAAAAATAAAAGCATTTAAATAGCAATTTAAAACTTTTTGAAAAAGAGCTATTACTCCCTTAACCATTGTGTAATGACTAGAATGAAATTCAGCCTTTATAACACCATGAATAAACTATGAAGTTTTTTTTGTTTTTTTACTTCATTCAAAATCCATCATTGATTACAATTATAAAGAATCTTCAAAGCATGCAATGGAACAAAATGCTTAAGACAACTAACCAAGACCAATTTTTCCAGTTGTTTGTATCATGGAACTCATAATAATTAATTTTTAAAATGTCACATTAACAATGCTCACCAACAGTGAGCTCAAAACATACGTATATAATATATAATGTTATTTTGCCTTGACTTTAAGCTCCTGAAGTGTATAAAATCTTTTTATCCTTTCAGTTATCATAGTAAAAGTAATCATGTTTATCACTTAACTTTGTTAACATTCAAAGTGCAAGCAGTAATTAAGTCCCATTATGTATATGTGTATGTATATGCCTTAAAATAACTAGTAGTATTGATTAGAACAATATTAAAACACGCTTTAAAAAATTGGCAATGCTTTTCAGCCACTACGTTAACACCTGGGCATATCCGAGAAGTAAAAGTATTTTAGTATTTTATCTAGAATTCAGACCTTAGGAGATCCAGAATATAAAGACACAAGGCCCTCAGGCAATTCAGTGGTGGACTAAGCAATGGAACTCAAGGATGGGATCCTATGTGGCTTTCTGTTATAAGGACCACTAGAGAGCTTGTTAAAAATGCAAGTTACTGGACCACACTCCTAGAGATTCTAATTAAGAAGTTACACGGTGGAACTGGGTATTAGCATTTTTTGTTTTTAAAACAAATCAGACTGATTCAGGTATGTCATTACAGTTGGGAAACACTGAAGTCCTAAAGCAATGCTTCTCAAAGTGTAAGACTGTTAAATATGCTCATTTCCGTGCCTTATTTCTTATCAGCCATGTGAGACTCTCTGGCACCGGGATCAAGAAATCTAAATTTTTAGTAAGCATCGCAGGTGATTCTTACTGCTACCAAAAGCTTAAGAACCTATGTCTGAAGGATTGGTACTACATCCTTTGGAATTATAGGTGCTCAAGAATAA
This sequence comes from Canis lupus familiaris, assembly GCF_011100685.1. NCBI lineage: Eukaryota > Metazoa > Chordata > Mammalia > Carnivora > Canidae > Canis > Canis lupus. The sequence continues at coordinate 23,540,456 of NC_049235.1, read as the reverse complement.
AATCCTTTAATGACAATAACTTACTCCCATTTAAAGGCACTGAAAGTTTGACTACGATACCTAGGGAAATTTCCTACTGCAAAAATATCAACCAACTCTTTGAAATCTGCTCCTAGCAGGTAAACTTCTAGAATCTAATCATTTTTATTTTTATTAATTTATATTTTTTTAGAGAGTGAGAAAGACTGGGCATGAGTGGCAGGGTGGGGAAGAGGCAGCAGGGAGAGAGGGGGAGAACCTCAAGCAGGCTCAATGCTCAGTGAGGAGCCGGGGACTCCATCTCCCGACTCTGAGAGCATGACCTAAGCTGAAATCAAGAGTCCAATGCTTAACCAACCGAGCACCCAGGCGCCCCTAGAATCTAAAAGTTTAAACACTCATCATCTCCTTCAAAAGATCATTTTCTAAACGTAGTGCCAGCCGAAATAAGAACTTGCAAATTTTAATACAGAGCACTCTAGGCAGAATGCTTAGGGTTGCCCGAAAGATGAGATGACCAAGTTGAGTACAGCTTCTTTTGGACAGAGATCACCCAAATGGGGCATTTTGCATGCAAATAAAAGTTAAGTACAATAAAATTTACTTCCTGAAAAATATGAGGAAGTCTGAAAAAATATATTAAGTAGGTTCCCTTATAAAATGAAAGTGCCAGAGCAAAATAAAACTTGAATATATAAGCAAAGTGAAATTTAGATTTTAATAATTAATTTTATTAAAGCATGTAAGCCTGAGTTTATCAAACCTTTACCTTTAACAGAAAATCAATGAGCTTTTCATGATGTCTAACTTAACTTACTCATAATTTCAATCTTCATCACTGAAATAAAAATAACAAATTAATTGAGCCAAGACTAAAGATGTTAAATTGCTTTCCTTCAACCTGAGATGATACAATTCCTAATCTAGTGGAGATCAAGAACAACCATAAATAAATACAGGTTGGAAATATTCTTCCTATTGGCTCACTGAGGTTAACCATAATTTTGCTGAAGATCTATTCTGTTATCAGAGGTTTGCTTCACTATTTCTGTAATGAGAGCTCTTCCTTAAGAGTTATAGTTTTAAATTATTTTCACTATCAAAGAGTTTCTCCTTGATCAAACTTTAATCAGGCTCCTCTGAACTCTTCTCAACTAGGCCCTAATTTTTTGTCTTCCATATTTATCTCTGCACTGTCCAATTTTAGAAAGAATCCCCCACCCTCAATATCCGATCACCCTCGATATCTGATCAGGTTCCTCAACCTCCATCATCCCCCATGTGATATCTGATCACCCTGGCCTGCCTTTTTTTATTTTTTTAAGATTATTTATTTATTTATTCATGAGAAACACACAGAGAGAGAGAGAGAGAGAGAGAGAGAGAGAAAGGCAGAGACACAGGCAGAGGGAGAAGCAGGCTTGCAGGGAGCCTGATGTGGGACTCGATCCCGGGTCTCCAGGATCAGGCCCTGGGCCAAAGGCGGCGCTAAACCGCTGAGCCACTGGGGCTGCCCCACCCTGGCCTGCCTTTAACAATAATTCTGTGAGGCCTGTTTAGCCAGAATCCCTCCTTACACCAATGTTTCCTTCCTCATAGTAATTTTTCATTTATTACTCACCCTGCTCCTTGGCCAAAACTCCCCAACTAATCTGTGCTGTATTCAGAGTTTGAGCCCAATCTCTCTTCCCCACTCCAAATCTCCACCGCAGTGGTCCCTACACCTATCATGACAGTCTCCCTGAATAAAGTTTGCCTAACTTTTCTTTAACAAGTCTCATAATTTTTTCTTTGACTCACTAGCATTGAGTAATTTTCTCCTTACCTGACAGAGAGAAATGATTTTCAAAATAAATCACTAAAAAAGTTTTTTAGCTGTACAACCAATAACTTAAAAATGTAGAAAGGAGACTAGTGTACTTCTCTAGCTCATCTAATGTACATCACTATTGGTCATCTTGTAGAATCATTACTAGATTCAGTTTTCTAGGCCTAGTCCAGGCCTTTACTAATGGCCTTTATGGGTCTTTCTTCCTTGACATATAAGAATATGAGAATACACTGGCCACAAAAAATAAAATCATCAAAATTAAATGAACTTCAGATAAGAAGCAGGAGGGACACCAGATCTGAACATGCTATCTGAAATCAAACTAAAGGGCAAAAACTGACGCCCTCCAAGTATGGGTAGAGTCGGAGACACTAATGGACCAGACCTGGAAGTATGCCACAGAGGCAATCTAGAAAGCATGCAGAAATGACCATATGGCTACCCTGCAGAAATCTGGAAAGGAACCAATCAAGAAGTTGACAAGAGAAGCAAACATGCTTCTGCCCAAATCAAGCCTGACATAGCCTGTAACCTGAGGTCTGTCAAGAAAAACAATTTTTTTTGTTAATTGTAGTCACACAGCCATTTAGGAACAACTTGTCTGGGATTATAGCTCACTCAATCAAATTTGTCTCAAATGGCACATAAGTTGAGGTAAGACATTTGGAGAAAAGTCTTCAGCTTGTTTCTCAGAGAAAACCCAAGGGAGTATCTTTTAAAATCAAGGTTATAAAGAAAACCTCACTAAGATTGCCATAAAGCCTGGTGACAAGCAGTGGAAGGATACACAACAAAGTAAGATGGAGTGCCAACATTTGGAATACATCTGCAAAGAAATTAAATATGTCAGATAAGATGCTAAAGATGTTTTAGTTCGTTGTTTTTGTTTGTTTGTTTTGTTTTTCTGGTGGCAGAATAACAGTCCTTTAAAGAACCCAGGCAAAGTCTTAATAAGTAGAAGGTTCATATGCTTATGAACTTCCAATGAATTCAATTCACAGAGATTCCAAATACCTAAATCCATTATGACTAATGGGCTCATCAGACATTAAAGAAATAATCACAAAGTATTAGAAGCTATAAAAGAGCCAAGATAAGATAGTCAAAGATGGAAAGTAATACTGTAATTGAAAGGAAACGAAATACTCTGTAATCAGAAGAGAGAATATTCCATAAAATTTTGCTTCAAAGAGCAAACTTCCAGTTAAAGCATTGGTAGAACTTGGAAAATTTTTAAACAAATGAGGTGGATTCACTATTATATTCTAATTTAAAATATTCTAATTAGATATTATATATCTAATTCTAAGGGAAACAAACAAGTCCCTCCATAATATCCATCACTTAATTAACCAATCCTCCCACACTCCTACCTCTAGTAACAGCAGTTTGTTCTCTATAGTTAAGAGTCTGTCTTCTGGCTTGCCTCTTTTTTTGTTTTTTTGTTGGATGAGCACTGGGTGCTGTATTAAGTGATGAATCACTAAATTCTACACCTGAAACTAATATTACATTGTTAACTGGAATTTAAATTAAAAAACGGGAGGAAAAAGAAAAATAAACGTTATAAAGTGAAAAACAAACAAAAAATGCAAAAAGGCTACAGAATGGGTCACATCTTGACCACAGTATGACAACCAATATTACTGATAAACCTTTGACTTTTAAAGTAGGGAATAACTTCCCCCAAATTGTGATATATAACAAAGGCATTTTTCCTCAATATTTACCTTTTAATGAGGGGGGGAAAAAGTCACAAACAGGAAAAAAAAAACACCCATTTAGAAGTGGATACTACTAGTATTTTTTCAGCTGCTTTTATTTGGAATGTATGTCCATACATACAGTAATACACACACACACACTGGCCTTCTCTATATATATCCAGGAAACAGTTTCACTCCATAATACCAACCTCTTTTTTTATGTTAACATTATGGAAGTTTCTAACCTATATAGAATTTTCTACCCTAGGTAGAGCAGTAAGTCAAAATTCAAGACGGTTCTTCACATAAAAGTTATGACAAAACATTCCAAAAGAAGAAAAGATGGTAGCAGAAAAGATTTTAAAGCTCCCTGTGATAAGAGAGAAATGAAACTAGCCAAACCAAAGACCACGTGACAACATCTGTAACATAACAAGGTCACAAAATAGCATCACAAAAACTTCAAATAGAAGTTAGTAGAGGGACAAGATTCAGAAATTGACCATCATGTTTTCAGCATCTGTCTGAGAGGCAGCATAAGGAAAGTATGTGGGCTTCTGAAGATCACCAAACACTAATCACTACAGGGTAACAAAAGAACACCAATCACTACAGGCTCAATGTAAAGAGCCAATCTGAACACAGGAGTCAAAATTGGGAGGGGGTTCTAGAGGAGTGCAAGAGGACATAACTGAAAAACATCTGAAGTACTGGAACTATGTGACTAGTCTCAAACCTAACAAAAGCTGCTTCCATTACAGAGTCCAACACACAAAAGAGAAATTACCAGGAGTCCAATCCAAGCTGAACATAACAGGAACGATACAAGCAAAGCAAAAGTTAAGTTGAGATAAAGTTGGGGAAGGTAGTCAAGGAGGGTGGTAATGGAAGGAAGAGATTTTAAAGTCATTTTATAAAAACAAGAGAAGTGAGAATACTAGAGTTCTAAAGCTAGAAAAGCTATCCTGAAAGTACAGGAAAATTCATTTCACTTAAAATGTGACCAAAAGAAAAGAAGAGCAAATTAATCCCACATAATTATAAAAGAAAACAGCCTAAGGAATAAGTATGATGGTCCATGGATAACGAAAGCATGCAAGAAAGACATGCCCATATAGGATGAAAATTGTAAAATAATAGTTCTAAACCAGTTAAAAAATCTTTATTTATTTATTAATTCATTCATGAGAGACACAGAGAGAGAGAGAGAGGCAGAGACACAGGCAGACAGAGAAGCAGGCTCCATGCAGGGAGCCTGACGTGGGACTCGACCCCGGAACTCCAGGATCACGCCCTGGGCCGCAGACGCTAAACCACTGAGCCACCCAGGGATCCCCCTAAAAATCTTTTTTTTAAATGACAGAAGCAATGAAAAGACTCAGAATTAGAAAAATTCAGAAGTGATGTGTTTGAGGGCAAGCAGGATATGAAGAGAAGGACCAAACTCAGGAAAGACTTAGAAACGTAAGAAAAATTTATTTCAGGAAGACTAAATGACACAAAGCACAATGGGCAACACCTTAACAGAAACAGAAATTGAACACAAGACAAATTTTATAATTTCAAGATTTCAAGAGAAAATGATTAATATGTACCATAAGCAAGATGGTCCTACATGTTCAATAAGCATCCCTGAAGGAAACCAAAGCAACTAAACAAAAAAATATACAGGCGCCTGGGTGGCTCAGTCGATTGAGTTTCCGACTCTTGATTTTGGCTCACGTCATGATATCAGGGTTGTGAGACTGAGCCCCATATCAGGCTCTGCAGTCAGCACGGGGTCTGCTTGAGATTCTCTCTCTCCCCCTCTCCCTCAACCCCTCCCCTCCTCATGCATGCTCTCTCTAAATAAATAGATATCAGGAAACAAAAAAACTCTCCTAAAATAAAAGATAACTTGAAATTACATATTGAAAGTGTGTGTCTGTGCGTGCGTGCGTGTGTGTGTGTGTGTGTGTGTATCTGGAGAAAATTATCCAGAACAGCCCACATCAAACACATTTTAATAAAGCTAATGTCGTAACCTTCAAATATTCAAGCACAGATAAAAAAACTATAGCTGAGTTCTTGCTACATAAAGTATGGAGAACATGAGGAATATTGTTTCCATGAGTTCTTCCTAAAGAACCTATCAGAGACTAAGCTTCACACAACCAACAGCTTGGAAAGGAATTAATATAAAAAGTGATAGGAGGTATGAGCCACTCAGGTAGTAAGTTTGAAAGGACAAGGGAGGAAATAAAGAACAAAGAGTCTTAAAATAATCTTCAAGGCTGAGAAAGAATTGATTATGACTACTACCATTATGGGATCAAGGGCTTATCACTACTAAAAAAGAAATTATACCATATAAAATGAAATCTTTAGAAATCTGTAGGACAACTGTAATTCCTCTGATTCTGAAAAAAGCTTCTGAAAAAAATTATCAGCATTCTTACCCCTTATCTGAAGAATGAATGAATATGACTCAAAAAGCACTACAGTCTCCTAGACAAGTAAATATTTCTTCTCATGATATCTACACTGAGAATTTGTAAGAATTCTAAATCCAAATATATTTTACCATACAATTTACAAAGTTAAGACTTAAGCACCTAAGTCTAAGCTATAAATACTTTGCTTCAGTAATAATAACTATAGATAAGCTCATAATATAGCATAATAATAGAAGTAGTTAACTCCACGGTTAAATGTAGAAGCTAAGAATAAAAGCCTAGAAAGAAAATTAACTGCTTACCCTCAAGGGTAAGGACAAGGTAAGATAGGACTGCCAGTCAAGCAAATTTACTGATCATAGGCAAATGATAAATGGAAATCTGCACTGGAATATGTGTGGCTACTACTGATCTGCTTAGTTAAAAAGAATCTAATAAATTAAACTTAGTCTATGAGCTTTATTTTCCCCTACATTGTGTCCCCCAATCCAGCAATGGTGAACATGTCATTGACTGGCAAATACACAACTAACTACACTTCTCTATAAAACCAGAACCAATAGGCTGAACAGAATGAAGGCTTCAGAAATAAGGAAACACAGATGTTTATTCTAGCATTCACTTTCCTAAATATTGACACCAAAGAATCAAATGTGTAACTGTGAAGCAGTAGTTTATCCAAAATTGGATGCTTCATTAAAGTTGGAAATGGCCAAAAGCTGCAGGAAACATCCTGAAGGAAAATGTCTTAGACAAATGACACCTTTGTGGAGGCCACGGAGTAAAACAGAACACGGTAAAAACCAGTTCTGTGTTTGCATACGCAGTACACCTTCCACCTCAACAATTCTACAAATATTGTGCATAAAAGGTTGCCAGGAAATGCTGCCAAGGACTGAGAGCAACTTAAGGAAAAATAAAACTACTAGTGGCATGACTAAGTGCAGGGGAAAAGTGTCATAAAATATTTTCAAATAGCATCATATTTTACTCTTCTAAAATAGCCATAGAATTAGTCATTATAATCTTAGTCAAAAATAGTCTATTGATATTGATTGAACTGTGTAGTTCGTCAAAATGGCACTGCCTAGGACCTATGAATGGAACAGAGTCACAAAGTTTCAGAGTTTGTTAGATCTGAATTCATTTTTTTCCCCCTCAAATGATAAAAGAACAATGTTCCAACCAAATGCCCAAATAACAGACTTTGGTTTTGGATACAGGTTGAATCATTAACAATACTCGAACAGAACAGTTGGGGCGTTTGGAATCAAAACCCTCACATCTCCAGATAGACTGGGGATTGATCTCAATATGGGAGGAAAACCAAGCCACACTAAGTAAATTACACAGAAAAGGTGGATCACCTGGGTTTACATTTACATTTCCCCTCTCTACATTCTTTCCCTTTACCTCTGGTTAGAATTTTTAAAATCCTGGGGCATCTGGACAGCTCAGTCAGCATTTGACTGAAATCAAAATTTCAGCTCAGGTCATGATCTCATCAGCATGAGACTGAGCCCTGTGTTCAACTCACTGTGGGGCATGTAGCCTGCTTAAGCTTCTCTCTCTCCCTCTCCCTCAGCCTCTGCCCCTCCCCTGCTCCTGCACTTGCTCTCAAAAAAAAAAAAAAAAAAAAAAAAGAGAATTTTTAAGATCCAATGTAGTGTTGAGATACAAGTACTGAAGAATATATGTTTAAACATTATGAATAATGCAGTTAACTTATTTTTCATGGAGATGTCAAGTCCCTCACTTTCCTTTATCTCTTTCTCCCTATGTTTTAGCTATTGTACTTTCACTTAATGAAAGGAATGAAAAACCCAATACTCTTCACTAATCTGTTTAGTTTGTACTGAGTTCATACTTAAATGATTAATGTAAGACTTATCTACCAGAGATTGAGTCCTTCCCACTAAAGTAAGGCTTTTGTCTGTCTGTCTTTCTAATACCTACCACAACTACTCAAGGAACATCTGTTGAACTTGTAAATATAATTTATCCATCTTCCCCTAGCCTTTACGAAATAAATATTTAAAAACTGGAAATCATCTGGCATGTATTCTGGACCTCTTTACTGAAGACTTTTTAGAAAAGCCTCAAATAGAATAGCTCCATATATTTTTTTTTAATATTCTATATGTGAGGCTCCTCTAAAGCCATTGTGAATAAAGCACAAGACAGTGACAACTAACTTGAATTCAGGTCCTACTATCATCTATTTTCCACATTTATATAAAAGACTATAGTTTCTATGCTCATATATTTCACAAATGGGTAATTAAAATATATTCATTCAATACAAAACGCTTCCTATAGCGTACATGCAAGAACTATGTTTATATGAAGTAAGGCTATTTAACAAATACACTATACTTCTTGTCCTGCCAAGCATCCTGGCAGATCATTGACTTAATTTTAGAAGGCTACCATTGTTGAAAACATCGCTGAGCTATTTTGAAGATGGTCTTTTCAAACTGTAATCAAAGAGTAGTTATAGGATCTTTACTTAGTGAGAATACAAAGCAAATTATATAAAAATACATTCTACCAAGATCACACAATCAAACTTGGTGCAGTATCTCTCTCGCATATCGCAGAAGTACTGGTAACAATGAACCCCACTTGCCAAAGTGCTGAATCAGATGAAGAGAGAGTAGGTCTTCCAAAGTGAATTTTCAAAGTAGTTCTAGTAGTAACAGTTGGTGGACCACCTTTCTTTAAACTCTGAGATGCAGTAAAGTTGGTAGCACTAGCATCTACAATTATCCTACCATACAGTCTGGGCCAGATTTTACAATCTCACTAATTATTATCATAAATTGTCACCACAAGTAGGGTAATCTAACTTAATCTAATTTAAGGTAATCTATTTTACCTTACCCTTACAAGGAACATGTATTCAAAGTATGGAGCTATAAAGGATAAAGCATATCAATAAGTGAGTTCAGTTCACAAAGAACACAAGGTACACAATGGAGGATTTAAACTTCGGATTTTTTTTTTTTTTTTTAAAGAAGGACTGCGCTTATAGCTATATGATGGCTAAATTAAAGATGAGAGGCTTTAGCAGGGGAAACCACAACAGTACAACTATAATTAAGACATGGAAAGGATGGAAAGAAGCCATCAGATTTAGGACATAATCGGAGCAGATGGGACAAGATGTAGAGATGAGCAGGATGGGAGAAATACGGGAGGAGGAAAAGTCAATGATTATGCTGCTAGGAAGGAAGAACTCAACACATGATGCCTTGGGTCTGAAAGTCTTAATCAAGGTCGTGTTCTGTAGTGCCAATAAGCAAAGAAAAGAAACCACTCAACTCCATTTCTGTACCAAGTCTGAGTTTTTCAACTTCAATCTTTTGATACTCTTTGATACCTTGATAACTGTACTCCTAATCATATCTTGTTATATATGATCAGAGCACATGACCCAAATTTGGAATTATAATGGGTAAAAGTTATTAATAAATTATTCCTTTTGTCTCAGTAGCATAGAAAAATAGGCCACTTTTAAAAAGTATGTTAACTAAGAGAGTATGATATATATTCTACCCTGTGAAACATAGGTTGAACACACTTTAAAATAAAACCTTCTCTACAGATGGTAATTAGACTAACAAGAAGATAAAGAGCATGAGCAACACATCCAAAGATGTTAAATAATGATATTTAAAATATTTGGATATGACAATTTGTAGAAGGTATGGATAATGTCTGTTTTAATTAGCTGTATACAGGTACCACCTAGAAGAATTCTCTTGGCCACAGAAATGCAATTAGACCTTTCAGTGCTTGTTTAAACTTTGCATTTAAATACCAACATAATCTTCTGCTCAAAAATCACAATGCCAGCTTCAGCAGAGAAAATTATCATACATTTGTTAATAAAACTAAACTGTATGTAACTGGGTTGGCATTCTAAAGCATGTTAGATGATTTAGAAAAGGGAATTTGTATTTGGGCTGATTAATTTTTTTCTCCAAACCAATCCAAATTTATTTTTTACCAAATGACCCTGAAGTAAACAGTTTAGTCAAAGAAGTCAGCATTTAAGATGTGCCTCCAGGAAGGAAATATAATTATAACATGATAAACAGCAAGTTTCCCCATAATATCAAGGAAGACGTTAAGAATTATACCTAGTTAGATGTCCACTGCTTTCATCTTATAGGAGATAAACCAAGTTTCTAAGTCACTACCACTCATTATATTCAAAGTACCTAAAGTATTATGAAAAGAAGATCATGAATCCCTACTCTGTATGGAGAAAGTATCAGGAGCCAGTGCTTCCTCAGTAATTGTAGATAAAGGAATGTGAACCTTAGGGACTTTTCTCTTTCTCACACTCACTCACACACACACACACACACACACTCACATGTACATCCTTATCCATACTGTATAGACCTTAGGAATAAATATATTAGTTGGCCAGTTAATTTCCTGGTTCTTAGGTATACAGAGAAACTTTAAGTTAAAATCAGCATACAGTAATATACAATTATAAATAAAATCATAATCCACAGCATGAATCATATTTCTAGTCTAATTATGCTTTATTTATTTATTGCTTTGTCTTCCTGACATTAGTAATGGTAGAAGTTTCTGGGAAAGTTTTTCATGAAGGAAGAAATACTTCCTCCATGGAGCTGGTAAGAAACAGTTTGCTAGGAAACTCTAACTGAATAACTTCTTTTTATAAGGACCAATATTCTAGAAAAAGCCTTGGAATAGTTATCTAATTTAAAAGCATATCTTTCCACAGAGAAATGTGAGACATAAAATCATTAGTATATATGAGTTCTTTCCCTTTTGGGGGTTAGTTGAATACCACTTTTCTTGGAATCTTTAAATTAAAACTAAAAAGTGAATGGAAAGTATCTATTCATGCTAATTTGTAACAACTTCTTAGGATATTAGTTAATTCTGCTAAATGTCAGTAGAACATTTTATGCCGCAATGAGAAATTACACTATTCAGTAATATGTTTTTACAACCTCAGATGAACCTCAACCTTGTGTAACTGACTTCCTAAAAAGTTTGTGTAAATAACACTTTGGTAAATTGAATAATTTTACTTGCACATAAGTTAGACATTCTCTAAAGCAAATAACTATACCCAAATCCATTCTACAGTTAATTTTTTTAACATTATAATGAAGCACAAACTAATATGTAACTTACATTCTCCTTCCTTGGAGCTTAGTATAATCATGATCTTTATGAAAGACTATAAAAACACTTAGAATTTTAAGTGAAAAAGCCCACTGAATTTGGGGCATGATAACTTTAGTTTCTCTAAATTTAACAGCTTTAGAAGCTGATTCCATGGAGCCTCGACAGGGCAAAATTCACTTAAGAGAACTCTAAATGTAACTTAGAAACTCACTCTGTAGAAACATATTCTCCATCTTTCAAAATGTGGACTGTCCTAACATCATCCATCCCTGTTTCACCTATTTCTACCAGCAGGAGCACCCAGCTCCTATTTCACGTGAAGGTTTAAATCACTGTTTTTCTAACCTTTTGTATACTACCATTGAGTGGTAGGCCCTCAACGAAAATAAAAGCCATCACTTACCTAAACACTTAGGTATTTTAGAAAATAGCAACACAAATGTAATCTATTAATTTTCATCTTTGTCAGAGATTTATAAGACTGCATGTCATAATAATCACTGTTCAGTGATTTGAACACATATAGCTAAAAACAAATCTCTTATAAACCCTATGTAAAGGTAAAATAAGTGTTTGCTGTAGGGCCTTCTAAGCAACCAGCCTCCATGCTTGACACTGGAACACTATAAATGACAAGGTGCTATTTGGTGAAGCACACACATCCAACAAAATTGCCTGGAATACAGAGTAACAAGTACCAAGACAATGTTTAGATGAGAAATTCATAAATCAACTGTTAAAGGTTCTAGTATTGTTATATTAACTATGGGACTAATACAGTGAGTCTAATAAAACATTCCAGCTACCATACTATATATTTACTTTCTTTTACATTTTGAAGCACTTAATTCAAGAAGAGAATATTTTTAAATGACACAGCGAATATTAACAATAATTTATTTCATTACTTTTCCTGTGCCTTCCAGTTTTCTAAAATTCCTATATTTGGAACACCTGGGTGGTTCAGCAGTTGAGCATCTGCCTTCGGCTCAGGACATGATCCTGGGATCCAGGATCGAGTCCCATGTCAGGCTCTCTGCAAGGAGCCTGCTTCTCCCTCTGCCTATGTCTCTGCCTCTCTCTCTTTCTCTGTGTCTCTCATGAATAAATAAATCGTTAAAAATAAATAAATAAATAGATAGATAATTAAATTTCCTATATGCTATTTTAGATCATTTATTATAAGAATTTCTTCAATGTTCCATAAGCGACATAAAAAAAAAAAAAAAAGCCAATCCAGAATATACACTTCACCTAACATCTGTTTTACCGTGAGAGTAAGTGTAATACTTATTCCATTAAATGGGACTATCTGTAAAAAGATGTTATTTTTTGACCACTTGGCTTGGTACAAAGTAGAACACGGTAACTGTCTTAAAGATTAACTAATATAACCAAATGCTAATACTAAAGACTTTAATGCTAATAATTCTTTAGGATAAAAACTTTAATGAGTAGGTAAAAATGAAAACTAAATTCAGTAAAGAGTATAGTAAAGACAAATTAAGTCACTGTGAATTCAACTGAGATATTAATGGTAACAATCTGTGAAAAACTCCTTTTCCATTCTATTCTAGCTCAATAATAGCAGATATTTAGCCAAAACCAAGCTGTACTCATTTCAACAGTCTCACAAGATACCAATGTCCAGATATCACTACACATCATTACTACTTACTACTACATTTCTACCCAAGATGACACATCCAACAATAAAGTTCAGAATACTGAGAGGGTATCTGTGTATATTGTGTGAGGAGAAAGTGTCAATGACATCATCCTAGGCCAACTAGAGCAGAATATTATACATCAGACCTAAATATATTATGGGAGCCACAGACTGAAGCTCTCCTAGGCTTAATCTAATGAAAGAAAAACACATTTAAGTAGAATATTTGGTATTCAACCCAAAAGCTCAACTTAGAAAAGCGAGCAAAGGAACATACTTCATATGTGAAGCCGAAAGTTCAGAGAAAATAGTGGGTTAAAATCTTGGCAGATTTTAAATGAATTGACTTTGTTGAGAAATATGAATGTGAGCACATCAACTGCACCTAGAATATGTATTCTGTAAGGGTCAAACAGAGTTCCTCAAATAGTGTACAAATTCATCAAATATTTATTGTGCAAAAGAGGGAGAAATTCCATTAGTTTTACTCACCAACATACTGCCAACAACTAGTACGGTAACTGAAACAAACATTTCTTGAATGAATGAACAGTTATTATGGAAATTACATTAAAGCTTCACTAATCTCTGGCCATATGTTAACCAAAAAGCCAAAGAGTAATAAGCAAATGCCACTGATTAGAGGTTTGTTTTTATTTTTGTTTTTTAAATAATGGGTCATTCTGGTTTAAAAAAAATTTTTAAGCTATCTGATCAAAATATTGCAGAATATTGTAGCTTATTTCAGAAAACTGTATTTCTGAGCACAGTCTAACTCCTCACTTCTATGAAACTAATCAAACTGCATTTAGCAATGTTTGCTAACCTCTATTTAGTAAATGCTAGACAATTAAATAATCTAACTTACAGCTGATTCTTTTTCATGGCAATATATCAAATTGTCATAGAACTCTCAAATATATTGTGAATATATTTTGTTTACACACTACCAGCTCATATATAGAGCAATCTGTATTTCATTCTCTTTTTGTACCTTCATGGAAAGATCACTTCATAGGTATACATGAAAAAATACAATTTTTTTTTTTTTATGGCTAGACTCGATGTAACCCTGAGCAACTGAGCCCTGCTAGTTTTTAACATCTTCTAAGACAGAGCAATTACTTTACTAATTCAACTTATAAATTGATATATTTAATTAGAAAAGTTAGTAACAGAAGAACTGTCATGGAAAACTTCATCCATCACATACATTCAAAACTTTCAATATCGTAACAATAAAAATACAATTTCTAATGTTACCTATGAAAAAACTCATGTTCCACACTGACTATTCAAGACAGCTTACAATAAACACAAGTGACACTGGGAAAAAAAAAAAAAGCAAAGCACCACAGAAGAAATTATTAAAATGGAGCTCAGAATATCTTTTCTGGATATCAGCTAACCCAGGAAAGTGAAAGAGCCCAGGCAGTTTTAAGCTGAGAAGATAGTGGACCTTGCTGCTTTGCCATAAGAGTGATACATAAAAAGGTACCATTTTGAATGCTAAAATATCAAAGGATGGCAAGAGTAAGGAATGTTAGGGATGAATGGATCCTTATTAGAAATGTAAAGTTTAAATTGTCAAATACAAAAGACCTTCTTCTATCCAGATTTTGAGATTTCTTTTTTTGTGTGTGTGTGTGTTCAATTTACTAACATACAGAATAATCCCCAGTGCCCGTCACCCATTCACTCCCACCCCCCGCCCTCCTCCCCTTCTACCACCCCTAGTTCGTTTCCCAGAGTTAGCAGTCTTTACGTTCTGTCTCCCTTTCTGATATTTCCCACACATTTCTTCTCCCTTCCCTTATATTCCCTTTCACTATTATTTATATTCCCCAAATGAATGAGAACATATAATGTTTGTCCTTCTCCGACTGACTTACTTCACTCAGCATAATACCCTCCAGTTCCATCCACGTTGAAGCAAATGGTGGGTATTTGTCATTTCTAATAGCTGAGTAATATTCCATTGTATACATAAACCACATCTTCAGATTTTGAGATTTAAATATGAAAGGCAGTTTTTTAAAAAATGAAATCTAAAGTCTGCTTTAACACAGTGGTAGATCCTTTAAGGACCAAGATGAAGACTTACTAACGGCATAATAAACTTTTGAAATGCTGTGACATTCTTATATGCATACGTGAGGCCTGAATCATTGGGAATACTGCAGCTATTTTAGGTTCTAATGACCCTAGAGCCTACTCCCATTTAGCTTTCTCTTCACCCAACCCAACCCTCTAATGCTATTTTTGGCCTCTCTATGATTTAACTATATAAGCAATTGGATGACCCATTATGCATGCTTTCCTGTCCCATAATGAACCGGGTTCCAAAAGCAACTCTCAGCTAACTTCAAGTCGGGACTTAAGAGAGTTAAATGGACCATCTGGGCCCTATGTGCATGCTGCCTGACCTTGGGCAAATTACTTAACTTGTCAGGATGTCATTTACTCATCTGTGAAGAGAAATTATAAAAGTACTCTATATTAGGTTTCAATGAAGACTAGTGGCTGACATAAAAATGATCAATAAATGATCATTTTACTAGTAATTATCTAATCCATAGAACACAATCGTAATCAAAGCAATATGATACTGGCATTAAAAAAAAAAGAAAAAAAAAAAAAAACAGACACAGAGACCAATGGAATAGAACAGAAAGCCCAGAAATAAACTCATAGGTATATGGTCAACTAATCTTTGACAAAGGTGCCAATAATACACAATGTGAAAAGGACAACCTCTTCGAAAAATGGTGTTGGAAAAATGGATATACACATGCCAAACAAGGAAACCATATTATCTTACACCATATACAAAATTAACTCAAAATGATTAAAGCTTTAAAATAAGACCCGAAGTTGTAAACTCCTAGGAGAAAATAAAATAGGGAAAAACCTCCTTGCCATTGGTCTTGGCAATGACATTTTGGATATGGCACCAAAAGCAAAGCAACAAAAGCAAAAATAAATATGTGGGACCACATCAAACTAAAAAGCTGCTGCACAGCAAAGGGAAAAAAATCAACAAAATGAAAAAAGAAGCTATAAAATGGGAGAAAATATCTGTAAACCATACATTTGATAAGGGGTTAATATCTAAAATATATAAGGAACTCATACAATTCAATAGCAAAAACAACAACAAAAATCCAATTAAAAAATGGGCAAAGGAGTTGAACAGACATTTTTCCAAAGAAGAAATATAATAGCCAACAGGTACATGAAAGGTGCTCAACATCACTAATCATCAGGGAAATGCAAATTAGACCCACAATCAGATACCTACCACCTCACACCTGCTAGAATGGCTATTATCAAAAGGTAAGAGATAAAAAGTATTGGCAAGGATGTGGAGAAAAGGTAACGCCTGTATGCCATTGGTGGCAATGTAAATTTCTGGGAACAGAAAACGGTCTGTCTATGTAGAAAACCCAAAAGACTCCACAAAAAAAAAAAAAAAAAAGGAAGAACTGATACATGAATTCACCAAAGTGGCAGGATATAAAATCAATGTACCAAAATCTGTTGCTTTTTGGGGCAGCCCAGGTAGCTCAGTAGTTTAGGCGCTGCCTTCAGCCCAGGGCGTGATCCTGGAGACCCAGGACGGAGTCCCACGTCAGGCTCCCTGCAGGGAGCCTGCTTCTCCCTCAGCCTGTGTCTCTGCCTCTCTCTCTCTGTGTCTCTCGAGAATAAATAAATAAAATCTTTAAAAAAAAATCTATTGCTTTTCTATACACCAATAATGAAACAGCAAAAAGCGAAATCAAGGAATCAATCCCATCTACCATTGCACCAAAAACCGTAAGATCCTTAGGAATAAACATAACTAAACAGGTGAAAAATCTGTATGCTGAAAACTATAGAACACTTATGAAAGAAACGTAAGAAAACACAAAGAAATGGAAAAACATTCTATGCTCATGGACTGGAAAAACAAATATTGTTAAAATATCTATACTACCCAAAGCAATCTACACATTCAATGCAATGCTTATCAAAATAACAGCAGCATTTTTTACAGAGCTAGAACAGACAATTCTAAAATTTGTATGGAACTAGAAAAGATTGCATATAGCAAAGTAATGTTGAAAAAGAACAAATCTGGTGGGAATGCAAATTGGTGCAGCCACTCTGGGACACAGTATGGAGGTTCTTCAAAAAGTTAAAAGTAGAACTATACTACAACCCAGCAATTGCACTACTAGATATCTATCTAAAGGATACAAAAATACAAATTCAAAGGGGCACATGCACCTCAATGTTTATAGCAGCAATGTCCACAATAGCCAAAGTATGCAAAGAGCCCAAATGTCCATTGGCTGATGAATACACACACACACACACACACACAAAACCAGAATATTACTCAGCCATCAAAAAGAATGAAATCTTGCCATTTGCAATGAGGTAGATGGAACTAAGAGTGTATTGTGCTCAGTGAAAAAGGTCAGTCAGAGAAAGACAAAAACAATATTTCACTCATGTGGCATTTAAGAAACAAAATAGATGAACATAGGAGAAAGGAAATAAAAATTCAGGTAAAAACAGAGAGGGAGGCAAACCATAAGAGACTCTTAAAGATAGAGAAAAAACTCAGGTGTGCTGGAGGAGAAAGGAACAGGGGATGTGTTAAAAGGTGACAGGCATTAAGGAGGGCACTTGCGATGAGCACTGGGTGTTATATGTAAATAATGAATCACTAGATTCTACTCCTGAAAACTAATACTACACTATACGTTAACTAATTTGAATTTAAGTAAAATCTTGGAGAAAAAACACAGTATAGAGGTTCCTCAGAAAATTAAAAACAGAACTATCATATGACCCAGCAATCCTTCTTCTGGGTATATACATCCAAAGGAAATGAAATCAGTCCCTTAAAGAGATATCTGCCCTTCCACATTCATTGCGTTATTCACAATAGCCAAGATATGAGAATTACATAAATATCCATTGATGGAGAAATGGATAAAGAAAATATCACATTCATACACACACACACATATACACACACACAAATATTACATAGCCTTTTTAAAAAAAGAAAGAAATCCTGCTACTGGTGACACAGATGAACCTGAACACTGTACTACACAGAAAAACAAATACTGTATGATCTCACTTACATGTGGAATCTAAAAAAAGTCAAATTTATAGCAGCAGAGAGTAGAGTGGTGGTTTCTAGGGGCTTGCGGGTGAGAGAAATAGGAAGATACAGGTCAAGGTACAAGCTTTCAATTACAAGACGACTAAATTCTGGGTGAATAATGAGGAATAATGTACAGCATGGTGACTCTAATAATAATGTATACTTGAAATTTGCCAAGAGGAGATCTTAAATGTTCTCATCACACAGCAAAACAAAAGGTAACTATCTGAGGTGATGGATGTTATTAATTAGCTTGACTGTGGTGACCACTTCACAATGTACACCTAGATAAAATCATCATACTGTACACCTTAAATATACACAATTTTTATTTCTGTTATACCTCAAAAAAGCTGGGGGGGGGGAATATTTTAAAAAATTACCTAGTTTAATAAACTTACTTTCCCTTTCAGTAGAATTTTTTTCTCTACCTAAACCAAAATCTTAAAAATCCCACCTCTCACTGTAAAGATAGAAAAAACAAGATACCAAGAGATAGTGATTTGCTGTAGGTCAAATGTTAAAACTAGAAATAGAACCCAAGTCTCTTAGCTATGAATCTAGTATTTTCCAGTATACCTTCTTGTTTCTGAGACTCTTTTATAGTACTATTTAGAAAATAAGTTTGCCCTTAATGGGATAATTCTGAAAAAAAAAAAAAAAGAGCTAAATTATTCTATTACGGAATAATGTGGCCACACATTGCTTCATTCCACCTTCATCAGAAAAAAAGACAATCCTAAGGCACGTGGGTGGCTCAGTCAGTTAAGCATCTATCTGACTCTTATCTGACTCTTGATTTCATCTCAGGGTCTTAAGACTGAGCCCCACATCAGGGTCCACATCGAACATGGAACCTGCCTAAAGTTCTCTCTCTCTCTCTCTCTCTCTCTCTCTCTCTAAAAATAAGACAATCCCAAAAGCAAATTTAGAGAATCGGTTATAGGGCAACTCTAGTTGTCAGTTAATGCTCAATCTTATATTCAATACTATCTGTAATCATCATTTTGTTAGGTATGTAAATATTGATAAAGCTAAATAAGCCACAAAAGAGTTCACTTATGTTGTTTGTTCTGCTTAAGAAAACTGCATAATACCTTTAGAAAAAGGTTCCATCAAATAATTTAGTAATCTAAATGTTAAAATTAGCTATATGGACTATCCACAAAAGTTATCCCTGTAGTCATACTGAGTAAATAAGGAGTCATTACTGTCAGTAGGTGGTTGGTATCTGATTTTTAGTAACACCAGGCAGCAAGTTGTAGCAGTTTACGAAACACATTCAGATGTTTAGTAGATTTCTTGATTCTAATGACTTGTAAGACAATTTTGGACACTGACCTTGCCACACAATAATGGGTTTTACTGGTTGCTTTCATTCATCCTTATTTTTGGTGAGCCATCATTAAGGTGCACCACGGTGGCATTTCGTTAAGTTACAAACATTCACAGTTCAAACCCACAAATTGCAGTGATAACGTGTTAGCTCTTGGGAGGACTGAATTAACTAGTACCAGTTGCTGAGACAATCACTTGAGACTAGTCTCTGCTTAGTGATACCTGCAGCATTCATTAGTTCACCACCATGTGCAACTAACTTTTAATATTCGTGGAGAAAAGTACTTTGCACTATGATTCAAGGACAGCACAAATCTGAGGTGGGAGGAGGGCCAGAAACAGTCAAGTTCACATCCCTGAGCCCTCAGGAAGAAGGATTTCTCACTCTCTTGCTCTCTCTCACAGACACTTAAAGACTTTTCTATTAAGAACAAATGGAGAAATATGACCGATCCATGTATACATTCATTCTAGTTACATTCACCATCCTGTCTTACATGTTTAGACATTCTGAAAATGTCAAAGCACATCCTAGCATAAGAGTGCTGTAAAAACAACAGAAAACCTATTCTTTAGTAATTCTTTTAGCTCAGAAATCACAGCTGGTCACCAACTTCAGAGTCGTTCTGAGTTAGGAGCAACAGGATAGTACTGTTGAATAAACACTAGATCTGAAATCAGAAGATTTGCACTTCAAATGCACTTTCTTGATAAATGAATATACGCATTGCCTAGTATATAATAAACACTAAAACGCTTTCTTCCTTTCTACCTACCTACAGCTAAAGACACATCATAATACAGGGGAAGGTACTCAGGTATTCATGGACTTACCTTCTCCTGTTACATTCATTTGAAGTAAACAACACTGCTTAAAGAAAGGTATCTGCCATGTTTGTCCCTACTAAGTGCATATACTAGAGAAATATTTTTCTCTGCAATTGTTCATAATGTAAATAAAATCTTTTCTTCAGAATTACTACAAATCTGTTTTGCAGAATAAGCACAAATCTTATTCTTTTAGAATCATTTGGATGACGGGTGGAATAGGGTCAGTTTAAGGGGTCCAGATAAAGGGCAGAAGGAAATGGAGGTAACTTCTGGCTCTTCCATCAGTTCCTAAGGCTTTCCAAATTAATAGATGAGTAGTGTTCTCTTTACTCCACTTTTGGTAAACTCAATTAAAAGACTATCGGTCTCAAATTCAACCTCTTGCTAAAATACAAAGTACAAAGGACAGAAACAGCATCGGTGATTTGCTTTATCATTTAATAACAAAATTATATACTGAAGACAAAAGATAACAGCACCAGGCACAGGTGCTATGGAAAAGCCTATCTTGGTGGCAGTGTCTGGCAATTTTTAGCACTGGAGAAAAGAGTGAACTAAAATGAAGAATATCATGGTCATTAGCATTTATTCTTTGGCAGACTATTAGCTCACTACATGTGAAAGTTTTGGTAAAGTAGACTTTTAGAAATTTGTTTAAATTTCAGACATAGGAAAAGCCTTCTCCTATTAGCCATTTATTGAACATTGCCATTTATTTCCATTGTTATGCATTGCCATGGAGCCCAATTATTTCTTTGTTTCCTTGTTCACATTTAGTCTGCATTTATCACAAATAAAAAAAAAAAAGACCACAAGGATGTCATTACCCTTCAGCATTTCCCAATGCATAAATCCTAATTTGCATCAAATCCTTGAAGAAATGTAGACTGCAGTGAAAGACATGTCCTTCTGTAAAAAGTACTGTAAATAATGAAATAATTTTTAGCTCAATATATACACACAAAACTATATATAGAGTTAAACTGACAAAGGTGCTTTTATGTATCTTAGGTGTATGATATTCAATAGGCTTAGCATACCTTATTTGAGAATACAATCTTTAAACGTAAGACAGTTAAGAATAACTTATATAAATTCACTTTTCTATTGAATTCACTGAACTAGAAATCTTATGCACCATAACTGATGGGAAAAGCTAAATAATCAATGCCGCTGATACTTAGTGTAGTTCTCAAAGGCCTATAACCTTTCCCAAAAATCAGTATTTGAAACCTGCCATTTTAGGAAAAAACAAAACAAAACAAAAACCCCCACAACTTTTAACTATTTTTACTCAAGTATAGGAAAGCTTTGAAACAAGGTCCTCTAAGCACTCTAAGAAAATTAACTTTAAAAGAGGGGGGCCATTAGAAGGACCTTAATTTCTAAGAATATCAGCCTGAGAAGTAACTTTATATGAAGACAATGCCTAAGTATCTCTAAAAAGTAAGGGGGAGAAAAAAGTAATTAAAAATGTTGCATTCTACAGACTGGGCATAGCACAAAAATGACTCAAAGAGGGAAATTTAATGAAAAGATTAAAAAACTGAAAGCAAATTAATTGATTAAAACACAAAGACATACACGCACACTACATGAAGTCATTCAACATTACATGCTGGCTGGCTTTGTATTTTCTTTTAAAATGTAATCATAACTTTTTAATGTATAAAACAATAAAGCTCTCAATAATAATCATGAAAAAATCTAATCAAATTTCACTCTAGAGTCAGTAACCTGCTAGCACATTAGGCCTAAATAAATGTTATGTTAAATCAGGAATCAACGCATGCTATTTTCCATAAAAGGAGCCATATAAATTACAAGCTCTTCCATGTTTTTTTAAACTAGATTTAGTACACTTAAGAATAAGCAGTATTCTCCATCCGGAGTACTCTAAAGCAGTTGCATTAGAATTTGTAATTCATCTTTTAGAATTTGTAATTCATCCTAATGTTCAATCTTTACCAAAAAAAACCACAAAAGGATTTGCAGTTGCTACTTACTATCTTAGCTTACACAGTAAAATTGTGAGCATTTGTAATGTTTCTAAATCCATAGGTTTTGCTCTGAGGTTTCAGAAAGAAGCAACTTTATTTTCTTTTGGATATTACTCATGATTTGGGGATTATTAATTTTTAACACTAACATCCTGTTATATTCTCATTTGAGTTGTTCTATTTATCTCAAAGGTAGACTTTATGTATTACCATTACAAAAAAATAACTATTTGCATAATACTTTATGATTTTACATCTATTACAAACACATCACAGGGAGTCTGAGGATGCATTCAGCAGCTTGTCATTCACCACTTCAAGACCCTTCAGAACCAAACAAGGGGGAGGGTGACATTTTGCTAATGGCAGAAGTAAAGAAATGAATATAAATAACAAACCTTGAAGTTTTAAAAATACAAAAGAAATTTTAAAAATACAAACAAAAGTATGATCCACATGCATAAACAAGATAGTTTTAATTTGTAAAAGTTCATATCCTTATACAGAGCAAGGTAAAGATTTATGTATCTTCTGTTATGATACCCTTTAAAATCATCTAAAATTGTGCTACAAAAATAAATTGCCATCTTGTTGAATTTTATAAATTATTAAAATTTGATTGCATCTTTACAAAAATCAGCTTTTCCTCAGCTTTGTGAAATAATCAGAGTGTCATTTCTTTATTACTACAGCCATAACCCTATAAATATACATATTAAGAATGTTTAAGAGGGAAATAATAACCTAACATGTTTGGAAATCATGTTGTTTCATTACTTCTTCTTGGTAAAACAGTTACAAAGAAAAGTGTTTAAAGCTTCTGTATTTTCTTCCATAACCACCAGTCCAGATTTAAAAAAATACTGAATGCTCAGTTATGTCACCTCCAGCCCAAATGCTCATAGCACTTGAAGCTTTTTGTAAACAATATGCCTCTATACTAAATACATATCCCTTGAGCCACCATCCACTTAATTTAACATTTTTAAATGTAGTTTTAAATGCAGCATAACACCTCTTACACACACACACACACACACACAGAGAAGTGTGCAGAAAAGGAGGTGGAGAGCAAGAAATGGAGCACGTTGTTGTTTTTCATTCATGCAGTATAGTGATGTCAGTGTCTGCAGCAGCAGCAGCAGCAACAGCGGCGGCAGCAGGAGCCTTGACCTGTGGAGGCTAAAATCCACTGAAGTCAGAACCTTGCAGAATTTAAAAGAAACTGAGTAGATAATGTTTGAAAGATTGTTCAACTGTTCATAGCGCAGATTTTAAATGGCCAGCTAAACAGAGTAGATTAGTTGCACAGTTTTAATTTGGGTAGAGAGTGGCAAGGCAGGATGTGGAGAAGTAACATAAAGGTAATATAATCAGGGAACTGGGGGCTGAAGAGCCTGCATTCAAAATCCCTTAAATGTAGGAAACTGACAAAGCACCTGGTGTTAAAAACAGCAGAAAAGCCTCTTCTATTCCCAATACAAGCTCTCTGGTGATGCAAATCTGTCTGCTGCACAACCAGACTCAGAAAAGTGTTTTCATCGTGATTACATTAAAATTGCATTTAACTCGGATACGCCACACTACAACAAAGAGGATAGCTTAAGCCTGATCACAAATTTCATTAAAACTACTTTATGATGGACCATGTAATTCTTCAGCAATTAAGGCTTTTGAAGGATACAGAAAAACAAGTTGTACTAGGATGTGTTGTAAGATGTTAGTGTTTATCAACAAAAGGGGAGGAGGCACTGGATGGCCATTAAATTGTTGCAGCAACTACTCTTACTCTGCCCACAAAACCCTGTGTACACAGTCTGAAATGGTTATTTTATGGCTGTTACATTAGTCCCTAAAAGAAAATCCCAAAACTCAATCTATGTACTGTTGAAGCTAAATCACTGAAAAATTTCTCTTAACTGCTGCCTTCTATTCATTCCTTTACCTCTCATTTCATATAGCTCCAGAAAATGTGCATGGGAGCTGCATATGGCATTAATCTGTTAGAAAATGGTGGCCTTTTCTATAAAATACAGCCAAAGATGTTGTGTTCGGTTGTGGTCATTATTAGGGCGATCACGTTGTTTTCATTCATTCATTCAGGATTTGCTGGAGGATGTCAGTTTCTGCAGCAGCTGGCCTGACCTGGGGGAGGAGTGGGGGAGCAAATTCCTCCTGGTGCATACAGATTACAGGAGGTATTTCTTGGTGCTCCTGTACACATACCATTGCACTACATCCTACTCTGCCACACCATCAAGTGGTCTGAAAACAAGTGCCTTAGCAACATGCTAATTTATCAGCCAGAAATATTTTTTTTACAAAAACAAAAACCAGCCAAACTGCAATCCATCATAACACAATCACTTTTCTCTAAGTCTTTAGTTTAAAAACAAAACCCCATTAAAAAAATTTCCACATACCACATAAACGTACAGAGAGCTCCACAGTGTTTCCCTTCCAAGCAGAGAGTTTTCCACTCGGTATGATCAGTTGTCTCCACAATGCTGCTGCAGGAGCAGCAGCAGCAGCAGCAGCATCTGTAGCTCTAGCCTGGCATCTAATTATATTAGCTACTCCACTCTCCCTTATGAGCTTTAAGTCCCTGTTTTGGCTAATCTTCCTTTTCTCCCCCAGGACTCAACTAGATCATGCACTGTGTCCCTAGACATAAACAAAACCAAACCAAAACACAAAACATTAAGGGAAGCCGACAGCATCCACTAGCTCACCATTACCTTTGACACCTAACAAAAAAGAAACTTGAGATCCTTTAACAGCTCAACTGAACTGTTAAGTGTACTTAAAAATGGAAGGAAAAAGTGAGCACACTCCACAAATAGGTCTTTAGAAATTTACCATGAAAATCCCGAGTTGGGCATAGACGATTTCCAGGGAAGTACTGCTGTGATGCATATGACTATATAAAGTAGAGAAAAGAGGGAGACCAAAAAAAAAAAAAAAAGAAAAATCCCCACCATCCAACCACCACCACCACCACCACACTATACAACACACTTCAACTGCACATTCACAACTGTCTCCCCTACACACCCAACAGATCACCCTTCCAAAAGAGAAATATATTCATACAGATCCCAGTAGTCTCAGGGACACTGCGAGGAACTTCGCAGGAAAGCACAAAGAGGCTGCAGATTACCACCCGCTACCTTCTCGGGCTGCCAGAGTTTGGGTGCGTGTGTTTTTAAGTGTTTTGCCCAGCTCCTCCTTCCCCCGCGACCAACAGCACACACGTACGTGAGTGAGCTAATCAGCTCACAAACTGGAAGGAAAAAAAAAAAAAAAACCTTTCGATGCAGGCGAGTGATGGAAGATAAAATCTGAGGGGCGGCATGTGGGTCAAGTAAAAGTTGCTCTGCAGTTCGCTCCTCCGAGCCCCGCAGCCCCGCGGCGACCGCAGGGAGGTGAGGTTCCCAAAGCCACTTTCACACCTTCGGTAATGCACTAGCAAAGAGAAGCCCGGAGAGGCTGGAGTTTCCACGGACCGAACCGTCGGGGAAGCCGCCGCCCGGGAGGACGGAAGGGTTGGGCTCGCTACCTCTGCACACGGGCGAGCCGGGGCTCCGTCTCTCAGGTGAGGTGCTCCTCCGCTGGCTCTCGGGGGACCGTCTCGGGCGGCCCTTGGCCCGCGGCGCCGGCTCGGTCGGGGCCGCGGCCGGCGGCGGCGTAGGGCTGGGCGGGCTGGGGCCGCGGGCCGCGCCGGGCCCCGGGAGGCTGCCCAGCGAGGCGGCGGCGGCGGCGGCGGCGGCGGGCGGGCGCGTGGGGCTGTGCTGGCTGCCGCGCAGGAGCTGGTAGGGCACCGTGGCGCGGATGGGCTGCAGCAGCCGGCCGGCTCCCGCAGCCGGGGCGCACCCCACGCCGCCGCCGCCGCCGCCGCCGCCGCCGCCGCCCGCACCGCTCCCGCTGCCGGCCGAGGGGGCGGCGGGCGGGGAGCCCGCGGCGCTGCGCCGCATCCTCTGCGGCGGGGGGTGAGGGGTCTGAGAGGAACTGGAGGAGGAGGAGGCAGTGGACATGGTGGCTCCCAGGCCCGGGACGCCGCCGCCGACACCGAGGCGCGGAGCGGGAGGCGCGCGAGCGTGTGGGAGCCGGCGCGGCAGTGCGTGCGAGTGTGTAAGGGGGAGGGGCGCGGGGGCCGGAGGAGGAGTCTCCCGCTCCCCTTCCCAACGCGCACCCCCGCCGCCTCCGAGCCTCGGCGCCGCGGCGAGGGGGAGGGGAAGGCTGCGACAACAAACGCCAACGGCCCCAACCGCCGCGCCGGGCTCCGGAGGCGGTCACGGCCGGGCCCGCGAGGAGCGCGGAGCCGGAGCCGCCGCCGCCGCCGCCGCCGCCGCCGCCCCGGGCATCGCGCTGACAGGGGAGAGGGACCACAGTCCGGCTCACGCCGCCTCAGGGGCCGCTCGCCGCCTCGCAGGGCTGCGCGCGCGGGAGCGCCCGCCAACTGCAGGGAGGGCCCAGACCCCTGCCTCTGGGGACCGGGGCAGGACGAAAGGGCCTGGAGGGGTCTCGCTCCCCGCGGATCCCGCGCCACCGCAAACGCCGCCGCCGCCGCCTCCGCCCGCTCCTCACTCCAAACGGCAACTGATTCCCCACCCGCGCCCCGCCCCCGGCACCGCCTCCCGGCGCCCGGACCCGGCAGCGGCCGCAACGAGCACTCCCATTGGCTCCGCCGCGCTCCACCAGCTCTCGAGTGGTTGGCCGCGGCGTAGGAGTGAGGGGAGCCGTGACCAATGAGAGTGGTGCATGCTACCTTGGGGGCGGGGCGTGACGGAGTAGAGGCGTGGGGAGGGGGCCAGCAGTGCGCCGCAGGGAGAGGCGTGAGAGTTGACAGCCTTTGAGGCGAGGGCAGCAGTTTGGGCTGCCCTCGGAAAGTGCGTCCGTGTGTGTCCTGCGCGTGCCCCGACACCCACAGACACACACACTCTGGGGTGAGCCAGTTGCGAGGGCTCCACCCTCCTGCGCCGATTGTGCAACTTGAGACCGACGACCCTGCTTTAACTTTGCAAGTACACCTGCTCTTTTGGGACGTTTTAGAGGTGGAACCAGAAGAACCCATCCCTTCCCCTCTAGCTTCAGTAACCTGAGTTTTCGTGGCTTAGTGGGCTGATTGATCAAAAGAACTTCAGGGCATCAAAAGCAAAGTCTAGAAGCTGGATCGAACGCCGGGCCAATGCTCTTTATGAAAGTCTACCCTTAACGTTTGTAGTTACGCAGTGAAAAGAGAAGCAAATCTTACATTCCAAGACAATAGCGGAATTGCAAGGGTCAACAATGAATTGTACATCCTTACACCATCAATTGGTTATATTCATGGAGGGCACCCCGTTGCCTTTCCCCAGAAGCAGATGGCCTCTTGGGAGAAATAAATACCAGACTTAATGTAACAGTCCACTGTGGTAAATTTAGTTTCTATTCTGCAGTGAAACTGGAGAGATACAACGATTTTTGGATGCCTATCAAAAACCTAAGTTTACCCCTATAGCAGACCAAGGTTATAAACCTTATGCGGGAACAATTAAATTAAAGGTATACATCAGATTCTCTCCATTAATTTCCATGAGATTAAAAAAGAGAGAGACAGAGATGGAGAGAGAAGGGGGTTATCAAATCGGTCTGCTCTTGGTGTCCGCCCACACTGACAAGCTTCCTGTGATTTTAGACACTATGTTCAGGGGTTAGTTTCACTTAGAGGAGCCATCCGTCTCTGTTTCCTTGTGCTCTCAGACCAAAAAGCATACTAGCTTCTGTGAAAAGTAGATGAAACCCAATTAAAAAAAAAAATACAGGAATTGCATCCAGTACTTCCCATTAAGACCGGTGGTAGTTCCTCACTCTATCAAACACTAGAATAATAGCTAACATTTAATGAACGTTCATCACATGCCAGCCACTGGCCTAAGAATGTTTTATGTGTTATGTCATTTAGTTCTCCTATAATCTGCAAGGTGGATACTATTATTATCCCCATGACATTCTCCACTATAGCACAAAAAAGCTAAAAGTCTTGTCTGAGATTACTCAGCTAGTAAGTAGGGAGCTAAGAATCCAACTTAGGTAAACTAACTTGAATCTATAAGCCCTCTATCCTAGCACATCACAGCATAAAGCTGTGGAGTATACGATTGGTAGAGAATTTACAAACAGTTCACAAATCTCCTGTATGAGATAAGTTCCCACTAGTTCAAAAGAAATTTTACAAGTGAAGATAGCCTACTACGTATGCTTTTCTTTCCACAATAACATATATTTTAATTATACATAGAGCAAAAACTTTATTCTTTCAAATTTGGTGTAATTGATCTATTGTGTTAGTTTTTCCACCTAAAAGACTTCATTAATTAGGAAATTGCATTCTTTCATGAGGGAAAAAGTAAGTAGCTTCTTTGCTGTGACTTTTTTAGCATATCAGAAACAAAAACTTTAACAGATCAAAATATGTGAAATAAAGAAAAAGGCCAGTAAATTACTAAGTTTTGATTTGATTACAGCATAGTTTCATTATAGAAATATCCTCTCTGGCCTCTCCTAAATATAAGTATGGAACAACCTCAACACATTAGATTACAATAATTCTAAATTTATACCAAGCCACAGTCATAATGATCAATACTTGATTTGGATCTAAAACCGCATACCTAGCCATATTTTAAAGGTTTTCGGTGTATGTTCAAATTCTACCATAGCCAATTAAATCAGTCATCTAAAGCAAATCTAAATGACCCACACAGAGAACTACTAATGTCCTAAAATCCTATTTTTAGTTACTTATAAGTCATCATGACCTGTTTAGATGTTCAATCAGCTTCTCTTTGCTAAAGAAATCTTGGTTGTCTCTTAAGCCTTTATTCTCATGTAAGTACTGATCTTCCTGTGTAAGGAGTTCAGTCTCCAAACAAATCAAAGGTGGGCTAAAATAAACTAAACCTGCTTTCAAATGTCTTTGTGTTGAGTTCTTAATAATGCTTTATCCTCATCAAGGCTGAGAGTAGGCTCCTAGGGCATCACAGAAGCTTTAGGAAAATGTTCTCCTCAGTAAATTAGAAAATCCTGAGAAGGAGGTGTGGCTAGCTTGAGTAGCAGAGCACTGTTACACCACTGTGTTAGCTAGAATAGAATGGCCCAGGGCATGGGATGCCTGAGTGGCTCAGCGTTGAGCGTCTGCTGTTCTCTCAGGGCATGATCCTGGGATCCAGGATTGAATCCCACATTGGGCTCCCTGCATGGAGCCTGCTTCTCCCTCTGCCTATGTCTCTTCCTCTCTCTGTGTGTCTCTTGTTAATAAATAAAATCCAAAAAAAAAAAAAAAGGTCCAGGGCAGATTATTTCTATTGGTTGAATATAAGTGGGACAATCTCTGGAAATTCTATATGAGACTTAATGTTAGTAATGACCTCCTTACTATGTTGCCCTGACTAGAAGAAAATAACATTGAAAAAACAGTTCGATGGCACGGGAGCCACCTTTGCTCTCAGTAGCCTTATGTCTTGGCTGTCTGTGGGACAGAAATTACCATTAGCTCATTTGAGGTAAAGTTCTAGTATATTATCTTCTTCGTTCATATATAGTAATGGACATGTTTTAGGTTAAATTAAAACTTGGAATCAATGACTACATATGATTAATATCCGGCCCCATGTAGAGAGAAAATGAGGTAAAGGAGCATCGGGCCTACAGAGCAATCAAACCTCTCTTTTCTGGTTTCATCCAGGTTTGCCAGGCTGCATGTCCAAGATTCATCCAAATCTAAGAGGCAGTCCAGGCTGTCAGTATTAGCAATGAGGTCATGGCTGAGAAAGAACACTAAACAGATCTGCACTGATGTTCATCTTAAGCTGATTAAACTCTGTTGTAGGTAGATTCTTTATAGCAACAACAAAAAAAGCCTTGCCTGAATTTTTGTCCCTGGCAGATGCTTACAATAAAAATCCTTACTGCTTGTGACAGCCTGCGTGCGCCTTTGCACTGGGTGCTGCTCCCTCTGCCTGAAAAGTTCTTGCCCCAGATATTCACATGGTTTGCTCCCTAATTTCCACCAGCTCTTTACTCAGAAGTCATCACCTTCATGATGAGAGCTTTTCTGAAAACCCTTTAAAAATTGCAAACACCCCTACGCATTTCCTAATCTGTATCCTACTTTTTTCCCCCAGAAAGCCTATCACAATCCAACCTATTATAATTATTTTTTGTTTTGTCCATCTAGAATATAAGAACTATGAAAGCAAGACTTTTTGTTTTACAACTGCTGAATCTTCATAACAGTGCTTGGTACATGGTAGACGATCCATATATGCTCAATATTGTTGAAAGAGTAGCAAATTTTAACAAGTGCTTGTCGAACCCAAATTGTGCCTTTTATCAGAAAAAATACATACGACCATAGGTAGATCTGCTGAAAAGACATAGCCACAAAGCAGAAAAAAATGTGCCATGCAGCTCCTATAAACCACACAGATATTTGCATTGGAATTGGTGTTCAAAAAGAAAGCATAAATTATATTCTGCTGAGTATACAGGCAAAGTGAAAAATATTAGCCCTAGTGGATATTGGAGGCTCATCAGAGGTTTGAAATGGACAGTGAAATTGGTGATGGAGAAACAGGCAGTTGACATTTGCAGAAAAAAAAAATAACCAAGTGAAATGGACAGAGAAGCACAGTTGAGGACAGTTAGGGAATGACATCCTGCCGACTTGTAGACAGTTCTCTCTCACTGTTAAGAACGGCTATTCTCAAGAGGCCTATATAAAGGAACTGAAAAAAAAAAATGTGTTTAAGTAGAAAGGAACATTTCATGTAAATAATACAAATTTTGCTTTTTTTTTCTCTAGTTTTATTGAGATATAATGACATAAGATTGTGTAAGTTTAATAATGATTTGGGGCTATCTAGGTCTATAATGCAAAATGATGAACACTATAAGGTTATTTAACACATCCATGACCTATGCGTGTGGTGAGAACTTTTAAAAATCTATTTTCTTAGCAACTTTCAAATATACAGTATAGTATTGTCAACTACAGTCATCTCACTGTATATTTCAGCTCCAGAGTTTATTCATTTTATAACTAGAAGTCTGTATCTTTTGACCACTTTCACCCATTTCCCTCACTCCCCACTCCCTGCCCTTGGTAACCACCAATCTGTTCTCTATTAGATAAGTTCAGGTTTATTTATTTTTTTTAGATTCCACATATAAGTAAGAATGTTTAGTATTTGTCTTTCTACATCTGACTTATTTTACTTAGCAAAATGCCTTTAAGTTTCATCCATGTAATCACAAATGGCAGGAATTTTTTCTTTTTATGACTAAAGAATATTACATTGTATTGTGTATATTTTATATTTCTATGTTTCCATGTCTTGACTATTATAAATGTGCAATGAACATGGGTTTGCAAATATCTCTTTGACCTACCTACTCATTTCATTTTCTTTGGAAATATATCCAAAAGTGGGATTGCTAAATTATATGCTAGTTCTACTTTTAATCTTTTGAGGAATTTCCATCCTGTTTTCCATAGTGGCTGCACCACTCTACATTTTCACCAGCAGTGCTCAAGGGGTACTTTTTCTTTCTTTTTTTTTTTTTAAGATTTTATTTATTTAATCATGAGAGACACAGAGAGAGGCAGAGACATAGGCAGAGGGGGAAGCAAGCTCCCAGCAGGGAGTGTGATGTGGGACTCAATCCCAGGACCCCAGGATCATGACCTGAGCCAAAGGTAGACACTCAACTGCTGAGCTACGCAGGTGTCCCAAGGGGTCCTTTTTCTGCGTAGCCTCACCAGCACTTGTTATCTCTTGTCTTTTCTGAAAAAGAAATTCTAACAAGTGTGAGTTGGTATTTCATTGTGGTTTTGATTTGCACTTCTCTGATGATTAATAATGTTGAGCATCTTTTCATGTACCTGTTGACCATGTGAATGTCTTTTTTGAAAAAAGTATCTGTTTAGATCCTTTGCCCATTTCCTTTGCTGTGTAGAAGACTTTTTTCTTTTTAATTTTTATTTATTCATTAGAGATACAGAGAGTGAGAGAGAGAGGCAGAGGGAGAAGCAGGCTCCACGCAGGGAGCCCGACGTAGGACTTGATCCTAGGTCTCCAGGATTACGCCTTGGCTGAAGGCAGTGCTAAACCACTAAGCCACCAAGGCTGCCCGGCTTTTTAGTTTAATATAGTTTCACTTGTTTGTTTTTGCTTTTGTTTCTTGTACTCTGGGCATTGTATCCATAAAATCCTTGCTAAGACCAATGTCAAGGAACTTTTTCCCAATGCTTTTTTCTAAAAGAAGTCCAAAAGAAGCAATAGAAATAGGGGTTATCTAATTTTTAAAGAGTAAATATCAAAAGAGCAAGTATGTAAGTATTCCTACAAGAATAGAAAACAGGAATGCCTAGGTGGCTCAGCAGTTGAGCATCTGCCTTTGGCTTAGGGCGTGATCCTGGGATCCTGGGATCGAGTCCCACATCGGGCACCCTGCATGGAGCCTGCTTCTCCCTCTGCCTACGTCTCTGCTTCTCTCTCTGTGTGTCTCTCATGAATAAATAAATAAAATCTAAAAAAAGAGTAGAAAACAGTGATGAGGACCACCAGGTTTTCAGCTTTCATTTCCACAGCAATTTCTATAGCCAACTCTGATGCCAGGGGCACATTCCCTAAGCTGATATATAAGCTGACTTTTATCACTTAACTAAAAGACTATATTGTACAAAGCCAGGACATTCAGAAGCTGAAGATGTGGGGACCAAAGAAAACTGCAGATATTCTCTTTTCATACTGTGGCATTGTATTTGTTTTAGCTCTGAACACAGTGTCAACAATGCATGAGAGCAGCAGTAATCCTATGAAGAGAGTATGCTTGATTATCATAGTGTTACTTTGTTTTTTTATGAGATTTCAGAGTGATTAAAATGTGTTCTGGATTAATTTCCTCTTATGTGTCTGAATTTTACTCTTTACTACATGAGTGAGTTAAGGCACTGTTGTTAAAGTGCAATCAATTCATCAGTGCTTGATGAGAGAAGTTTCTTGTTATTATTTTAAGCTTTTTGTAGCACATAACTTTCAGTGTCCTATTCAGCATCTTATTGAAAGAGCCTGTACTAATACATCTAATTAGCCTATATGAAGATTTAATAACACATTACTGGCAGCAGGCCTCATCAAGTTCCTTATTAAATGTTTTCAGAGTGTCAGACACTGCTGTATACTCTGTAGGGCACATCCGTTCTCACACTTTGGTAAATTGTAGTCTATCAGAGGCAAAAAGCTATGCCTACAAATCGAGGCAAAAATGATTTCTAAACATATGTCTTCAAGAGGAGAGGTGTAAATAAAAGAACATGGAAGTGATGAGAGGGAAAGATCACTGTTGAGGAAAGGCACCAGGAAGAAAAATATGGGGAAGTCTTGTCTTTAGGAAGACACAGGATATGTTACGAGATAATTGGACAGTCTACCTTGATTGATTATTGATGAAAGACAAACCTGGATCTGTGGATGACCGGTCATGGGTGTTAGTGGGCAAGGCCTGTACTTTATATAGAGTATGTAGTGAGGAGCTATCAGACTCTCAAATGGGTAGGGAGAACATGAGTGGTGCTATGCTTCATGAAGACTGATGCAAGGACAGTTTTCAACCTGGATAGGAGATTGCATACTGGAAGATGATTTAGCAGTCTTGGGTGATAATCCATGTGAGTTTATGTAATGAGAGTTAGGGGAATGACAGAGGATGTAGAGAGGAAAACATGAAAGTTGATAGATCTTCTCAGCTGAGGGACTTTGAAAGTAGGTCAGACAACTCTGAAGCTTCAGGATTGTAATGCTGGCAGGATAGTAGTGGCTTCGACATGGCAGCCAGGAGAATGAGTAGATTTGATGAGAAGATAATTATGAATTCAGCTATAAATAAAAGAACCAGAGGATATTCAAGTGAAGGCAGTTTTTTTCTTTGTCTTATTAAGCTGTAACTGATACACAGTATGGTATAAGTCTAAGGTATATACAGCACAAGAATTGGATTCACAGCACAAGGATTGGATTCACATATATATTTTTCAAAATGATTACCACAATAAGTGTAGTTGATTCCAACCATCTCATATAGATACAAGAAGAAAAAAGAGGAAAAAAATGTTTGAAGGTAGTTTTTAAATGATAGTGAAGTTGAGAACAGCAGAGATGTGGATTTAGGGGTATTCACATATATCCAATACTTGAAGCGAGGGGAACAAGGGAGAAGAATGTAGGAATAAAGAACAAGAGAATCAAGGACAAAATAAACGAGAAAAGAAGGCAGAAAAGAAGCAATCTTTAATCAAATGGAGTTTGGTGTTTCTGAAAATAAATTTGATGGGAGGGGGAATAGAAAGAGGGGGGGGAGAGAAAGGAACCTGGCAGAATGTTCAGTTTCTGCAAGATGATTATTTTATGTCTTACCCCTTTTCTTTTTCAATCATCTAAAGCCATCCCTACACCTGCCCGCCTGCCCACCCCCCGCCCCCGCAAACAACTGCAGTATATCCCTACCATCAAGTCTACAAATCTTTTGACATTTGGCCCAATTTCTCTTTCCTTTATAAGTGGTACATTTTCTCCTCTTCTACCAAAAGTCATTTCTTCTACTTGTGATTTAAATCCCTTTCTTACTTCCCCTCCCTCTTGTCCATTATCCAATGCTTGATTATTCCCAATATGTATGAACAAGCTCCATTGGAACATTTTTAAAAAGCAAAGCAAAGATTCTTGTTGTATCCCTTTCCATTTGCAGCCCTAATTCCCTGATTCCTTCATAGCAACTCTTCTTGAGAACATTGTCTACAAGTTAACTCTGATTTCTTGTTCAATATACTCTCATCTGGCCTCCACCTGCACATGCCACTGAAAACTACTAATCAATGTTGTCAACAGCCTCCATATTGCCAGACCAAATCAATATTCCTTGGATATCATCCTAATCCAACTTTTAGCAGTTTTCAACATAGTTGGTCAGGCTCAACTTCTTGACAAAAGAACTCTCCTATTGGAGTCTAACTTCAATTGCCTGATCTACCACCTACTTTTCTTTTTTCCTTTTTTTTTTTAACTCCTACTTATTATTTTTAAATTTTAATTCCAGTGTAGTGATTCAACAATTTTTTTTTAAGATTTTATTTATTCATGAGAGACACAGAGAGAAAGAAAGGCAGAGACACAGGCAGAGGGAGAATCAGGCTCCATTCAGGGAGACTGATGTGGGGCTCGATCCCGGGACCCCAGGATTATGCTCTGGGCCGAAGGCAGGCGCTAAACCGCTGAGCCACCCAGGGATTCCCTGATTCAACAATTCTATAGATGATTCAGTGCTCTTCATGATAAGTATACTCTTAATCCCCATCACCCATTTCACCCATCCCCCCACCAACGTCCCCTCTGGTAACTATTCATTTGTTCTCTGTAGTGAAGAATCTGTTTTTTGGGCTGTCTCTTTTTTTTTATCCTTTGTTTGCTGTTTTGTTTCTTAAATTCCACTTATGAGTGAGATCACATGGTATTTGTCTTCCTCTGACTTCTTTTGCTCAGCATTATATTCTTTTGCTCTATTCATGCTGCAAATAGCAAGACTTTGTTCTTTTTTAATGGTTGAATAATATTCCATTGTATATACATACTACACCTCCATTATCCATTCATTTGTTGATGTGCAGTTGGGCTGCTCTCATAATTTAGCTATTGTAAATAATGCTGTAGTAAACATAGGAGTGCATATATCCTTTCAAATGAGTGTGTTCATATTCTTTGGGTAAATGCCCAGTAGTGTGATTACTGGATTATAGCAGTTCTATTTTTAATTTTGGGGGGGGAACCTGAATATTATCGTTAACAGTGGCTATACCAGTTTGCATTCCCACAAACAATGTATGATGTTTTTTTTTTTTCTCCACATTGTCATCAACGCTATTTCTTGAGTTTTTTATTTTAGCCATTCTGACAGGTGTGAGGTGATAGCTTATTGTAGTTTTGATTTGTCCTTCCCTGATAATGAGTGATTTTGAGCATCTTTTCATGTGTCTGCTGGCCATCTGTAGGTGGTCTTTGGAGAAATGTCTGTTCATGTCTTCTGCCCATATTTTATTTGGATTATCTGGTTTTTGGGTGTTGAGTTTTATAAGTTCTTTATAGATTTTGGATACAACCCTTGATGGGATATGTCATTTGCAAATATATTCTCCCATTCTTGATTGGACCAGATTCTTAGTTTTGTTATTTCCTTTGCTGTGAAGAAGGTTTGATGTAGTCAAAGCTACATTTTGATGTAGTCCCAATAGTTTATTTTTACTTTTGTTTCCCTTGCCTCAGGAGACACACCTAAAAAGATGTTGCTACAGCCACTGTCAGAGAAATTTCTTTCTGTCCTTTCCTCTAGAATTTTTCTGATTTCAGGTCTCACATTTAGGTCCTTAATCCATTTTGAGTGTAATTTTGTGTATGGTATAAGAAAGTGGTACAGTTTCATCCTTTTACATGTAGCTGTCCAGTTTTCCCAACACTATCTGTTGAAGAGTTTGTCTTTTCCCATTGCATAATCTTGTATCTCTCATTGAAGATTTATTGACCATATAACTCTGGGTTTGTTTCTGGGCTCTCTATTCTGTTCTGTTGATCAGTGTCTATTTTTGTGCCAGTATCATACTGTTTTGATTATTACAGCTTTGTAATATAACTTAAAGTCTGGAATTGTGATACCTCCAGCTTTTTTTTTTTTTTTTCAAGATTGCTTTGGCTGTTTGGATCTTTTCTGATTCTTTTCTGATTTTAGGATTGTTCAAGGTCTGTGAAATATGCTCTTGATATTTGATAGAAATT
The DNA here is from genome assembly GCF_011100685.1 of Canis lupus familiaris. Lineage (NCBI taxonomy): Eukaryota > Metazoa > Chordata > Mammalia > Carnivora > Canidae > Canis > Canis lupus. The sequence continues at coordinate 23,503,455 of NC_049235.1, read as the reverse complement.
GCATTAAATCTGTGGATTGCATTTGGTAGTACAGACATTTTAACCATATTCTTCCAATCCATGAGCATGGAATGTCTTTCCATTTATTTGTGTCCTCTTCAATTTCTTTTGTCAGTGTTTTATATTTTTCAGAGTATAAGTCTTTTACCTCTTTGGTTAAGTTTATTCCTAGGTATTTTATTATTTTTGGTAGAATTGTAAGTGGGATTGTTTCCTTAATTTCTCTGCTGTTTCACTATTCATGTATAGAAATATTATGTATCTCTGTACATTGATTTTTGTATCCTATGGCTTTATTGAATGTACTTACCAGTTCTAGTAGTTTTTTGGTGTAGTCTTTAGGATTTTCTATACCTAGTATCATGTCCTCTGCAAATAGTTAAAGTTTTACTTCTTCCTTACCAATTTGGATGCCTTTTATTCCATTTTCTTGTCTGAGTGCTATGGCTAGGACTTCCAGTATTATGTTAAATAAAAGTGGTGGGAGTGGACACTCTTTCTTGTTTCTGACCTTTGGGGAAAAACAGGTATTTTCCCCTTTGACTATGATGTGAACTGTGGGTTTTTCATATAAGGTTTCATTACGTTGAAGTATGCTCTCTCTAAACCTACTTAGTTGAGGGTCTTTATTATGATTGGGTGTTGTACTTTGATAAATGCTTTTTCTGCATCTATTGAAATGATCTTATGGTTTTTATCCTTTCTCTTATTGATGTGATATATCATGTTGATTGACTTGTGAATATTCAAACACCCTTGCATCCTGGAAATAAATCCTAGTTGATGGTGGTGAATGGTTTTTTACACGTATTGTAGGATTCGGTTTGCCAATATTTTGTTGAGGATTTTTGCATCTATGTTCATCAGAGATACTGGCTTGCAGTTCTCTTTTTTTGTGGTGTCTTTATCCAGCTTTGGTATCAGAGTAATTCTGGCTTCATAGAATGAATTTGAAAGTTTTCTTTCCTCTTCTATTTTTGGAACAGTTTGAGAAGAATAGATATAAATTCTTTAAAGTTTGGTAGAATTCACCCGTGAAGCCATCTGGTCCTGGACTTTTGTTCATTGCTGGTAATCGATCTGGTCATGTTTTCTATTTTTTTCCTGCTTCAGTTTTAGTAGGTTATATGGTTCTAAGAATTTATCTATTTTTTTCTAGGTTGTCCAATTTTTTTGCATATTATTTTGCATAATATTCTTACAATCCTTTGCATTTCTGTGGTGTCTGTTGTTATTTCTCCTTTTGCATTTGTGATTTAGAGTCCTCCCTTGTTTGTTTTGTTTTGGTTTGGTTTGTTGGCGAAACTGATTAAAGGTTGATTAATTGTGTTGATCTTTTCAAAGAACCAGCTCCTGGTGTCATCGATCTGTTCTATTGTTTCTTTAGTTTCTATAATAGAAACTAAATCATTTCTTTCTGGTCTAACCCTTATTATTTCCTTCCTTCTGCTGTTTTGGGGTTTTGTTTGTTCTTTTTCTAGCTCCTTTAAGTGTAAGATTAGGTTGTTTATTTTAAACAAGATTTTTCTTGTTTCTTGAAATAGGCCTGTATTGCTTTAAACTTCCCTCTTAGGACTGCTGCTGGTACATTCCAAAGATTTTGTACCATTGTGTTTTAATTTTTATTTTTCTCTATGTACTTTTAAATTTCCTCTTTGATTTCTGGTCAACTCATTCATTGTTTAGTAGCATGTTATTTAACCTCCTTGTGTTTGTGGTCTTTCCAGACTTTTTCTTGTGATTGACCTCCAGTTTTATAGTGTTGTGGTCAGGAAAGATGCATGGCATGCCTTCGCTCTTTTTGAAAGTGTTGAGACTTGTTTTCTGTCTTAATATGTGATCTATTCTGGAGAACGTTCTCTATGCACATGAAAAGAATGTGTATTCTATTTTTTTAGGATGGAATGTTCTGAATATATCTGTTAAATCCATCTGGTCTAGTGTATCATTCAAAGTCACTGTTTCCTTTTTGATTTTCTGTTTGGATGATCAGTTTATTGATGTAAATGGGGTGTTAAAGTCCCTTACTATTATTATATTATTATCAATTATTTCCTTTATGTTTGTTATTAGCTGTTTTATATATTTGGGTGCCCTCATGTTGGGTGCATCAATATTTACAATTGTTATATCTTGTTGGATTGTCCCCTTTATTATTATATAGTGTTCTTTGTCTCTTGTTACAATCTTTGTTTTAAGGACTATTTGATAAAAGTATTGCTACCCCAGCTTTCTTCTGACATTTGTATGCATAACAAATGTTTCTCCATCCTTTCACTTTCAATATGCGTGTGTCTTTAAATATTTTATTTATTTATTTAGAGACAGTATGTGTGAGAGAGTGCAGCAGGAGGGGCAAAGGGAGAGGGAGAGAGAATTTCAAGCAGACTCTCTGAGGAGTGGGAAGTCTGATACATGGCTTGATCCTAGGATCTTGAGATATGACCAAAGCCAAAATCAAGAGTTGGCTGCTTAACCAACTCAGCCACCCAGGTACCCCTGCATGTGTCTTTAGATCTGAAATGAGTCTCTTGTAGACAGCATATAGATGGGTTTGCTTTTTTATACATTCCATCACCCTATGTCTTTTGATTGGACTGTTAAGTCCATTTACATTCAAATAACTATTGATAAGTACATATTTCTGCTTCCTAGTTTTCTAGCCACTCCTGTTCAGTATCCCTCAGGAGTTTTTCTTCCTCCAATCCCCTCTATAAATTGGGCTCTATCTTTTGTTTCTTCTTAGTGATTTCAACCATTCCCATGACATTAAGTATTCTAAAATGCTGGCAACTCCCAAATCAGAATCTCCAGCCCAGGCATTTCCTTCAAATTCAACATTCCTTTGCCTATCTGATGTGTCAAGTCTCCATGAATATCTGATAGTAATGTATTGAAATAGAACTAAACTTTTAATTTTTATATTCTTGCTTTCCCCTCCCATCAAAAAAAAAATTCAATCTATATTTTTTTTCCCACTTCAGTAAATGGTATCACCATCCACCTAGTTATTCTAAATAACATGACCTGAGTAATATTCTAAGTTTCTCACTCTCCTTCCCTCCCCAATCCAACCCATTATCTTGTCCTCTCATTTGCTCTTCACAAAAATATGTCTAATCCATTCCCTTCTCTCCATGTCCTCTGCTACTCCATTAGCTCACAAACTACCATCATCTCTTACCTACATTATTGCTACAGCTGCCAACTGGTCTTTCCACTTCTACTCTTGCCTTCTTTAATCGATTCTCTGCTTATCAGTTGCAATAAACCTAGAAATATATTGGACCATGTTGTTTGCTGCTTAAATCAGTTCAATATCTTCCAATTACTTTGCAATCAAATCCAAATTCCTTAAAATAGCTTAAAAGGCCTGTCCTGATCTGGCTTCAGCCTCCTTCCCCAGACTAATCTTGCTCTGTTCTCTGCCTCACCTTTTAAGTTCCAGCCAAAATGGTCTCCTTTCATTTACTCCAAAACCCTACTGCAGGGTCTTCACACAGGTTATCTTCAGCCTGAAACACTCCTTCCACATCCCTCACACTCCTCAGTTTCCCTGAGTGGCTTCCTCACATTCTTCATAGTTCAGTTTAAATGTCATGTTTTCAGAGTATCCTTTGTGAGTCCTCGCCTGTCACTAATACCCTATAACAATCTATCATTAAGCAAATCTGGTTCATTTGTAATGTTCATCACAAGTTGTAAATGCACATTTGTTTGCTTGCTTATGTTTAACCTCCTCCACTAGATTGTAAAGTCTCTAAGGTCAGGACCTTGTCTATTCTGTTCAGTACTTGATCACTTAACACCTAGCCAGTGCCTAGAATATAACAGGTGATCAATAATCATTTGTTAAAACTTTATTGGTTACAGATAGCTTCCCAGTTCCTGATTCCAATCCTTCTCTAATTATGCATTCTGTGGGAAAGCTTCCTGAGGTCTTATATTAAAATCCCCCTTGTTTTAATTGTTTGAATAGATTACTGCTCTTATGATTAAATGATCACTAATTGATAAAGTTTTGAAAAAAAATAGGATTATCAGCAATATCAAATGCTACTGAGTGGGTTAAGAAGGTTAAGGACTACACAAAAAGTCATTGGATCTGAACACAAGTAATTTCAAACCAGCAGGATCTATAAAATATGGCTCTGTGGGAGCCAGGTTATAGTTGGGTTCATGAAAAGATTGAGAAGTAAAATATGATTGATGTAAAATGTTCTTTTTGAGAAATTTGACAGTAAAAATAAAGCAAGGATGAAAATGGGATCTTGGGGTTCAACAGAGACCAAGAAGGCATGTATTGGTTTAGTTTAAAAAGAATAGGGGGGCAGCCTGGGTGGCTCAGCGGTTTAGTGCCGCCTTCAGCCTGAAGATCCTGAGAGACCCAGGATCGAGTCCCACGTCAGGCTCCCTGCATGGAGCCTGCTTCTCCCTCTGCCTGTGTCTCTGCCTCTCTCTGTGTCTCTCAGGAATAAATAAATAAAATCTTAAAAAAAAAATAGGGAAGACATGTCTTTTTATACACCTATAAGCCAAAGAGGCCAAAGGAGAAAAAAAAAATGAAAAAGCAAAGTCTGAAAGAGGAGAAGGATTCATAGATTTAGCTTTCATGAGGCAGTAGAGAATTTGATCAGGAGCACAAGTTTCACAAAAAGGGACAATGACACCCCCCCTCTGCCATTACAGGAGATAGGAGAGTGGAGGTAAAAAAACATTTTACATAGCACAATGGGAGGTTGAGTGTGGCCACTTCAGGAGGCAGCAAAGTCATCTACAACTGGTTGTCAGGGGGAGGGTCAGAGTCTCTAGAAATGCTTCTCTGGACCACACCTCCCTCTCTCTATTCCATCATCTCCTTGCCCAATACTATAGATGCTGTCCACTGCCACTGTAGTAGAGACTCATTGCTACCGAAGGCCACAGTGATTGATGGGAATGCGCCTTATTGCTTAGGTGGGATGGAATAGGAAGAAGCCCGCAGTCACTGAGGAAAAGTGAGATATGGGGGGTTTGAAGAGCTCTGACATCATGAGGAATAGGACAAGGACACAGAACTGTATTTTTCAAATATGTAAATCATGAGGTGTAGCTGAGGTCTTTGCTGTTAAATTATAGATTTTAGCCTGCCTTCCTGAAAAGTCTAATTTTGCATGTCTGAGAGCTAGAAGGGTAGGACTATAAAATTTTTAACAACTTCTCCAGGTGATCATTATGATCAGGCAAATCTGGGAGACAATGGATTAGAAATAAATAAAAGTTCACCAAATTTAATTCCAAGCCCCAAATATTTTTTCACTTTTTAGCCAAACACAAAAATGTTGATAACTAACATGTGTTCATGGAAATTACCCAAAGAAAACAGTTTTCAAAGAATAAGTATCTAATTCTATGGTTCAAAAAAAAAATCTCCACTGATCTTTATAATGTAAGACTAGTTTAGAGATTTTTTAAAACAGGGAATTTCATAGAGGAATAGGTATATGACTGGCTAATATTCTTTATAATATAATAATGAGTCAGATATTTTAAAGCCTGTTCTGCTTCTAGTTTGCTTGGCTCCCAGATTAATGAACAAACTTAATACAATCTAAGAATGTAACTTGATTTCATCCATTCCCAGCATTCTTAAAGGGAATCTTTAGCACACCAGATTCAGGTCCTTTAAAATATTTTTCCATTCCCTCCCAGAAAGGGTGATTTGTATTGATATACAACAGTCAGGCCCCAGGCCTCTTTCTGGGACCCCAGGGCCCCACTAATTTGTACCAGTTCTCTTCTATTCTAGTTGGCCCCGACCATCAGGTATAAATTAGTGCTAAATCAATATTAGCTGATACTTCCCCAGGTGTGGGAAGTGCAGAAACCTGATCACATGAGCAAACATAGCCCTTCCTGGCTACATTTAAAATAAAGTGGTTATTATTATACTATACAGGGAAAACGCTTTTTTTTTTTTTTTTAAAAAAAAGCAAATCTCATGCCACCTTAATTTGCATCAACTTAATATACTGGTATCTATAGTCAGAATCAATTTTTAGTTATTAGTTTCCCTGCCATCCTTTACACTTTCTTCATTTTTCCAGGGAGACTTCTCCTGCCCTTCCCCTTCTTCCCTCTGGCCATGTCATAAGCCCCACACAATTTTTCATTTCTAGTACTACTTATGGGTTGACTAGATGAGCCAAAGGGGACTTAGTTTTTATACATGCTTTAATCGCTCACCTTAGGCAGAGCAGTGTCTTAAAAAGATTTCAGGTTTGCCACAGCATCATTACTCAACAAGGTATTTATTTAAGTGTCACTTAATAACACAAAAATAAACAAGGGACTCAAACATGTTATTGAGGAATGAAGCGTTAGCCGCCCACTGTTTTTACTCAAGGGCTAGTCTCATTTCATTTGTTCTTAGAAGACTGCTAAGTTTTATTTAAAGAAAATCTAAGAAAATCAGACAGAATGCAAGTATTATGAGTCAGGTCTAAGCTACCTCTACCTCTGAAAGGATTAGTTGCTTTGTTAATTTTCAATGACAAAGAATAGTGTCATTTCTCACAACACTTCCAAGTCATAGCTACTCATAGCATAGATATGCCTTCAACAAATTCAGAAATACTAAAAACATATATGTTCAGTATTTAGTCATAGATGAAAGCAGAAACCATTGTCCATATTTCCAATGAAATAGTGTGACTTTTATTTTTTCCCCCTGCTATATAGCCTGAGTTTTATAGAAATCTCATAGTATTTTTAAAGCATATTCATATCTGTGATCTTTTTGTATGCAACCATTCTGTGAACCATTGTCCATTTTACAGATAAGGAAATTGAGGCTTGCTTAGAAACTGAGGCAAGCTTCCGCTGGGCTCACAGTTAACGCATGAGGGATTCAGAACTGGAAATGAAGTCTCCTGACTCTAGGCCCAGTGTTTCTCCCTCATTATAAAAATTGCTTTTATAATCATTGTCAAGAATATGATCACTCGGTAATAAAGAAGCTTGGTTTTTTTCCACCTTTAGGCTTTGAAGAACCTTTGAGCTAATAGTGTATGTGAGAGAGGAAATTTACTGCCTGAGAGATTGATAATGTACAATCCAGGCAACCTGATGATGCACCCAGATAGAAGGGCCTGTCTAAAGGTCCTAATGTACTTTAAACATACAAAGTTTCAGGAACCCCGGGTGGTGCAGCGGTTTGGCGCCGCCTGCAGCCTGGGGTGTGATCCTGGGGACCCGAGATCGAGTCCCACATTGGGCTCCCTGCATGGAGCCTGCTTCTCCCTCTGCCTGTGTCTCTGCCTCTCTCTCTCTCTCTCTCTCTCTCTCTCTCTCTCTGTGTGTCTATGAATAAGTAAATAAAATCTTAAAAAAAAAAACATACAAAGTTTCTGATAGGAAGATGGGGTGTGGTAGTTATATATCTTGGTTTTGGTTTATCTTCTTCATGTCCTCACCCTCACAGATAGATGTCTTTCAAGCATTGGTAATTACAGCTTTTAGAGCCAAAGCCTACAAATTCATAATCCACACAGATGACACACTAAAATCTACTCAAACATAGAAGACTGGAGAAAATTTCAGTGCTACTGGACTCACATGAAAAGAAACCTGCTTACAAAAGAGGTACCCATTAATTCTATGTCACTGCTATCCTCTGCCACATTGATGTGTAATGGTTGTATTAACTATGGGGTATGTATTAACTCATTATCTATGGGATATGTATTAACTCATTTGCCTCTAAATTTTACCAATTTATTTTTTTTCACCAGTAATTTAAAAATAGGCTAAAGTACATGTGTAGATGACAAGACCATTTGATTAAAACCAAATACTCTGATATTGGAAAACAGGTCCAAGTCAATGAACCCAACTTGAAACAATGATGGAACTGCTTCAAGTGAGATGACGAATCAGTGTGTGTATAGCACAAGGAAGCAGTGGTTACGGCCTTATAAGTGGAACCTGAGTTAATTACATCATAACTTCTGAAGAATTCAGCAAGTTCTTGTGAGTGTGGCAACAAATGTAACAATATAGAAGGTACAGGGGAATTCCTTACCATCTGCATTACTAGCCAGACCAATGGTGATATATCCTAATTTGAAAGTCGCAAAATTTAGGAGTCTGAATGTGTAAAGAATTACAAAAGAAGAGTTTAGAAAAAGTCAAATGAATTAGTTTGGTTTGGAGAAGCAGTTCAGAGGATTTAGTAAGGGTCTTCAGGTATATTTAGTGCCATAAATATTGATGTGTGGGTATTTTTTCATTGTAGAAAGAACACAAGGAAATGTTACAGATTTGGTAAAACAAAAAGAATTGGCATATGTTCAACACTTAAGCTTTGCTGGACAATCTCTATATTATCTCATGGAATTCTTGCAGAAACCTCATGATGGAATCATTATAGAAACTGAAAATGAGAGCAAGTAATAAAGTCAGTGTCCAAGATCAAAGTCCTTTATCTGGTATTTGGTCCCAGGGTCTGTTTACCTCCAAAGTTTATGCTTTTGACACCAACTCTGTAATAATACATTGGAAGGGGTTATGGAATTTGCTTCCCTCATTAAATTCAAGAATAGTTTCTAGAGACCTGTATCTGGGATAGTGATATATTTCTCTCCAGGAATAGGAAGATGGGCTAAATTCCTCTGAGGTTGCCTTCAACTCTGTACTTTTAGATTAAAATTTAGATCAAGAAAGATTTAGCTCAAGGCTTTTACTGGGCATATTGTTATTATTTTTTAATCATCAAAGATCTGATACCTAAAACTTGAATAAGACTAAGTATTTAAAGTTTTCTTCACCTATTTAAATGTCTGACAATAAAGAATTGGTCCAATAATTAGAGTATAATCATACAACAGAATTCTGTGTTATGGTTAAAATTATGTGGAAGAAATTTTAATGATGTAAGAAAATGTTTTGATATATGATCAAATAAATTGTAAAAATCGGAAAAACCAAACCAAGCTACAAAGTATGTTTCCAATTGAATTTAAATGTATATATTTACATATGCATGGATAAAAACAAATGGGAGAATATATATAAAATGTTAACAGTGGTTTCCTATGGGAAATGGGATAACAACTTTTATTTTTATCTCTGGGTCTCACATTTTTCTAGAATAAATGAGCCTTACATATATTACTAGAAAGAACGGCTTACACACCACAGTTTTCTGAAAACTTTTAAAAACTTAGAAATAGAATAACATATTATGAATGCAATTATGTGTAGGATAAGGGCAAATTATTAAATAGCATTAAGCCCCTTGGTGACAGCAAACTGTCAGTATACCCATCATTGGAAATAAAATCGGCCCTACATGTAATTTCTTATTATGCTGAAATTATTATTTATAACCACCAGGGTTCTTTTAGCCCCTTCCTAAAAACCTGTACTCAGAAGGCACACAGAAAATACATAGCTAAGCATATGGTACTGTGTGTGTAAAATGGAGATTATAATCACACCTAGCTTACAGGGTTCTCAAAAGATTTAAATAAAATAACTTCTAAAGTGCCTAGCAGAGTATGTAGCACATGGTAAAAACTGAATAAATATTAGCTATCTCAGTGGTTATGTTTTTACTGATAGGCTAAAGAACAGAATAATTTTAGAGAGGAAGATGGTGGATGATCTTAGAAGTTCATATCAGCCACCTGGCATACTATACATGTTTCATTTTAAAATAGCCTTACAATTAATGTAGGTGGTGTCCAAAGGAATCTGTGGCACACTGTAATTATATAGTACATTTCATTTACCACACTTGTCAAGGTTTAATGAGTAATGAAAACAGGAAATGAAGCTATGATATAATTAAATTTTTCTTTCATCATTTTGCTTGTATTTATATTACTAAAAATGATTGAAATATTAAGAAAATATTACCACCTTATAATTACATTTTTATTTGCTTGCATTTAAAGTTATTTATGATTTAAAAATAACTCTGAATTTAGATACATCCTATACTATATAAATACAAACAAAAAATACCTGTAAAATTCTTCTTTGAAAATGCTATCATCCATTTGGAGACTGTCTTTGTTCAAACTGCCATAACAAAAATGCCATATACAAAAACACCAAAGACTCCATTTATTATTGTTCTCTCACACTTCCATAGGTTGGGAAGTCTAAAATCTGGTGAGGATCTGCTTCCTGGTTCATAGAAAGCTGTCTTCTCACTGTGTCTTCATGTGGGGGAAGGGGCAAAAGAGCTCTCTGGAGTCCCTTTCATAAGGGTAGTAAGCATACTTAAGAGAGCTCCACCCTCATAACCTAATCACCTTCAAAGGCCCTGCTTCTTTTTTTTTTATATCTTATTTAAATCCAATTAATTAACAGTATATCATTAGTTTTGGATGTAGAGTTCAATGATTCATCAGTTGCATATAACACCCAGTGCTTATCACATCACATGCCCTCCTTAATGCCCATCATCCCGTTAGCCTATCCCCCTACCCACCTCTAGCAACCCTCAGTTTGTTTCCTGTAGTTAAGAGTCTCTGATGGTTTGCCTCCCTCTCTGATTTCAACTTATTTTATTTTTCCTTCTCTTCCCCTATGATCCTTTGTTTTGTTTTTAATTTCACATATGAGTGAAACCATATGATATCTTTATGATTGACTTATTTCACTTAGCATAATACTCTCCAGTTCCATCCACATCATTGCAAATGCTAAGACTTCATCTTTTTTGATGGCCGAGTAATCGAGTAATATTCCCATTGTGTGTGCATATATATATATGTATATAAGTGTGTGTGTGTGTATATATATATGTATATGTATATGTATATGTATTTGTATCCTACTTCTCCTTTATCCATTCATCTGTTAATGGATGTCTGGGCTCTTTCCATAGTTTGGGTATTGTGGATATTGCTGCTATAAGCATTGGGGTACAGGTGCCCCTTTAGATCACAATTATTTGTATTCTTTGGATAAATACACAATAGTGCAATTGCTGGATCATAGGGTAGCTCTATTTTTAACTTTTTGAGGAATTTCCTCCATACTGTTTTCCAGAGCGGCCATACTAGCTTACATTTCTACCAACAGTGTAAGAGAGTTCCCCTTTCTCCATATTCTTGCCAATATTTGTTTTTTCCTGATTTGTTCATTTTAGCCATTCTGACAGGTGTGAAGTAGTATCTCATTGTGGTTTTGGTTTGTATTTCCCAGATGCCAAGTGATATTTCATGTGTCTGTTGGAAAGGCCCTGCTTCTGAATAACATCACATTGGAAGTTAGGATTTCAGTATATGAATTTTGAGGGAACACATTCATTCTATAGCAGAGGCACACACTTGTTTAAATGTATTTTAATCATCTTCATTAGGCAAAATTGGAATGGTTAAATATCCCACATTTTTTAAGGGAAATCATTTTAGTAGAAGTTAGATTTGTAGAGAGACATTAACCCAGTGATTACAAAATAATATGGCCTGGTCTGGCATCACATTTCAAGATTAAGAATAAAAACCTCAGTAACCTCTTAAGTGAAAGATGCTACAGTTATAACTGATATGAAGTGATAAAGAAATAAAGTGGAATTTTAAACAATTAGACTTGTCTCCCACACTGATTGAAGTATTTATTTGTAAATACCACCAGAAGTATTTACATAGGGGAGCAAAAATATCCAGATGACTTGGATGCAAATGTTTTTGTTATTTGGAGAATGTGGATGTCTTTTGCCAAATGCAACCATTTCTAAAATACCATCACAGACTAACTCAGCCCTCATTCTCTGACCATCTTCTCTCAAATCCCTTGTATGACTCCCTCCACTACCTTGGTTAATTAATGCCTTCTTGGGTCTACCTTCCCTACAGATTGAGGCTGCTTCTGCTTTTGGAGGGGAAAGTTTGCCCTAGGTGATACATGTCAATCCTTGCTCAGCCTCATCTAGCTTGTTTTCCAGTTAACCGGTTTAGTTTTGGCTCCAGGAGGCAGGAAAAGGAGAGAGAGGGTGAGGAGCCTGAAGGGGTTCGAAATACCATCACTACTCAGTACAGAGCAAGGTAAATTAGTTCCACCAAAGATCACAGATTTTTTTATTTCCCTGTATATTCCCAGTGTGATTTTTTAACTTCATCAAAGTTTTACATTTTAAGCATTTTTATGTTTCTTTCTGTTTCTATCATGTGCTTTAAAGACCATCTATCTTGGGACACCTGGGTGGCTCGGCGGTTGAGCGTCGTCTCTCTTTGGCTCATGGCTGATCCTCAGGTCCAGGGACAGAGAGTCCCACACTGGGCTCTCCACAGGGAGTCTGCTTTTCTCTCTGTGTATGTCTCTGCCTCCCTCTCTGTGTCTCTCATAAATAAATAAATAAAATCTATCTTAAAGCAAGAAAATGAGAATAAGGTAAAAATTCAAAGGAAAAACGATGGGAGCTTATGAAAAGTTAGTTGTTCCCTTACTCTTCCCCCTCAGGGCTAATTCATATTTTACTGAGTAGGAGCTCTACATTTATATTCTGGATAGCAAATTACTCTTTTGGACAAATAGGGCATGTGTCTTTCTCTCCCCCAGGGGAAACTATATTACTGGATTTGGATACAAGGCAGCATCTGCCAACATGGGACAGAATAATTAAAAAGGTGACAGAAATATGAATTTTCATTTCAGAAGAGAATATCTCAAGCAACTGAAAAAAATGTTTGAATCAGTAAAATTAAAGTGTGAAAACTATTGAACTTTGTGTTGGACAGACTTCCCTGGACAGGAAAGAACCCATTTACATGCTGAGGGACAAATCAGTTAAGTGGCCTGAGTCTTCCTTTTTACAACTGTAAAGTCTGGTAATTAAACTGGCCAAACAGAAGATATAATAAACATAAATTGGAATAAATCTGCATTTTCCAAGCCTAATGGATTTTTAAGGATTAAATTAAGTGACTAACTGGAATCTTAAAGATGAAAGAAGTCATGCATGCTTCTTGAAGTGGTCGAACTTAAAATTCTGTTGTCTCTCAGGACAAATTACAAAGAGCTAAGGAGATTCAACATCACATGAATAGCCTCTGCTCTCACTCTGAGACTGTAAAGTCAAGTCTGAAAAAGGAATATTCTCTATAGAAACATAAATGTTCATATTTTAACATTTTGCTTTGATTTCAATCCAAATATAAATAAATGAATTAAATGTCAAAAATGTCTATTCTAATTTAAACTTCTCTGTACATAACCTAATGTGTAGTGTGTGCTAAAAATCTGTTCATGCTATGTGACTGAATATTCTCTATGCAATGTGTAGGTGTTAAGTAAATGCTATAGTTCATTTGTTATAAACTACTTTTTCCCATTTTAACCTTTTTTAATTGTACATAGAATTTGAAACAATGGCGTGCCATAATTTAATTGGCAGCATCTTTCTTCTTAGGACCACAAATAGTGATACAACTTACAGTGAATGGTGTCTTATATTTGATGAAGTTAGTTTTCAGTATAGTTTAAAATGCAAAACTCTGTCTAGAGTCATAAGGATCTCAAAGATGTGTTAGTATTTATGACTTATTTTAAGAGTAATCTGGAAATTGCTGAAGAAATGCTCCAGAGAAGGCCTGTGCCTGGGAGCAAAGATGATACACATGGTCAGGAGGAGGTAAGTGAGCAAAGAAAATGAGCCTAATGAAAACACTGGTGATGTTAGAGATCTCTGGTATGCTAGAACCCATGAGAAAGATTAATACTAATACTGAGCAGAATAGTAGGTATGATATGTTTTCTAGGTTTTTATCCAAAATTTGACTATGGAAGATGTCTTCTACTTCTAAAAGATTTAGAACCTCATAAGACTCATAGAAAGTAAGTGTGTTTTTAAAATCTTTAAAGCATTTTTGTCACCCTATTTAGATCATCTTTTTTTCCCCTTCCTCTTTAGAGGATCTTAAAATAGCATCAGTTCTTCCATAAATGTTTCCTAGATCTTAAGGGAATAAAGTGAGCGGTCAGTATTATTGAAGATTAAAGCCAACAATTCACTGTTTTTTTTTAAAAAAAAAAGAGGTATAGAGATGTAAATAAGGCTGTTAGCGGGCCTGTAAAAGTGGTTACTTTTTTTTTTTTTTAAGATTTTATTTATTTATTCATGAGAGACACACATAGAGAGAGAAAGAGAGAGAGAGAGAGAGAGGCAGAGACACAGACAGAGGAGAAGCAGGCTCCATGCAGGAAGCCCGATGTGGGACTCGATCCCGTGACTCCAGGATCACGCCCTGCCCGAAGGCAGGCGCCAAACCACTGAGCCACACAGGGATCCCCAAAAGTGGTTACTTTTGAATGAAAACTCTCCTTATTTCCCCTTATCAATATCTTTAAACTTTGCCACAGTAAGTGTATTTGTAGTGGTTTTTTTAAGCAGTAAAGTTTTTTCTTTTTTATAATTAAACAATGGATACTCTAAAGTACAGCTGAAATCTTCAAGGGTGCATTTTCAAGGATACATTTGCTGAATAATTTCATCCAAAAAAGTTACAGGCGCCATCCAGTCCAGTCACAAAGTCCAAGTTAGTAATTCACCATGAAAAAAAAAAAAAAGATGACTCGAATAAAAATCAGAGAAATGAAAGAGGAGATGCTGTAATTATTGCCACAGAAGCAGAAAGGACTGTAAGAGACTATAAACAATTTTATGCCAACCTAGAATAAATGGATTGGGCAACCTAGAATAAATGGATAAACTTTTAGAAATGTACAACCTACCAAGACTAAATAATGACAAAAACCAAAGATCTGAACACAGACCAATTACTAGTAATGAGATTGAATTAGTAATCAAATTCCAACAAACAAAAGTCCAGGAGTAAATAGTTTCACTGGTGGATTCTACTAAACACTCAAAGAGGAATTAATACCAATTCTTCTCCAACTCTTCCAAAAAATAGAAGAGTGGTAAGAACTCTTCCAAACACACTTTACAAGGCCAACATTACCCTGATACTAAAGCCAGACAAGGATGCCACACACACACAAACACATAAGCCAATGTCCTTGATGAATTTAGATGTGAAAATCCTCAACAAAATATTAGCAAACTGAATTCAACAATACATTAAAAAGATCCTACACCATGATCAAATAGGATTTATTCCAGGGATGCAAGGATAGTTCAACATCTGCAAATCAATGTAATAAGCCACATTGACAAAGTGAAGGATTAAAATGACATGAATATCTCATTAGATACAAAAAAAAAAAAAAGAGGCATTTGACAGATGCCTGGGTGGTGCAGTTAGTTAAGTGTTGGACTCTTAGTTTTGCCTCAGGTCATGATCTCAGGGTTGTGTAATTGAACTCCATTTTGGGCTCCATACTAACTGCAGAGTCTGCTTAAGATTCTCTCTCCATTTCCCTCTGACCCCTGCCCCCCACAACATTCTCTCTCTCAAATAAGTAAATATTTTTAAAAAAGCATTTGACAACATTCAACATTTTTTAATGATAAAAACTTTCAACAAAACAGATATAGAAGGATCATACCTCAACATAAAAAGGCCATATATGACAAGCCCATAACTAAACTCATAATGGTAAAAAGCTGAAAGCTTTTCCTCTAAGATTAGGAATAAGAGAAGGATTCAACTCTCACCACTTTTATTCAACACAGTATTAGAAGTCCAGAACAATTAAATGGCAAGAAAAAGAAATTAAAGAAAAGGAAGAAGTAAAACTGACACTATTTGCAGATGACTTGATACTATATATAGAAAACCCTTTAAAAAGTCCATCAAAACACTGCTGGAATAAACAATTCAGTAAAGTTGCACGATACAAAAATGAATTTGCAAAAATCTGCTGTGTTTCTTCACACTAATAGTAAAGTATCAAGAAGAGAATTTAAGGAAACAATCCCATTTACGACTACATCAGAAAAAAATAAAATACTTAGGAATAAATTTAACAAGGAAAAAAGACCAATACACTGAAACTATATAAGACATTGACTAAAGAGATAGAAGGAAACACAAATAAATGGAAGGATATACCATGCTCATGTAGTAGAAGAATTAGCATTGTTAATATGTCCATACTACCAAAAGCAATCTACAGATCCAATACAATCTCTATTAAAATTCCAATGGCATTTTTCACAGAAATAGAAGGAACAACTCTAAAATTTCTGTGGAACTACCAAAAACCCCAAGTAGCTGAAGCAATCAAGAAAGGAGAACAAAGCTGAATAATTTAAACAGTATGGTATTGGCATAAAAACAGACACATCACTCAATAGAACAGAACAGATTGCCCAGAAATAAACCCATGCATATATAGTCAATTACTTTATAACAAAGGAGCGAAGAACATACAATAGGAAAAGGGCAGTCTCTTTAATAAATGATGTTGGGCAAACTAGACAGCCACATGCAAAAGCATGAAACTGGACCACTATTCCACTATTATGTGGAATCTGTACACCGTACACAAAAATGAGCTCAAAATGGATTAAAGACTTGAACATAAGACTTGAAACCATAAAACTATAAGAAAATATAGGTGATAATCTCCTTAATACAGATCTTGGTGATGAGTTCTTTTTAATCTGATACCACAAAGCAAAAGCAACAAAAGCAAACATAAACAAGTAGGATTACATCAAACTAAAAAAACTTCTGCACTGCAAAGGAAACCATCAACAAAATGAAAGGGCAACCTACCAAACAGGAAAAGTATTTGTGAATTATAAATCTGATAAGGGCCTAATATCCAAAATATACAAAGATTTCAAACAAGTCAATAGCAATAAAAAGAAATCCAGTTTAGAATGGGCAGAAGATCTGAACAGACATTTTCTTCAGAGAAGACCTACAGATAACCAACAGGTATATGAAAAGATGCTCAACCCCACTAATCATCAGGAATGTGCAAATCAAAACCACAATGACATATGACCTCACACCTGATAATGGCTATTACAAAAAGACAAGCAATAACAGATGTTAGAATGTGGAGAAAAGGGAACCTTATGCACTGTTGTGGGTGCAGCCACAAAGGAAAGCAGTATGGGGTTTCCTCAAAAAATTAAAAATAGAACTATCACATAATCAGCAATTCCGCTTCTGGGTATTAAAGAAAACAACACTAATTTGAAGTGATATATATATATGTCCATGTTCATTTCAGCATTATGTACAATAGCTAATATGTGGAAACAGTCTGAGAGTCCACCAATGGATGGATACAGAAATTGTGTTGCATATATGCAATTGGAATATTATTCAGCCAACAAAAAGAATGAAATCTTGCCATTTGCAGTAACATGGATGGTCCCTGAGGGCATTATGCTATATGAAATAAGAAAGACAAATACTGTATGACCTCTCATATATGTGGAATCTGAAACAAACCAAGCTCATAGATAGAACAGATTGGTGGTTGCAGGAACCAGGGGATGGGAAGTGAGAAAGATGGGTAAACTGATTTTTGTTGTTGTTGTTTTTAAACAAAAATATACAGTCACACAGAAGATAGTGAGGGCCCACAGACTGATGCAAAAGGAAGAATTCTGCCCTATAACTTGAGAGATGGCAACTTCTTCATGATTTTATGCATTGACAGTGTAAGTATACATGTACAACCTGCTTTCTCCAGCCAGGCCACAGAAAGAGCAATTCAATTAAAAATTTTAGATAAATTTCTTAATCTTGACTTTTCTTTGTTTTTTTAAGATTTTATTTATTTATTCATGAGAGACAGAGAGAGAGAGAGAGAGAGAGAGAGAGAGAATGAGGCAGAGACCCAGGCAGAGGGAGAAGCAGGCTCTATGCAGGAAGCCCGACGTGGGACTCGAACCCAGGTCTCCAGGATCACACCCTGAAGGTGGAGCTAAATCACTGAGCTACCAGGGCTGCCCTTAATCTTGATTTTTCAAAATACAGCACCTGAAGAGTTTTATTTGGAAGCTACTTCAGTCCTTGGAGCATAAACCTCCTTCAGAAGATGTCTTTATCCTACTATAACCAAATTTGTGCCATGTTAAATATATTGATAAGCCATATTTGAAAATAAGTGATGTAATAAATCATCTTTTTTTGCTTAGCTGTTAGCACAGTTCTAGGACACCATGCTTCTTTTACTACACATTGGGTAGAAAATTATATTTCTGCTTTTTATATTACTCAAAAAGTGTCAGCATTATTCAGGTTCTTTGTTTTCTCAAATTGTGTTATTACTACTTTCTGACATACAGTTCTTTCCTCATCTTAGGTATATGTAATTTTATCAGCTTTGCAGGAAAAACAGATACTCTTAAGGATTGAACCGGTATTTGACGAGATAAGCTCACTTTTTTCTCATCCCTAATAATGTTACATTATTGTTAGAAATAGCAGGCTGTTTCTTATAAATTTTAATATACTCTTTCTGTCATCGAATAACACGCAAATTATCCTACCGATAAACCATGGGACTCCGTTCAAACTGTGGATGATGTCTGGTTACTGTATTTTTGCCAGCTAAGTCACAGAAAAATATCATGTGATGGGCAGTAATTCGGTGACTAGGAACCCACACAGAAAAATTAAAAATTAAAAATTAAAAAAAAAATTAAAAAAAGGAATCCACACAGAGTTAGCACCTCTTCATTTATTGCTCAGAGGGCAGCATTCTTTGTAATGACTTCAGAGGGAGGAATGAAAGAGAAGGGAAAGGAGAATTGATTAAATATTTGTGAAGCTGGGTAGTGGAACCTCTCTCAGCCTCAGTTTCCTCCCTGGTAAAATAAGAGATTCCTTCCTCACAAGGTGGTTGACTATTAAGAAGGTTGGTGTTGTTGGAGGAGAACAGTTTGCAAAAAAATACGATAACTATTAGGATTGCATAAATGTGAGTCTTGAGCATGTTAGGAAAGGCCTCATTAAATGTGGTGTTTTAAGCACTGAGGGTTACCTTAACTGGAGAGGTTGGGGACAGACTGAACACTGTTGACCCTAGCCTTACAAATCCAACTCCAGAATTTCCTGGTTTAAGGTAGAGAGGTCTAGCCCATCTCTTTTCCTAGTAAAGGAACTTCCCCTCTAGCAAAGGTGTCTGATGTGGTTGTTGGCACATCATTAGTCCCAGATGTAATGTTCAACTATTTATTAATTGCATCTAAAACCTAGTGCTTGTCACATCATGTGCCCTCCTTAATCAGTAAATCTGGGATCATTTGTGGAAAAGAGGAGGTTAACATTCTCTTGAAGACATTCGGGGAAGCTCTTCCAACTGGGAATTGAGATGGGCAGTGAGCTATGATTTAAACAGCTAATGGGCGTTAACTGAATACGCCACATGGAAAGCTGGCTGGCTGGAATACAGATCAACTCCTCCTATCACTGTACACACCGAAGTCCTGTGAACACCATAGTCCCACACCCCAAGTAAAGTAAGAAAGTTGAAGATAAGAACTTGATGACTCCAGTATCTCAGGGGTAGGAAGATCCGTGGTGGCTGAAAGGATCTGGTCTGTTTTCTGTAAGCAGAGATCCTACTACCATTGTCTTATTTTGTGGCAACAGAGACAAACAAAGGGGAATTTCCTGACCAGTGTGAATGACAAAGAAATGAGGCAAATTATTGAGAAACTGATGGGTGTTCATTGAAGAGCAACAAATATGATTTATAAGCCTGAGGGACTGCCTTCAGAGGAAGATGAAAGAGACAAGTCTCCCAGCTTGACCACCGCTCTAACTAGCAGGGACTGGCTCATCAGCCCTAAGTACTTGGAGGATGTACATAGCAGGAATGGAGAGACATTATTTAGTGTGGTCCAAGGGGTCAGGAGGACGAATGATGGAAATGAAAGTCAAAACAAAGATGATTTAAGCGGCTGAGCAAGTCTCATGCCCTAATGGAGAGATCTATTATAGACTGTGCTGCCCTGTCCCCCGGGAGGTGTGGAAGCCCCATCACTTTTGCCATTTACAATTGGAAAAGGCACTAAAAAGTAGATCAGCATATTGGAGAGGGGAAAAACCACCACATGCCCTCAGAGGATCAGTGGGATGACTTAATAGGTCTTTTCCATCTCAAATTACTGCGATGTGGCTTATGTCCTTGGGGACCTGAGCTGCTAGAATAATTTTCCATCACCTGGGCTGCTTTTCTGTTACTATAGGGCCTCAGTGAAGAAATAATAGGTATCAGAGAGCAGTTTCTGCATTCTAAATAGAAGCCTGCAGCCTACTGATGCTTTAGCGTGAAGGCAGAACTGACTAGGTTAAGTTTTGCGTTGTGACGTCAGCGAGCAGAAGTACCTACGCCTACTGATTGAGACCCAAAACAACGTACAACCGACTGAGACTCAAGACAAAGGGAAAGGAGCTTTGCCACATTTGGATGGTAGTCGCATAAATGAGAAGTTCAAGTAGTTTATTCCCTAGGCTAGGAAAAGAAATGTCCAAATAATTGAACTCTACCTTTAAAAAAAATAGAAAAAAATTACTTGGCCTTCAAAAATGAGTAAGTAACATTTACCGCTTAGGAACTCGAAGGACCCATGTTTTGAATGTTGTTTATACTATATTTCTGTCCACAGCTGCAGTTGCATTAGCAACTGACACATTCTGAAACTTTTGGTGGCCCAGAAGGGCACATGTGGGCTGGAAGCAGTGGCAGTCTGGGGTAACAGCTACAGTGGCTAGGCAGGGGCACGACATGGTCAGATGGAAACTGGGGCAGGCAGGGAAGGGCCGGTGTCACTGTGATTGCTAGAAGGAGCACAGCTGTGACCATAACAACCCCTCTCAGCCAGAGGATGACACAGAAGCAGAAGAACAAAAATGGTAAGAGGATGACAGGAGGGAGAGGCAGTGAGAAAGAAAGCAAAAGAATCTGTTGGGGCAGGGGGGAGGGGGGACCCACAGATGTAAGTTCTTCGCAGGTGGAGAGTATCACAGTTCCTGATAAAAATATTGTGTGTGGTTGGGCGTAAGTTAAACTTGGCGTTCTGGAACACTGAAGTTTGCTACAGATTCAGGGTTTGACTTACACCCGACAGATATAGGTCAACCCTCATCCTGCTGCTCTCAGCAGCTGTAGCCAATGGGAGACAGAGCTGCCCAGCACGCCAGTTTAAGCTGCTGCTAATAGATGGAAATCAACCTAACCCCATTTCCTGCCTTTCTGCTGTCCTCACTTGTCTGTTCATGGCCAATTTAGGTGCAGGCTGGGCCGCTGGCTGGCTGTAACTGCTGGGGGAACGGACAGGGTAGGATCTGCTGCTGGCACATTCCCTTAAATTTATTTAAGTGGAAGATCTGTTTTTAAGTCTCATAAAGGAGACTTGTATTTTACTTGTGTAAAATACAATAAACATTCTCTCATTAGCTTAAGGGCAATCCTAAATTCATAGAGTGATTTTGCTGATCTCTCCCTTCAGTGAAATTTAGAAATGTTTAGGCAGAGGGAAATCGATGACAGAGGCCTGTTTTCAGAAAAGATACAGCGGAGGTTAAATGACTTATCCAAGGTTACTCAGAGAGGTAATGGTAGGGGCAGGAAGAGAATTAAAGGAATAAATAGTTTGAGAATAAATGGGGGAAATTATAAAATTAAATCTGGAGAAGGAACATCATCACTGAATAAAATGGAGTTAGTTAACATCCTCGCCTTGGGTTAAATATCTGTTGGAAATCCCCAGTTCAGTAACATACATTCCTTTACCCTAGGTGTTCAGACTCTTAACTTAAAAGTGAGTTTGGAAGTTTTCCTATGCTCATATTTTTCTTAAATGTCCAGCCTCTTCTCAATGAAAGTGACATTAATTCAAGCTAAATCTGGGCATGTGGCCTTCACTGTTTACCCACTAGGATCAAGAGGCAAGGGACTATAAAGTTGAGTGAGAGGTTGAATTAGAAGGACAAGCTTTATGCTAAATCAGTAGTAGCTACAGATCTTTCGACAGGATTTTATGCCTTGTCTTTTTTTTTTTTTTTTTTTTTCCCTGCATTCTAGGCCAATTGGGCTAATCACCTAGAACTCCTGAAGCAGAGACTTCCATAACTCAGATCTTTGATTTGGACAAATTGCTACTTTCTTTCCATCATTTTAAGATAGCAAACGAATCCCTGAAACTACTTTTGCTACCAGTACTTAAGCTTCCAGAATTCTGACCAAAAAAAAGTTAGCCATGTTCTGAAATAACAGGTTACTTCATGTTCTTTGTGTTTAAGCAAATGAAATTAGGTTGTTAAATAATATTTGGAAAATATTTAAAAGAAAATAAAAAGCACCCATATTTGTACCAGCCAGAGACAACCACAAGAACATTTCTGAGTTTCCTCCTTATTTCTACACACACATATATATTATGAAACTTATTATGTTTGAGATGTTTTTGTATATTGACCAATTGCCCTCCAGAAAGGTTATGTCAATTTATAACCCACTTTCAGTAAGTAATAGAATTTTTTAAAAAGCAAACTTTAAATTTTGGAGTTGAACAATGATACTTTGCTATTTTTATTTTTTTGTATCTTCCTCACTCCTAAGGTTGACCGTTTCTCTCTCACAGTTGTGGCCAGTACTAGTGGACATTATATTTGATTCAACACCAGTGTGGTTTCTGGAATTGACCCCAGTGCCAGGAATGGGTCCTGATTAAAATAAGCCAAGCATGGCAATCCAATTTCTCTTGCTAGTTAGTGAATGGCTCAAAATTAGAACATGGCATTCCTCTGACAGCACATTTGATCCAGCATGGTCCTAAATTGACTCAATAAGGCTGAAGAGAAGGTCTTGGATTTCATTGCTAGGGAAGCGACTATGTCTCTCTTTTTTTTTTTTTTTTTTCTGATAGATGTGAATATGAAAGCATGTTGCTCCCAGTATTAGTTGGGTATCCACTTATGATCCTGAGAGAAGCCATCTTGTCTTTCTAGCTACATGAAATAGTACACTTCTCTATTATTTAGGTCAGTATGATTTGGTGTTTTGATTTTTGCAGTGAGAAGTTGTCCTAACTCTTTCTGTTCTATGGGATTGTTTTGTTTTGATTTTGTCGATTCCTGTTGTGCTTTTATTCTTGGTGTGGCAAGAACTCTACTGAGGGTATAATCCTTATATTATCAATATGTCTCTAATTTCTCACTTATCATTTACTCTTGTTTAATGTACGGAAGATTGTAATTTAAGTCTATTAAATTCATCACTGTTTTTCTTTGTGATATATTCCATTGCTTTTACTTTTATCCATTCATTCATTCAAGAATGTATATATGTGAACTACAAGATGCCAAAACCTATGAGAGGTAATAGACTATACGAAAAAGCCAATAAAGACACAGTCTCTGTTGTTACGGAGTTTGTATTCTAGTGGGGGATTGAGAGTAGGTTAGACATTAACTGAAAAGCCACACACATGAATATGAACTGTTAATGGATAGATCACGCAAAAGGAAAGACAAAATATATAAGAACTTTAATAGGATTAGATCTACTTAGGAAAATCAGGAGAAGCTTCCCTAGGGAAGTGGTGATTGAGCTATGAATGATAAAGAAGTTGGGTAGCCAGGTAAGAATGTTACAGGCAGTGGAAATAGCAGGTGCAAAGGTCCTGCTCAGGGGCAAGCACAAAAAATATGAAGGATTGAAAGAATGTAGTATAGCCCACATCTCGAGAGGGGCTAGATGGAAGATGAAGAGTGGGGGGTGGAAAGTGAGGGGTGGGGGATGCTGACCATGCAGAGCTAATAAGTCTGTGATAAGGAGTTGTTCCTGCTTCCTAAAATCTACAGGAAATCATTAGAGGTGTCATCTTTAACAATCATATTACCCTTGCCTTCAACATCCAATATCAAGTCCTATGAATTTTGTCTTCTAAATATCTCCAGTCTGCTTCAATCCACCTACTTCCTTCCACCATTACCAACACTTTCTTATTCCATTTTATCATCACTTCTGCCTTGACTAATGGAATAGCCATATTAGTGATCTGTTTGTGCCTACCTTTGTCGCAGTCCACTCCATTCCTACATGGCTACAAAAATACAGACCTGACCTTCATACCACTTGATGACACAAAGCATGCTGAAAGAGGACCAGTTTGTTTTTGTTGTTGTTAGTTTGACTTTGGAGAGGTGAAGGTGTGAAATGGGCAGTTTGTGAGTTCAATTTTGGACCTGTTGCATTTGAAATACCCATGGGATGTCCTAGAGAAGAAGCCAAGTAGGAGGTGAATATTAGGTAGGTATCTTCTGTATGCTCATCTAGAGCCACTCTCTACCCTTCTCTACTCTCTGTGTCCAAAGATACTGAGCTGTGTGGAATGCATTAGGATTTCACATGCTCAATGCTCCTGGCTCCCATGGCTTCTAGTTGGGTTTGGCGAATGGGAGGTACAGACAGAAAATTGAAGGAAGAAAATGAGAGCAGAGTATTTATTCCTTATTATTTACATCTTGCATTCTCTCTTCCTCTCCTCCCTCCTTTCCTCACCTCTAAACCCTCCTTTTATTGCCTCTTTCTTCTCTTGCCCTTCTTCCTCCTATTTCTTTTTTCTCTTGTGTGTTTTCTCTCTCTCTCTGTCTCTCATCAGGTAACAATTTCTATCTCCTTGTTTCTTTAGGCCTAAGGCAATAATAGCTTCCTGAGATACTGTATCACCATCCTTCGTTGCTTTCCCTAAACCCTTTGAAGTGCTCCTGTAACTAGAATCTCCTTAACTATACCCATTTTGAGTGTGTCACCTATTTCTTTCAGGAATCCTGACTAATACTGATAGGTAAGAAAATGGTTGGGCTAGAGTTAAATTTGAGTTGCCTGGGCAGAGGTTGTAATTGGAGCCATGGGTATGAATGCAAATACCTTGGGAGACAGTATAGAGAAGGAATGGGCCCTGAAGAACTCAAACATTTAATGGTCTCCAGAGGAAGATAATCCTGCAAAGGAATTGGAGAAGCAGTAGCCAAAGTAAGTGGTAGGAGAAAAATCAGGACAGTGTGTGCATAGAAGCCAAAGGAAGCACTGTGAAGGAAAACAGGGTTTTCCTGTTTTCCTGTAGTCAAGATTATCAATTGGTTCTGCAAAATCACTGGATTAGTGACTTACCCTCTTGTGAACTGTTACATATTTTCTGTGTTCCTTTCTTTATAATGCTTTATTTTTTATATTTATCTAGAATTTCTTTTAGATGTATATGAATATAGTCAAATTTATTTTAAAATACATTTTAAGATGAAAAATTAGCTACCCTTTCTTAGCCATTATTCCAGCATCATTTATTTAATAGTTCATCACATTCTGTTACCATTATATCCTTCATCAAATACTGTTTTTAAAAGAACAAAGAGATGTTTGAGCACTTTCTACTATTTGTTTAAGAGTTTTCTATTTGCATTTATATTGGTTTAGTGGTTGTCACTTTATCTGTCATTTTAGCATCCATTAGAACAAGTCTAACCTTTTAATTCTTAGTTTGCAGAATTCTCTTATCAATAGACATATTTATTCATCTAGATTGACTTTACAACCATTTTATCAATTAAAAATTGAGATTGTTTTTGGAATTTTTACATTTTATTTTCTTATTGACTTGTAATTGACCTATCATATTTTTAGTTTTAGGTATACAACATAATGATTCGATATTTGTACATATTGCAAAATTACCATCACAATAAGTCTGGTTAACATCTGTCACCATAACCTGGTTACAAAAAAATTTGTGTTTGATAATTGTTTGGGATAGTTTTAATCCTGTAAATTAAATCGGGAAGAATTTAAATCTTTATTTAGTCTTTTAGCCAGAAACTTCATAGATAAATCCATTCATCTTCAAATCTTTTTTTTTTTTTTAATTTTTATTTGTTTATGATAGTCACACAGAGAGAGAGAGAGAGAGAGAGTCAGAGACATAGGCAGAGGGAGAAGCAGGCTCCATACACCGGGAGCCTGATTTGGGATTCGATCCCGGGTCTCCAGGATCGCGCCCTGGGCCAAAGGCAGGCGCCAAACCGCTGCGCCACCCAGGGATCCCAATCTTCAAATCTTTTTAACTCTAGGAAAAGCATAGTCACTTTCTTTAAATAACATACATAGTTTGTGAAGGTCCAATTCCAACTATTTTATATTTACATTCTTCTATCTGATGTATCTTAGATATGCTTTGTTAATCTTTCTCTGACTTTTTAAAAAAAGTTTTCCAGTATGAGAGTAATATATGTTTCTGGTAGAAAAAATAAGATCGATCAATAAGGAAAAAAACCTCTTCATATATTATTCTAATAGCCAACACCCAGATCTCAACACTATTAACTTTTTGGTGTACTGATTAAACACTTCCTATATATTTTTATGTATGTGCATTTTTATGTTTCTTATTCAAGTGGGATACTACATTGTTTTGTAACTTCTTTCACCTACTCTACAAGGAACATCTTCTCATATCAGTATGTGCACTTCTAACTTCTCATTCTTCATCAGGTGTTATACAGATGTACTTTATTTAACTGGACTCTGATTGGGGACCTTTGCTGTTTCCAACTTTCCAGCATAAAAGCATGCTGTGATAAACCCCTTTTAACCTCCCCAATTCCAAAGAGCCTTGAAATTTTATTTTTATTAAATATTGAATATATGCAAGAGAATATTTGTAAATAAAAGTTTAAGGGTAAAAAAGTAACAATACAATGATCTCTTACTTGTATACACCCTGTTCTATTTAAGACATAGAACAGTTAAGGGGTGCCTGCGTGGTCAGTTGGTTAAGCCTCTGACTCCTGAGTTTGGCTCATGTCATGATCTCAGGGTTGTGCGATAGAGCCCTGTGTCCAGCTCCATGTTGAGCATGGAGCCTGCTTAGGATTCTCTCTCTTCCTCTCCTTCTGCCCACCCTCCCCACCCCCACCTCATGCTCTGTCTCTTCTCTTTAAAAAAAAAAAAAAGGGATCCCTGGGTTGCGCAGCGGTTTGGCGCCTGCCTTTGGCCCGGGGCGCGATCCTGGAGACCCGGGATCGAATCCCACGTCGGGCTCCCTGCATGGAGCCTGCTCCTCCCTCTGCCTGTGTTTCTGCCTCTCTGTCTCTCTCTGTGTGACTATCATGAATAAATAAAAAAAATAAATAAATAAAATAAAATAAATAAAAAAAAAAGACATAAAACATTTAAGTCCATGTGTCCCTCTCCAATTCTATCCTTCCTTTCTTATCATTCCCTTTATTTTATTTCTTTTTTTTTTTTTTTTTAAATTTTTATTTATTTATGATAGCCACAGAGAGAGAGAGAGGGGCAGAGACACAGACAGAGGGAGAAGCAGGCTCCATGCACCAGGGGCCCGACGTGGGACTCGATCCCGGGTCTCCAGGATCGCGCCCTGGGCCGAAGGCAGGCGCCAAACCGCTGCGCCACCCAGGGATCCCCCTTTATTTTATTTCTGTTTTATCACATGTACATATATACATGAACATATAATATGTAATCAATTTTGCATGTTTTTTTAACTTCATATAATTTGAATTTTGCTATATGGATCTTTCTGTGACTTGCTTTTTCCACTCAATAATATGTTCCTGGGCAGCCCTGGTGGCCTAGCGGTTTGGTGCCACCTTCGGCCCGGGGCGTGATCCTGGAAACCCAGGATCGAGTCCCACATCAGGCTCCCTGCATGGCGCCTGCTTCTCTCCCTTTCCCTCTGCCTGTGTCTCTGCCTCTCTCTCTCTGTCTGTCATGAATAAATAAATAAAATCTTTAAAAATAATAATAATCATCATAATATGTTCCTGAGATTCATTCATGTTTTTGCAAATAACTACAATTCATTCATTTTTATTGCTGTATAGTATTCAATTATATGAACATATCATAATTTTTAATCTATTCTAGTGTTGGTGACTATTTTGGTTATTTCCAGCTTTTGCTGTTACAAGTATGCTACTATGAATATCTTTTGTACCTATCTCTCAATACATGTATACTAGTTTCTATAAGCCAAACATCAGAAAGTGGAATTTCTGAGTCAAAGAGCATATACATTTCAACCTGATAGATGATGCTGAATTATCTTTCAAAGTGGTTGGAATAACTTTATTCTCCCACCAGCAGTTGTATGAGAATTTATTGGTTCCACATCTCTAATTCTTGGTATTTCACACTTAAAACTTTTTGTCAAACTGCTGAGATTGAAATAGTATACCACTGTGGTTTTAACTTGCATTTCCCTGATTACAAATGAAGTTGAATATATTTTCATATGTTAATTTACCATTTCAGTTCTCTTCAGTGATGTGCCCATGCAAATTTTTTTCCCATTTAAAATAAAAATAAATTAGGTTGTATTTTTCTTATTGGCTTACAGTTTTTATGTAGTCCAGATACTAACCTTTTGTCACATGGTAAAGCAAATACCCTCTTCCAGTCTATGAATCTCATTTTTACTTGTTATGATATCTCTTGATAAACAGAAATTCTTAATTGTAATGTAGCTGACTTTAGTAACATTTTCCTTTACTCTTTGTGTGGCTCTTCTGTCTAGCTTTCGAAATCCTTCCCTTCCTTTAATTGTAAAGGGTATTCTCTTATTTTATCTTCAAGAGGTTTTAAGCTCTACCTAATATTGAGCCTTTCATCTACCTAGAATTGATTTTTGCATGTGGTGTGAGGTTGGGTTTCAGATTCTTTTTCTTTTTCAGTATGAATAACCAGTTGTCTCAGCATCATGTACTTAAAGCCCATACTTTCTCAACTGATTTTCAATGTCAGGTCTAGTACACTTGAGAATCAACTCACCAAGTTCCATTATCTATTCCTCAATGCCCACTTGCCAAAATAAACACCTTCTTGAGATTTTAAATGTAATAAAATAAACCTTGGGGTCAATTTCAAAAGGAGCAACAACTTCATAATATTAACTCTTCTTATCCATGGACATAATATCTTTTCCCATTTATTTAGGTTCCCTTTAATTTTTTTCAATTTTATGATTTTCTATATACATGTCTTAGTCATATTTTGTTAAACTTATTCTTAGGTATTTAATATTTTTGATAGTATTATAAACGATATTTTTATTACATATTCTAATTGCTGCTATATAGAAATGCATTTTAAAAATACCTTGCAAGTCACAATTTTACTAAAATATTTGGATTCTGATTTATATATAGATTCTTTTATATTCTCTATGTAAAAAAAAAAAAAATCTTATCTCCTGCAAGTGATGACTCCCTAGTTTTGCCTCTTTAATCATTACAAATTGTATGTAGATTTTGTACCATCTGGTGTGTCCAATACCTGATTGCTATGGGTGATAGTTGCTTGTTGTTTTTGTTGGGTCTCACTTATGCTTCTTATTTTCTTTTTAAGATTTTATTTATTTATTTGAGAGACAGAGAGAGAGAGAGCGACAGAGAGCACAGTGGGGAGGAGAGAGAGAAGCAGACTCCCCACTGAACAGGAAGCCCAGTGCAGGGCTCCATCCCAGGACCCTGAGATCATGACCAGAGCCGAAGGTGAAAGCTTAACCAACTGAGCCACCCAGGAGCCCCTGCTTTTCTTTTTATTTATTTTATTTATTTATTTATTTTTTTTAATTTAAGAGAACCTTTATTTTTTTTAATTTTTATTTATTTATTTATGATAGTCACAGAGAGAGAGAGAGAGAGAGAGAGAGAGGCAGAGACACAGGCAGAGGGAGAAGCAGGCTCCATGCACCAGGAGCCCGATGTGGGATTTGATCCCGGGTCTCCAGGATCACGCCCTGGGCCAAAGGCAGGTGCTAAACCGCTGCGCCACCCAGGGATCCCCCTGCTTTTCTTTTTATAATGTGGATCACTATTTCTATGGAAATTCTTTGAGATATAGATTGAAGGGAGTTTATTTAAAAACGATTTGCTTTTTTTTCTGCCAGGTGCTCATGGGTATCACGAAGGAGGGCCTCTTTACACTAAATTCTCAGCTTAAAATTTTCCTAGACCACCTAGGCTGTGCAACTCAGGCATCAAAACTCACCCATAAGGGCTAACTTTTACTAATAAATTTTCAAGAAAGATTTTCCTTTCTCTGTACCCAGTGCCAATTTTAAGATGAGCAAATGTCCTTATTGTTTGGAATGGACACAATATTATTTCTAGTGTACTGTTTTGAGCTTTATGTAGGATGCTGTCTTTCGATTGCCTTCTTAGAGCTGGACCTGGACTTTGTCACCTATCACCCATATATTGCAGGGCTGTGAACACTGGAACTCGAGATCCCCTGAATTGTCGAAAGTCCTCAATGCAAAAGCAAGCATCAGTGGCTGAATCATCTTATTAGGATCTTGCTCTGAATTCATGTTGGCCTTGCCTTGTTATTATGTCATTAGTGCATTTAAAAATATAGTTTTAAATTTTATAAATCATTTTTAGCTATTGTCAGTAAGAAGGCTGTTAAGGGCATCTAGTTTGTCAGTAGTCTTCCATCCATTCCACCTCAGCTATATTTTCTCATACCCTAGATCTTTTCACTTCTAATGCCTGTTTCACTTCCTAAATCTCAGTTTCAAATATCTTCTCTATGGCTATGATCTCCTGTCTTTGAGTGCCTGTAATTTATTACTCCCACTTGAACAACTATTCAACCCCGTTAGGACTCCAATCCGGTCACTACCAAATCTTTACTGTCCATTTTCTCAGGTTCAACCTCATTCAGATTAGAATTCATGAAGCGTACCCGTGTTGCAAAATACTGTGTAAATAGTGTCTTCCAGAGTTGTGTCATGTCATGGTCCATCATCACATTCCCTCCCTTATCCATATCCTCCTTGTCCTTGATTCTTTTCCCTTCTAACATCTGATCTGGCAACAGTTATTGATTAAACCCACATCTATCTTCCTACTCTTTACCTAGCTCTGGAGGAAACAACTATGCCAACTGGTTTCCTTCTAAATTGATGTGGCTTCAGTGTGCTCAGCAATCCTACTGTATTTCTCTAGTCTGTTCACTCTACCGTTCTTCTTTTTTTTTTTAATTTTTATTTATTTATGATAGTCACACAGAGAGAGAGAGAGAAAGAGAGAGAGAGAGGCAGAGACATAGGCAGAGGGAGAAGCAGGCTCCATGCACCAGGAGCCCGACGTGGGATTCCATCCCGGGTCTCCAGGATCGTGCCCTGGGCCAAAGGCAGGTGCCAAACCGCTGCGCCACCCAGGGATCCCTCTATCATTCTTCAAAGCAACTTCTTTGCAAACCCCAGCCTTCCCTGACTCCACCTCCCTCTCTCAGTTGATGGCTTCCCTTTTTATTTCAAAGACTGATTGACTGATTGATTTTAGAGAGACAGCATGTAGGGTGGGGGAGGGGAGAAGGAGCAAAGGGAGAGGGAGAGAGAAACTCAAGCAGACTCTGAGTTGAGCACAGAGCCTGAAAGCAGGCTTGATTCCATGACTCTGAGACCACAACCTGAGCCAAAACCAAGAGTCAGACACTCAACTGACTATACCACCCAGGTGCCCCCTTCTTATTTCACTGAGGCAATGGAATCTAACACTAGAGAGCTT
Source organism: Canis lupus familiaris (assembly GCF_011100685.1). Classification (NCBI taxonomy): domain Eukaryota; kingdom Metazoa; phylum Chordata; class Mammalia; order Carnivora; family Canidae; genus Canis; species Canis lupus. The sequence continues at coordinate 23,471,983 of NC_049235.1, read as the reverse complement.
CCTCATCCAAGTACCCACCAAACTCCCTGCATTTGTAATATATTCTAAGCTTTCCTTCTTGTGACTGGATTAATTATCCATGTTCATGTCTAAGGCCACCTGTCCAAATGTGTGCAGGATCCCATCCCTTCTCCTCTCCACCTATCACTATCAGTGATTTTCTGTCATTTTGATTTTCCTCTTGCTCTAAGAACGGGCACATGCCATCAGGTTTTTTGTGTTTGTTTTTTTTTTTTTCTTAATACAAAACAGGAGCTTTCTTCTTCTGAGAAGATGAAGTTGATCTATTTTTCCATATTCCTCCAGCTAAGTAAAACTAAAACACTTACATATTACTCTCTCAATATAGTATTATGTATATATACTGAAAGGCAAGAGATGAAGGCAGACCAGCTAGGGACTTTGGGACACAGTGGTTAGTTCCCAATGTTTGTTTGTTTGCCTGCCTCATATATCCCAGACTTGGAGCTAAAAAAAGCTGGCAGCCCACAAACACCAACAGGCAGACAGAAAAAGCCCCAACAAAAGCCTGCTCTGTTTAGCTAAAGGACCAGGAAAGTGTCAGCCTAGCAAAATAGAAAACTTTTAAATTATCTAAAGTGCTCTACCCCAGCCAAAACCACAGAAAAAGCTGTGGCCCCACTCTCACTCATGCCAGCAAAGTCCTATTGGGAAACCTAGACTTCAGCTCTCAACAAGGCTGTACCAAGGCACCCCAACACCTGCCAAGGTGGCATCAGAGAAGGATAAGTAGGGAGCTGAGATTTTCATCCCCACCAGGCAGTAATGACACACATTTTCCCCTCTCCCTCCTCCCCAGTGCCAGTGAGGACCACACAAGAAGCCTGGACTTCCATCCCTACCTGACATTAGCAAAGCCTTTTTCCCCTCCCTGATGGGGTGCTGTCAGAGAAGGCCTCATGAACTTCAGGGCTTTCTACCATCCAGCAATAATGAGGCACTTCTGCCCCTCTAGCCACCAAGGTGTCAGTGGAGGCCCCATGGGGAACCAGAATTCCCACTCTTGCCAAGCAGTATTGAGGACCTGTAAGAGAGCATTAACTCTACCTGCTTGCATCACTGTTGTAACCCCAATGCCTGGAACATTGCTTATCATGTGTTAGAAGCTAGTTGCATGATCCTGCTCAAGTCATTGATCCTTTCTGTGTTTCATTTTCCTCCCCTGCAAAATAACAGTATCTATTTATATGTTGTGTGGATTAAATGAATTGATGCATGTAATGCTCCTAGAACAGCACCTGACACGTGAAGTGCCAGCCATTGCTACTGATGCTGGTGTTGTCATTATTCATTCCTTACAAATTTATATGCCTCTTAAACAGAACTTTAGCCTTATCCCATGAGTTTTTATTTGTAGTATTTTCATTATTCTTATTTTCTAAGTATTCTGTAATTGCAATCACATTTCCCCTTTTATGCCCAAGAGATCTATAGAAGAGTATTTTTAAATTTCCAAGTGGGTGGGAAATTTTTGTTTAAATGTTTGGTCCTAATTTGTAGTTTTATTGTTCTGTGGTCAGAGAATATGTCTGTGCACGTTGTACTTTAGGAGATTTATTGATGTTTTCTTTATAGTCTAGCACATGATCTATTTTTAAAAAATAATTTCTTCAATTAAAACAATTTTTCCCCTTTTCTTCATTGTGAAGGCTTTTATGCTAGGGATACATCCTATAAACATACTTTCCAACACACCAAACTAGACAGTTAAATGAAATAAGAGCTTCAATCATGTTGAGTTAAAATGCTTCATTCCTGTTCAATTTGCAGTAAGCACAGATTGCAAAGTTCCCCAGAGGGAAAGAAATGGGAACAGGCACACTCAGCCTTCAGGTGTGATTTGTTAGTTGTTCTTCTGCCTCTTTTCTCCCGCCAGTTTTCTTCTGGTGAAAGAATGCTTTTAATTTTAATTGTAGCAGACTGTAGCTTCCAAAAGTGGCCACAGCAATACTTCTGGTCCTACATGCTGTTCTAGTATTTTGCCACTTCCCATCAAGAGGTGAAGTCTATTTGCAGGATTTGCAAGATAGGTCATAAATGGCAATATGACCTCTATCTGGTTCTCTCTCTCTTGAGATGCTCACCCTTGGAGACCGGTCACCATGTTGTGAGGAAGCTCAGGCTACTTGGAGAGAGGCTACTTGTTGGCATTCTGGCCCACAGCCCCAGTTGAGGGCCCAGGGATAGCCACCATCAATCAGCAGACATGTGAGTGAGTCTGTAGATGATCACAGTCCCAAGCCATCCCCACAGTACCTTGTCTGAATCTATGACCCACAGACTCAATGACCACCATAGATAGTTGTTCTACATCATTGAGTTACAGGGTGATTTGTTACTCAGCTAGTAACCAGATCACTAAGAATGGAGTGACCTTAATTAATCAGAAAATTCCATATAAAAGGAGGGTGTAATAATGAGAAAAACAATAGACTAGGACATAGGAGACTTGGGTTATAGGCTGGATAAGCCTTGGATCCTTGAACAAATCATGTAACCTTTCTGAGTCTTAATATCCATATCTACAATAGAGGCATTTGGACCTTCTAGGCCTCTTCTAGTTCTACAATTAATATCTTGATATAAAAAATTTAGCATTATAAAAGATTTGTTAGAGATAGTCCCTTTTCTTGATATATTGCATATATATATATTTGATCAATGATATTCTTGATTTCACAGTAAACTCCCACTGAGCAATCTTATTTTCTTCATTTCTAAACTATTGGAAATACATTTCCAAAGTATTGATATTAGAAAATAGGATTCTCAGTCCAATTTTAGTATAAAATAAGTTATAAAGCTGGCTAGGCATTTGCTGCAGAATGAGGGCTCCCCAATTTCCATTCACAGTAATATATTAAGCACTGCTTTGATTCCTTACTTTTATATTTTTCAGTGATCTCTGTCTACTATTTTGGGTGTTCTTTGTTAGTTACCAGGTGACATGCTGCCAGAATATGCTTACTGAGATTTTACTTCTCTGTTAAGATTCAGCATATTGAGAATTTTAAATATGTCTTGCAAAGCTAGATCTGCTGTGGGATATATAAGGCCAGTTTCTCATCAGTTGTAACTCTCTGGAAGCTGCACTGTTGGGAGGAGTCATCTATTATTCCACATACATTCCAGAAGAAGCTAAAGCAAGTGTTTAATGCGTGCTTTCCAACACACAATACTCCACGATCCCTAGAGTGTGATGACTTGGGACAGCTGCCCTGAGTCAATATTCAGGGGACCCAGCCATGCTGGCAGCTTGACAGTGACTCAAGGAGCACCAGCTGGGGCCCCATAACATGCTTGTAACACCCTCACAGAGAAACACTCTTAACTTTCCTCCCTTTCCTGGGCTATCCAGAATCACTATTCCCTTTGTATCCTCATGCTCCCACACACAGGACGAAGTTGGTGGGTTATAGTGATATAAATTGTATGTTTCCTGAGAAACAGTTGTTTCCTACATCTGTTTATGACAGTTGTATTTTGTTATCATAATGATGTGATTTCATTAAATATTACATAAAGAGGTGAAATATGAAGACAAAGAAAAGAGTTTTTTCTATGAAAAGTTGAAAGCTTCATAAAGTGTGAGTAATGCACATAGCTGCAAAAGATTGTGGCAAAAAATCTAGAAGGATTCTATACTCAGATTACTTTTCATTTATCTATAAGTTTTCACTCTCCTTTAAAGACATCCCTATTTTATGGGCCACCTGGGTGGCTCCGTGGTTGAGTGGCTCAGGGTGTGAGCCACTCAGGATTAAGGGGGTTCCAGGATCAAGTCCCGCATCCGGCTGTCCACAAGGAGCCTGCTTCTCTCTCTGCCTCTCATGAATAAAGAGAGAGAAAGAAAGAAGAAAGAAAGAAAGAAAGAAGAAAGAAAGAAAGAAAGAAAGAAAGAAAGAAAGAAAGAAAGAAAGAAAGAAAGAAAGAAAAAAGAAAGAAAGAAAGACATCCCTATTTTAAACTTCAGTGAATATGTTCTAGGTATGCTTTATTCAAGAATGATGTCCTGGGCTCAAAGTTAAGGCCTTACCCCTCTGTCAAAAGATTGGTCAGTTGATATATACTTATTTGTATTCAGTTAAACAAAATGTTTGTAGAAAATGCCATTTTTTATTTGTTGCTTTGACCTGTTTTTTAACAGCCTAACTCCTGGTCCAACAGCCCATTCCTGAGGGATAAGTTGGCTTGGACTGTACATAGATTCAGCTCATTTCTCCTGTTTCATCACAGGAAATAAGGAACTGTCAAGATTGCCCTTCCCTGCTGCCAAACTACAAACTACCACTTTGTGATTCTGTTTTCACATCAAAGATACTCTCCAGCTTTAGCCCAGATCTCCCTAACTTATCCCCCCTTACTTCCTCGATTAATTCTAGAGGACTGTGATTCACTGAAGACCTCACTGGGATGGTGCCATATAAGTGCATGTACCTAGGGAATCCTCTGCTAGCTACCCAAATCTTAAAAAAAAAAAAAAATTGCCCTAGGCAATATTCTAGTACCACATCTGGTTCCTCTCCTTACTTGACTAGAGGAGCAAAGCTAAGTCTCTTGGCATTTTGTTGATAAACTGGTAAACTGACTAGGGAGATTTTTCACAGGACTTTTTGTTTTTTAAAATTCTATTATAATTGGCATACAGTGTTAGATTAGTTTTGGGTGTCAATACAGTGATTCAACAATTCTATACATTACTCAGTTTCATAGCACTTTTGACTTGGGAATTTGTTGGCTTATGTATTTATGTATGCATTTATTTATGTATATAGTTATTTGAGTTCCTGCAGAAATTGAATGGGCTAGAGCATGTCATACTCAAACTATGGGCAGATAAACTTTTTCTATAAGGGGTCAGAGAGTAAATATCTTGGGTTTTGTGGGCCATAGGTTCTCTGCTTATAACTACCAAAGCAAACTGTCATAGCAGAAAAAAGTCCTAGGAAATACAAAAATGAATGGGAGTTACTATGTTCTAATACTATTTTATTTACAAACAGGATCACTAGTTTGCTGATCCCTGGAATCTATCAAAATACCTTACTATCTCCCCTACTAGTAATTAAACTTGCTCAAGTCTTTTCCCTAGGGGGGAAAAAAAAGGCAGCTCCACATCACTGTAGGAAGTTGTCTTGTCCTCCCCATGTCTACTTCCCCACTTCTCATCTACCTTCAGGGCTAGGCAATCTGACCTCCATGCTCACCACCCACTGAAATTGTCCTTATCAAGGTCACCAGCAGTCTCTGTGTTGCTAAATCTCATAGACACTCCAGTCTTTTCTTTCTTACTCAATCTCTCCACAGCTTTCAACACAGCCAACCACTCCCTCCTCCTGGAAACACTCTCAGCTTCTGAAACCTCACACAATTGTTTTGTTTTTTCCCCTACAGCAGCAGCTACTGCTCAGTAACCAAAGGCTCCTCTCCTCTTCACAAACTACATGCTGGGGCTGCTCAGGGCTCCATCTGGGCCTCTGTTGCTTCTTTCCCTATTCTTTCCCTTGGGACCTCATCCATTTTGTAGCTTTAGATAGCATCTTGATGCTGAAAACCCCCAAATATTTCTTCAGCCCAGCTTTTTTCCCCCTAGTTCCTTTTCCTTCCTCATATAACCAATTGCCCACTTGACATTTCAAGTCTCCCAGGTGTCCTAACCATAAAGCGCTGAATAAGTACAATTGAATAAATAAATGAGTTTGCCAGGTTGCCCAAGCAGAAACCAGAGCTTAATCCCTAACTCCTCCCTTTTGCTCACTTCATGCATTACCCAAATATAAGCCTTCTCTTTCCTAATCATCTTCTGAATCTCTCCCTGCCTCCCTATATCTAATTCTTAGGCTGCTACAGCTGCATCTATTGCTAAAATATTGAAATACTTCCATATGGGTTGTAAAGGGCCACTGGCCTAAAGTCCAGTTCTACTAGCCCCACCTCTGAGATCCACCTGTCTGTCCAGCCTGGCCCCACAGAGACAGGCCCATTGGACCCTGCTTAGTGCTGAGGCTAGCACCCATCCTGAGGAGCAAATGCTCTTGCCAAACTGATTGTTAAATATTTTAATATTGTCCCTGCTTAATACCACTGTTACTAAAATATTCTGGCAGTAGGAAATAATCTCTCAATCAGATTACTGGAAAAGCCACCCAACTGATCTTCCTACCTCCTGTCTCACTCATCTCCAGATGTTAGCCAGAAGGATTTGTCTAAAATGCAAATTGATGGTATCATCCCCCTTCTTAAAATCTTTAAATGTAGTAGCTGTCAAGATAAAACCCCAACCCCCTTCATGATCTGACCTCTTCTCATTCTTCAAAACTCACCTCCTCAGAGATGTTGCTCCAATTCCACCTAAAGTTGGTTCTTCCTGTTATGCTCTCATAGCACTCTGCGTCATTGTATTGATCACAGTTTGACATTCTTAATTTCATTATATTTTTTTTATCTGTTTCCTCCACTAAACCACATGCTCCCTGAAGGCAGATGCCTTGACTATCTTGTGCACTGATAGATTGCTTACCCCTGAATATTTTTAAAAAAATATTTTTATTTATTTATTCATGAGAGACACAGAGAGAGAGAGGCAGAGACACGGGCAGAGGGAGAAGCAGGCTCCCTGCAGGGAGCCAAATGTGGGACCCAATCCCAGGACCCCAGGATCACACCCGGAGCCAAAGGCAGACATGCTCAACCACTGAGCCATCCAGACGTCCCCCGCTGAATATTTTTAAGTGAATAAATCTGTCCCTGAATCCCTTCTAGCATCATCCTTTGCCACTTTCTCCCTTGTAATCTATGGTTTAGCTATATGCAGCTGACAGATATTCCATAATTATTTGGTAATGAAATGAACTGTTCTCAGTTCCTTAAACATTCCTTATAAACAGCTCCCTTTTGCCTGAAATACATTTGTCTGCACCCTATGTTCTTTCACCTGGTAAACTCCTGCTTCCAGGTATCAACACTGTCATTCCACCCTCCAGGATGCCTTGCTATTAATTCCTACACGACAGAACTCATGATACTATCACTTAAATGTCTGATTCCTTTTCTAATTTCCCCCTGATAAGCCCTATGAAGGCAAAGACTGTCATTTCTCATAGTTTCATTCAAAGTACCTTGCTAAGGGCCTGGCACTCAGTAGCTTATATTTAACAGAGCAATTCAGTCCTTAACTTAACGCAGCCAGCCCAAAGTCTTGAGAGGAAGTGAAATTATACTCAATTGCAGGCAATATACTACTTATAAGTGGGGTAGCTTCCCCCCAAAATGGGTTTATTTTTGTGGGGTTTTCTTCCCTAAGAATAAATTTTCCCTTCATATCGTGTGTCTGTGATGTGCAGTAATTTCTCCTGCAACTCATTGTCTGGCTTTATGGGCAGAAATTGGTTCATAGTGGAAAGTACAAAATGTATATTACTAAAAAAGATCCACAGTGAGACTAGGTTTTGTAACATCCTAAGAGGACATAAGAGGATAGCAATTTCTCTTCCTTGAGACATAGATATTTTTAATATATTCATCTGAATTCATGCAACTCAGTTAAAAAAAGAACCTCTCTACTCATTAATGGTGGTTTTATGGTTTCATTCTGCTGGGCACATAAATGTGTTACAATATAAATAAGCCAATGGCGTAATGAATCATTGCAGTCTTATTGTGTGTAAGTTTTTACTACAAATCTTGGCGGGTGGGGGGGAAACCTATTCATGCTCTGCATTTTTAAATTATGCTAATGTGATTAGTCATTATGGATCCTACTTACTTTTCATGATAGATGCAAGATATTTAAGCCTCCCTCGTACTGAGGGGTCTGATTAGTGCTCAAGACCCAATCAAGAAGCCGTTGATGAAGTTCAAATAGTACATTAAAAAGTTATGTATGACACAGGAGTTGATTGTTGCTTATGTAAGATTGTATAAACTAATGTAGTAAGTATAAATTGTATTAATGCTCATTTTTATTCTTCCATGAAAATTTTAGCCATTACCATAATCTTTGAATGTATTTTTTCCAGGATATGTGCAGGCCACTGTTTCTGCAATGAAAGTGTAAAAATGATGGGGTAAGCTGCCATTATTATTAAATATGAAAATTCGCACATAGCCACATTAGTAAACAGGAGTTTTCAAAACCCAGACTTCAACATAGTTCACCCATTCTTGCATTTTGATGTCATAATCAAGCAAAATGAAAAACAGAAAAGACACACTGTGGTTGATTATTGTTCTGCCAAATCAGATTGTCCCTGTCCTTGTCTTAGACCAATACCAAACTCAGAGGGAGAAATTGGGAGCAGGGAGAAAAATATGAATATGTGAGAGAGTGAAAGAATGGTCTTAGAATTTTAAGTGAGTCTAATACATTGAAGACTTCTTTAACAATCTCAGAAATAAAAGTCAGTAGAAATATATGCAGTATATGCCCCACTAAAGTATACACTTGATATTCAGTTTTTAAAGTAACTTCCTTAGAGCTAGAACCCCTTTTCAAAAGAAATCTTATGAAGAATCACATATATGTAATAGAATATATGAAATAAGAATATTTTTAGTAAACGTTTCATTGGTTGAAATTCAATGAAAAACAAGGCTGTTTTGATGAATATCAGGAATTAAAATTAGGAGCTTAGATGACAATTATCTTAGATGAGCCTCAGCAGCCAATTTATATCGGCAATTTCTAAATGGTTGTATAGTATTGAGATTTTCTTGATTACAAAGGTAAAGTGTTGGAAATGATAAAAATATAAAAATATATATATTTTTTAAGTTGCCTTGTAATCTCAGGATACAATTCTATTTACAAATAATGAGGAGGAGCTTCATTTGCTCAGAGGGCTGAACCAAGAGTTACCTGGTGAGACAACTAAGCCTCTTTGTTGGTCTCTATTGTTAGTGACATTTGGTATGTGACACACATGAACGTGCCTATTTTAAAAACTATAGTTCTGTAATAGTTAAAAATTAAGTAAAATTCTAGTGAAATATTTTCTGTTCCCTTGAATCTCCTCAAGGATGCAGTAGGGTGGGGCAGAGTGAAAATAGTTTTCTAGCTGATTCTCTCAGTTGCAGTCTCCTTCACTATATATATTAGGATTTTAACAATAGATTTGCCAAACTCTCCTGTGCTCCTTGGTGTCACCCTGCTACAGATATAAATGGTGGATTCCTCTTGCAGTATTCTCTTAATTAATGGCATCACCATCACAGGAGCTGTGGTCCCCTTCAACTTCTTCGCCCCTAACATTTAATAGCTTGTGAAGGTCTATTCCTACCATCTTCAAAATATCAATGGAATCTACCCTTTTGTCTTCCATCTATCTACATTGTAGTGGCTTCCTGACTTTTTTGCAAACTTGAGCCTTACCCTATCTAGCCAGAGCTGCTACTCTGAGACATGCATTGGATTAGGTCATTCTCCTGTTTTAAAGCTGGTAATATTCTCTTGCACTTACCTGGGTAAGGCCAAACCCCTCAGCACAGTACAGAAGACCCTTCACAGTCTCCACCATCCTCCAACCTCATCTTCTAGTTCCTCCAACTTCTGTACCCCATCCCACTACACTGCATGGGCCTTATTCTTTCCATCTGTTTTCTTTGCTCCTGGAGACCTCTTACTCATTCTTCAAGATCCAGTCCAAACATGACTCCCTTTCCAAAGCATTTCTTGATTTCCCCAGGCAGCTGGCTCTGCAGCTTCCTTTGTACTCAATGTCATTGTAGTATTTTTTCCATTTATTGTTGTTGTTGTTCTGGGATCATCTGCTTGTGTGTCTGTCTTTTTTCCAAAATCCTACGGACTCTTAATGAGCAGGGATTGTATCTTATCCATTTTTTTATCCCAAGCACCTAGGATCATACTTGATATGTGCCTGAAACATGGGAAACCCTCAGTGCATATTTTTGAACTTTTTATTACAGTGTTTCATGTGGAGATTGTCCCTGTTTCTGATGGTGATACACTAGAAGAACCCACAGTGGCATCCTGTAGACTCCCTGTTGCAGTGACAGCACATGGGTAATTATCAGTTTCTTTTCTCCTCACTTCAGTCTCTCCATGCCACTGGGCATCTAGTTCCTTTAACTTCTTCCAAATGCATGAAGATATGTTTCAGAATTGAATTTCAAAACGCTTCTTCTCTATGGTGTTTTCTTCCCCAAATTTATTTATCCCATCCCATCCCCTCCCAGGTTATATGATACTTCCCTGATGTTTAGAATCTCAAACAGAACTGATTTCTCCTCCTGGTTTGAGGTCAGATTTTGTACTTATCCTGTTCCAAGTGCCCTCAGTGGAGAATCTCTTTCATTTTGTTTCCCCACTATATTGTATAATCCCCCCCAAGAGAGCTCATATGCAAGCCATGAGGGATTTGCAAACCTCAGATCCTCTGCCCCCATATTCCTTGAGCTCCTGAAAATGCTGTAATACAGTTGGGATCTTAATTGTTTTTGTGTATTCACATGTAAATACTGTATCGGATTATTTTCCTTACTCATCTTTATAATTCAATAAAAATCCATCCCATGATCATCATTACTTCTTATTTACTCTTATTTATTCTTCTAGATCATTTGGATATTTTATAGATTTTTTCATTTTTATTTGCTTCATGATTTTACTTGAAGAGAATTTAATAACACCAAGATGGTTATTCTTCTTCATCCACTCAACTGCGCCCACCCCTTTTCAAGGCATAACATTTCCTATTTCCAATCCTCCCCGGGTTTGAAAAAAATAGTTTGGCAATGGTTCACTAAGAATTGTAATTTAATCCTTTGGAATAACAGGCTTTTCATCTGCGCTCTCTGCAATGATCCTGCGATCTGCCACACAATCAGTTCCTTAGAAAAGAACAATGCTACCAGAAAGAAAGAAAGTACTGGCAACATGGTAAAGAATATGAGGCCTTTTATAAGATTTGTAAATATAAATGAATCTTGATAACAAATGGCATCAAAATATGAATTATTGCTATTATTCAAAAGAAGAATCAGGACATTTTTGGCAACAAATGCAAATGAACCTGAGTGTCTGGGCTTTTGATCTAGGACTGTGTAAACACAGGCTCATAACTAGGTAGTTTTGTGTTTATATTGGTGGAGCCTCTAAAGTTATGCTTACAGATCCAGGAACAATGTGACATTCAAGAAAGAGCAAACACAATCTTAAGTCTTACCTCCTATGTCCCTTGACTCCAGGAGTGTTTGTCCAAGTTATCCCTGTATTTTATGGAGCAGGTTATTGTAAAAATTGTACAGATGCAGTTCTATGTCTAAATGCTACACATATATTTATTTAAGTGGGATTGGTCTCTAATGAAATGTCCTCCTTTTGAGACAATTATAGGCCATTGGCAATCTGCATAGTAATTTATCACCTCATTTTCAGTCATTATCACTGTTAGTCAACCATGTGTTCCACAGTCTTAACATCACAGAGAGTTCACCGGGATTAGTTAGGTGTTTTAAGATTCATTATCATCACCATTATTACTACAAATCACACCATTTATTTAGCACCAACAATCTGCTGAAGAAAGCAAGTTGGCACAATCTAATGTGGATAAGAAACCGGCCTCCTGCATAAAAGAAGCCTGGGACTCGAGCTCCAGGCAACAATAAGTGAGGTAAGATGACTGGTAGGCTCTTAAGAAAGGGTACAGAAGTTACATGTTTTCAAACCCCCCATAATGCGGTCTCCTGGAAGGACAAATATTTTGCAAAACTCCTCTTATTTCTCCTAATGGCCTGATCAATAGAAAGTAAAGACAGCTGACCAGAAGGCATATTAAGATGAAAGGACTTGGACAAACTGCCTGTGTTTATGGCATAAAATTTTTTTTTTTTTTCTGAAAAGCCTTTAAAACTAGAACCCTCTCAAAACTGTCTGAGCTTGAAGTTGGTGTATGAGTTTACTTGTCTCAGGGTTCTTCACTCTACTAGCATGGGCTACCTCTGTAACATACAGAGAAATGATCCATCCAGTTAGCTGAAGTGGGTGGCATGAGCCTGGCAGTCTGAGTTTAGCCATCAGAATACTATATGATATAAAAGGATACATTTTCTTCTGATCTAATTATTGCAAGCAATGTAAGGCTCTACTATGACTTACTTGGAGTATAAAGGGCACCTACTATAATATTCCTTAATTCATTTTATAAAATGTAGACATTTAAAAGTTCAGTGATTGTAATTATGATAATAAAATTTGAAATTTGACTTGGAAACTAAGTTAAACAAAAAGCAAAGAAAGGTTTTCTTTTTGTTTGCTTTTGGTTCTTGTTTGCTTGTTTGTTTTTGGTCTTTCATAGTATGAGCCCAAGTCCTGAACAAAGCTTAAGAACTAAAGGAGTCATATGGGAAAAATGATTGTGTTCCTTCTCTGTATTTTTATTTGATGATTCTGAAAATTTGGAGTAAAGCAACAATTTATACCAATAAAAGTTTATTTTATACTTACTGAGAAACAGTAAGTTCAAAATCATCTTATATTTGATAGTGAATAAAATCTGAGTTACTAATGAAATTCTTAGTTTGCATGAAAATCACACATTTTTATTTATATAGGATACAAATTTTGACATTTTGAAAGAATTACAAGATAAAATAGTGTTATTGGGGGCTGATTTTCACATAGGATAAATATTCAGTCTTTTATGTGTACTTAGAACTCCTGGTTACAGTAATACTGACTTACAGCTAAGGATACTCCATATGTTAATAAGCCCAGGTTTTCTATAATAATTAAACATTCATAGTCCCTTTATTTCACTCCAATTAGCATCTGTGCACATAAACGTAACTGAGGAAGAAGAAAACCTTTTTTCTTTACTTGAGTATTTCAGTTTGGTGTTCTTGGTGTGAGACATATATATTTTATAGAAAATGACTGCAGAAGAAAAAAAGTAATGCTTGAGAAGATAGAGAGTCCAAGAATTCTTAAGTTTTTGGGAAGATATTAGATATAAATATAAAAAAATTGGTGGGTTTTTTAGAAAGCAAAGTGAACAAATATATTTCATTACTTTTTTTATAGCCTGGGAAGAACATCTTTCTACAAACCTACACCAGCTGAAAAAAAACCCTTCCCGAAATGACTGGTGCCATGTGTGGGGTTACCAGGAGCAGGAAGAAGTGTTTCAGAGGACAGAAAAAAATTGAGTACAAATATTGTGGTTTTTCATTGTCTTCATAAAAACTGAGTTTTTCAGATCTTGGACCTGGAGGGTAATTTACATAACCAAGTATGAGAGCTCTCACAGAATGATTGCACACCTGCATTTGGCGAAACAGAAAGAAAAACTCTTGTTGAGTAATGTACCATATGCAAATTGAGGGATCAAAGGAGCACGACAGCTGGTATGCAAAGAATATTTTTCAGATTCTTAGGGAACATCAGTCTGGAGGCATTCAAAACCTCCACCAGACTGGCAAAAGTACACTGTGCAACTTGGGTGATCTTAACTTGGGTATGAATGAAACTGGCTTTTGGAGAAATAGATAAATGTTATGGCCAAAGTCCAAAACTCATTGGAATTGATAGCTGGACATCCAGCAAAGTGGGAAAAGTTATTAACAAATTCATTAATTAGGATCCTCTTTACATTTCTACCCCCAATTAAAAACCTGTATAATCTGCACTCTTTTTATTTCAATTTTTATTGCTAGAAAGAGGTTACTTGAATTTCACAAAGACATGTCAGTGGCACAGTTCTCATTTTTCTAGGGCATATCTTCCGTCAACACTTATATTAAAGACATCCTGTTTGAAGGCTAAGCCCTTAGGTGAGGAAAAAAAAAGTCATTATTCATCAAAAAGGGACTGCTAACAGGACCTTAGAGGCATTGTTGTCAATGGAAATTGCTCTGGACCCACTGCAGATTCCAACTGCTCATCTGTTAAATGGGGAGAATAACATTTGCCCTGACCATGTCACATTTGTTGTGAACATCAAAAACAAAACAAAACAAAACAAAAACAAATAGGTGAAGGCAGTTTGTAATGTGTAAGATGATATATACTGCAAGAGATTATTATTAATTAATGAATTCACTAACAGTGATTCTTAATTTATGGATATTAAAGAAGTCTCAAATCCACAAAGATCAATGTAATTATTATAATTATTTGACCCTTGTATTTATTTTGGTTAATAATCACATGTATCTCCTATTTAGGCAAGAAAGCTGAATTTCCTTTCTGAGTCACCCTATATTTAAGTCTGCCTTTTCTGTGTTTGTGAAACTCAATGAACTCCACCAGGACATCAACAGGGAAGTGCCACTGTTGATTAAAATATTGGCACTTATGTCCTAAATCTAATCACCAAAGACAAGACAAAACAAAACAAACAAAACTAATGTCCTATTCTATGCAATCCCAGAACCCTGATCTACTGACCAAAAAGCTACCATGGTAGGCAAAAATTACACAGACCACTGCTATTCTATGTAAGCTTTATAATAGCCCATTCATAATATATTAGGAAGCATCATCAAAAACAATCAAGATCTGTGTTCATGGAGCACAATTAATTGTTGTAGATTTTATTTTTCTCTTTCTAGAAAATTTACAGGTGGACCTCTGGTCATGAAATTTCTAGAAGTCCTTGGCCATACAAGTAAGCTTTGAGGGGTAGAAGTAGATAAGCCCTGGAATCAATTTTCTTGGCTCAAATTTTTACATGCTTATCCTTTGTCAACTTTCTTGCTTTTATATTTTCTACATACTCCATCATTTACTTTAAAGAGGGAGAAGGCCTAGTAACTGAATGTATGTTTTGCAAAGAATCAGTGGCCTTTTTCTTATAGTAAACCCAGGTTCCAATAATGACCTGTGCAATGTTCTCTTTCTCCACCACTCTTGACATGGCCTCTGGACTTGAAGTCCTGTGGCTTCCTTTCTCTGTTGTCTTCAAGTAATGGACCTTCTCATTTCACCAGCTTAAGGCTAGCTGGGCCACTCTGAAACCATTTTTTTCATTTGTAAAATAAGCACCCTTAAGTTGAGGATTTCAAAGGCTCTTTTAGCTGTGACACACTCATGATTCCTTGAGCAATGCCTCCAAAAATAATCCAATTTTTTCAATGTATGATCCTGATAAACAAACTCACAAAGCTTGGGGGTAACTACCAATATCTATTATGAAAAACTTCCACCTCTTTTATTAGCTTGAGCTTAATAACTAACAAGCATCTGGTGACAAAAAGCCATGACTAAAATAAACATTTTTGCAAAAGACCATTCAATTCCATCTTATTGGAACCACTTGCCTACCCCATGGTAATAAATGTGGAGTATTTCACTGTGAACAATTACATTTTGAATGACAAATATTTACTGTGGTGATTGTCACTGGAATACCTACTGGTAGTAGAGCAGCAGTGCTAATTATTAGCTAACCACTTTAGCTGGCTAATACCTAATCTAAGCTCTGTCAGCAACTGGTTAAGTAGCCTAGAATAAAATTCAGTTTCCTTACCTGGGATTGGGAATTGGGCCACTGACCCAGCTCTTGGAGAGCATTTGTAATCACTCCAAGTCTCAGAGGACAAATGACCACCTGGGATCATCTGAGCCTCTTTGGGGATGCATTTACTCTTTGGGGCCATTAGGGGAACCATTTAGGACTGTAGCAATGATTTACTAATGTTGCCCCAGTGGCCCCAAAGGGTTAATGCACTTTCCATATACCTCTTGCTTTCTCTGTGTAAATCAACTAATCTATCAGATCTATCAGATGGTGCCTTTGATGAGTCAATTTGCTTGACACAGGTGGGCATTTTTCTTGCAGACTGTACTTGCCTCTTCTTGGCTCATAAAAGAACAAGAGCCAAACCCCCACAGACATCTACATAGCATTCTACATCACAGTACTTTGGGATTAGTTATGAAACACAGAGCTGTTAACCACTTGAAGCTTCCCATGCTGCTCCTGTATTTGCTAATCTTTAGAAGAATAACACTGAATGGTGGTATTGGAGTTATTTGATAATCTTGACTTATGTATCTCATTATTAATAGGTATAAGGTGTGAACATCTATCTAATTGTCCTCCTCTCCTTCCATCTGGAATCAGAGAAAGAGGATTTTTAAGAAGATGAATCCTTCTGGATTGTTTCCTATCTGCTGTCTCTGAAAGTAGCATTTTAATCAAATATTCCTACTATCTCCTGCATCATTAACCTTTTTAAAAAAACATTTTGTTGTGTTACTATTTTCTTCCAAACTGTGTGAAAAGCTCTAATCTTAAATAAATCCTACCCTCCCTGGACTTTATGTTCCTTTTTGCTTCTTTCTTTCTCTTTCTGCCCTTTCCCATTTATTCTTGTGAAAGAGAAGCCCATCCTTTTGCTCTTTGCTTCATCATTCACTCTATCATCCACTGTAGCCTACTCTATTTGTGCTCATCATCGATAGGAACTAGATGATTTTGGTTTTTGAGAATCTACAAAGTGTTTGAGATCTATAGGAAAAATTGATTGGCTTAAATACAAAAAGAAAACTAGAAAATTTTAAAGAGTGATAATTCCATAAGGAAAAATACTGTATACCTAAATTCATTTGTGATACATTTAATGTAGAATTTGATACATTTTAATGTTTGCTACAATATGGGGTAAGATCTCCAAAAATCAGCCTATTCGGAGTTTAGGAGAGTTTTAGATGGTTCTGTTCAGAGATACCCTAATTGCCAAATCCATGTGACTATTTTCAGTCCTTATTTAAAAAAATGAAACTGCATTTAATAATGTTAACCATATCTGCCTTTGTCTTTTCTTCTTTTCTCTTTCCTTGTTTGTGTAATATCAGCATCTTCCAGTTTTTAACCAACCTTTTTGAGCACTCCTGCTCAGTCTCCTCTGGATTTTTTTCCCCAGAGTTCCATCTTGACTGTCTCCTCACTTTATCTACTTTCCTTGGCAATCTCATCCATGCCCAGTTTCTTGGGCTCCCTTATATTCTGAGTTCCATCACTATCCATGCTGGTACAACAACCTCAACTGCTCTCATCTTTTTTTTTTTTTTTTTTTTGCTCTCATCTTTGACCTTGAAAGTCTTCTCTTCCTCTCGTCTTCCTATATGAGTAAATGATACCCTATCCAACCAGAAATCTGGGAGACCTCTTATACCTTTCTTTCTCTCACATTTTATATCTAATTAATCAGCAATAAAGTCAACTCCCTTGTCCTCTTGAATATCTGTCTCCTTCTCTCCACCTCTTAAAAACGGTTCTGGTTTTGTCATCCCTATGTTCAATCCCTTCAGTGGTTCCCACTAACTTGGGACAAAGCCCCATTCTTACCATGACTCATAAGACCCTCCATAAACTGGCCTCTGCCTGCCTCTCCAGGATCAATTCCAGCCACTCTTCTCTCCCACTCTGTCCAATCCATATACTGTAGCCCGACTGGTGTTCTTCTTACTTCACCGTCACAATGATCTCTTCCCTTTTCATAAGGAGCTCCTCACCCTGGGACATCTTTCCATCCAATCTTTCCCTAGACAGGCCTTCCTTGAATCTCCAGATCATGTCTGCTTTCCCTATGCCCCATTCCATTCACCACCATTAAATTCTCATTGCACTGTGGGCCTCACCTATGGTAGTTCTCCAACACCACTTTAAAGTCTTTGTTCAATGTCTGTTTTTCCCAATAATAAGTGTACTTGATACTTAGTAATTTCTATGTGCCAGAGAGTTTTATTTATGTTATTTTATTTACTTCTTAAAGATTTTATTTATTTAAGAGAGAGAAAATGCGTAAGAGAGAGAGCACAACCAGTGGAGGAGCAGAGGGAGAGGGATAACCACTGAGCAGGGAGTCTGACTTTGGGCTCTACCCCAGAACTTTGGGATTATGACCTGAGTCCAAGGCAGATGCTTAATTGACTGAGCCACCCAGGTGTCCCTGTATTATCTCATTTTAATCATCACAACAATTATGAAGTAGGTTCAATTTAATAGTAAAGGAAACTGAAACTCTGAGACATTGTAGCCACAATTAATATTGCTTTAGTGAATCAGTAAGCTCCACAGGGGTAGGGGCCATATCTTGTACCTCTAGAACCCAACAGATGATTGGTATATAATAGGAGCCAACAAGATGTTGCTAAGGTAATACGGTCCAAATTCCTAGGGTGATATACAAGGTCCTCTGTTACCTTACCCTGACCTACCTCTCCAGCCTTTTTCCCCAGTAGGCTTGTCTCTTCTTCCCTAGGTCCTATCCTCTAGCCACATAAGCAGTTCCATGAACAGCCTAGAGTGACTCACACTTCTGCCTTTTGTATGTTCATTGACTCACTCATTGATTCACTCAGTCTTCATTCATTCATTTATTGAATAGCTAATGAAGGCCAGGCAGAGAGGAAAGTCCTAGGATAGATGTACACGATAGGAACACAGAAAAGGGATATGTAAGTAAGACTGAGGAGTCAAGAAAGTCTCCCAAGGGAGGTAACAACTCTAAAATTGAGTTTTCATTTCCCTAGAATGTGCATATCTTAATGCAAACCCCTACTTCCTTTCAGGGCTCTGCTCCAATGTCTCATGCAGTGGTCTCTCCATGTAAAATTTGTAGACATAGCATACTACATGTTTCTAGATGATGACCTCCCCATCAGACAGTCAGATCCTCTACTCTTAGTCTCAGCATAGAGGAGATACCTAATAAAACAATGATGAAGGAACAAGCAAAATAATCACCCTTTTGCTGAAAACACTTCAATTCATTGCACAACTCTGTGCACTTACCCAAAACCATAGAATTTGGATTCATTTTCAGAAGAGACACATTTCCTTAACATACAAATTACAGAGACTGGAGAGAACTGACACCAAGCATCATCACATAATTTTATTTTAGGCATGGATGTATAAATAAAAACACTTAGGGGGACACACACACACACACACACACACACACACACAAATACATACACTGACCCATATGCTTTTGTCAATTTGGTAAATAATTACTTAAGAAAATAATTCACACTATCAGGCACATTCTCCTGAAAGTTCTGGATAATGTGGAGAATATTAAACAACAGAATGTTAGTTAGTATATTTTCTGAAGGCAAGATCATCCTAATGATTCTCCCATTGATGAAAAAGGACTCTTCCCATCATTAGAAACAGACTAAATGTTAGGCTGCTAATGTGTTTTGTACATGGGTGAAAAAAATCATGCCATTTATACATTTTGGACTAACATCAAAGCACACTTATGTCACACTGTTCTTTTTGGGTTTGTCATATGGAGGGCTCTTTGAAAGTTGTAATGAGATGCAAGCTTACCCCAATGTCCCCTTTTCTACTCATCATGAAGGATATCTTTGACTCTTGGGGGAACCAGAGTTCTTATAGGAGGAGCTGCTGAGGGCATGCCTGGTGTTCTGCAATCCTGTTTCTGTTTAAGAGTATAACCCTGAGCTACTTTTCTCTCTCTCTCAGGATAAATTTTTTCACCTGCCAGACAAATAGGTTGGACTGGAACAGGGTTAGCAGATGTTTTTGGTAAAGGGTGAGAAAGTAAATATTTTGAGTTTTGGACCACATGGTCTGTGTTGCAACTACTTAACTCTGTGATTGGAGTGTGAAAGCAGCCCTATAAAAGTATGTAGACAAACAGCCATGCCTGTTCTCCAATAAATTTTTTTATTTACAAAAACAGGCAGTGGGCCAGATTTGGCCAGTGGGTCATAGTGGCAGGCGCCTGGGCTAGATGAATTCTAGGATCCCTTTTCCCTTTTTTCTGCCATGTATTCAGTTTAAATCATTGTGTGAGAGTTCAGAATTGGGAGATAACCGGGGGAAAAATGGAGCACACTTTAAAGAATCATTGGCTGGATGAGATTACTATATTTGACTTATCTTTTCACTTGGAATCTTTTAACTTTGTAGCATAATGCCCCTATTATATTTAGCAATTAGAGTGCCATCACAAAGTAAAATGTAAAACCATTATTCCTTGAAAAGAGAAAAGGCTTGCGGTATGAAATGATGCATGCAAGGAGTGTGGGTGATAATTTACTCATATAATCATTTCTATTTCAGTTCTATGGCAAGTATTTCTGGAGATGGCTCACACGGCAAGGAGATCTTTAAGATGTGCACACCATAATTAACCTTTTTATATACTCTGATAGAAATATCAATAGTCTTTTCTCCACGTTAGCAGTTTTAACTTTACTTATACAGTCTATGGAATGATTTGAATTAAAGAATGACGATTATAAGAAAAAAAAAACACAAACCCTTTATACCTTGCGTTTAAAACAAAACATGCATATTCTTCCTGTTACTTTTATATCATGCTGAAGTTCTAGACAATGAATGCCTCTATCTCTTTTTTCTCCCTGGCAGAGAGGATCAGACAACTAGCTAGTGCTTCTGTCATATATAGACCAGTGATTCTCAAAATACAGTTTCTGGACTAGCAGTATCAGCATCACCTAGGAACTTAGAAATGCAAATCTTCCCATCCTACCCCAGATTTACTGAATGAGAACCTCTTGGCGCGCAGCCCTGTAGTCTGTTTTAACAAGGCCTCCAAGTGATTCTGATGCCTGATAAATTTTGAAAACCACTCAATGGATTAATACTTTCTAGAAACCAAAATTAAGTGGAAGACCTGGCTCCTACAAAGAGCAAATGACCCTAGGGTTTGCATATGTAGAAGGTGTAGAATAAAGACAATACGCCTCTAGCTATATTACAAGAAGAAGGGAATTGAGGAAGGAAAACGATAGGGAAGGAGAGAGACACAGAATTTTGGTGAATAGGTAGACCCAGAAAACCTCAGAGGTTCCATCTGCAGAGCTAGCTAAGTTCATACATATCACTACTACCTCCTGCCTCAAAGTCATTCATTCAACAGCCCTCACCGTGTTCCATGGGTGAGGATGGTGCTTAGGGATGGGGAGGGGAACATGGAAATGAAGAAGATATTCTCTTTGCCTACCAAAAATTCACAATCTTGGAGTGAAAAAAAGATAAATGGCTCCCTTGAGAATCTGCAGTGAGCACCTCATAGGCCAAATCAAAAGGGAGAGGCTGGATCGCAGGAGCGAGAGACAGGATGAAGAGGGGAAAGAAAGGGATAAAGGAATAGAAAGAGTGAGCATGAAACAGTTTTATTTGTACTAGAACATTTCAGAATTTGCTTTTAATCCCTCCAATTATTCAATGGCAACCTCTGCTTTGATTTGAAGATCTG
This sequence comes from Canis lupus familiaris, assembly GCF_011100685.1. Lineage (NCBI taxonomy): Eukaryota > Metazoa > Chordata > Mammalia > Carnivora > Canidae > Canis > Canis lupus. Next base: position 23,450,734 of record NC_049235.1, on the reverse strand, counting down.
GACTCCTGATGGTTCTTTATTCTCACTGCTCTTTTGAACAGAACCACAGAACTGCATCTAAAAGTCTTTCCTTCCCTTATGATGCTTACAGTTGTCAAAAAGCAAAAGAAACTCTAGACCTAAACCATTAAGCTATGTATGGGTCAGAAACAACATATTCTTATACTAACATCCCCTGGTCATCTTCCTAGTTCTGTGACATAGTATTAATCCTGGAGCCTTATCTGAAAATTATCTTTGCATCTACCAGGAGAGGGTTATAGATGAAACCATGTTATTAAAAACTAACACCAAATCAAATATCACAGTGCTTTTAGAACATGGATGATTTCTAGAAGTCACCTTACCAAACAGACTAAAACATTTTGAAGAATGATTTTATTATTGTAGTCAAATAATATGTATCTCCATTATTCAAAAAAAAATCAAGCAATAAAGGTACAAAGAAAGAAGCAAATAATTTCCCAAAGTACAGATGACTAACATTTGGTGAAAAGAATGCATAAATACAAATAGAGGGTAAGTAATCAGAAATGATTTCAGAAAGGGGGTTAATATGGTACATATTATTTTTAGAAACAGTTTCTATTTTGCAATAATTTTAGATTTACAGAAACACTGCAAAGACACTACAGAGTATTCTCATAAACCCCTCATCCAGCTTCCTCTACTGTTAAATCTTACATTATCATGGTACATTTAGTGCAGCAAAGAAACCAACACTAGTATATTACTATTGACCAAACCCAATACTTTATTTGAATTTCACCAATTTTTCCAGTAATGTCCTCTTTCTGTTCCAAGATCCACACTGCATTTGGTTATCAGGTATTAGGATTCTCCAGAGAGGCAGAACCAACAGGGTGTGTGTGTGTGTGTGTGTGTGTGTGTGTGTGTATGGAGAAAGAGAATTACTATATAAAATGAACTCATAAAGTTATAGAAGCTAAGAATTCCCAATTCCCAAGAACTGCAGTCAACAACGTAAGCCCCACGGGCAATGATGTACTGTTTCAGTCTGAAAGCTGGCAGGCTGGAAACCCAAAAGGAGTTGATCTTTCAGTTTAAGTTTAAAGACTGGAAAGAACTGATAATGTCCCAGCTCAAAGCAGTCAGGCAAAAGGAGTTTCCCTTTCTCAGTCTTTTTGTTCTATTCATGTCTTTCTTTCTTTCTTTTTTTTTTTTAAGATTTTATTTATTTATTCATGAGAGACACACAGAGAGAGAGGCAGAGACACAGGCAGAGGGAGAAGCAGGCTTCCATGCAGGGAGCCCAACGTGGGACTCGTGGGACTCGTGGGACTGTGGGACTAATGGGACTCGATCCCGGGTCTCCAGGATCATACCCTGGGCTGAAGGCGGCGCTAAACCGCTGAGGCTGCCCTATTCATGTCTTTCAATTGATTGGATGAGGCCCACTTACATTAGGGAGGGCAATCTGCTTTATTCAGTCTACCCATTCAAATGTTAATTTCATCCAGAAATACCCTCACTAGGGATATACTCAGAAGAACATGTGACCACACATCTGGGTGCCCTGTGGGCCAGTCAAATTTACACACAAAATTAATCATCTCAAGTATACATAATATTTCAAATTTAATTATATCCAACTTGCCAGATCATTTCATAGGTGATGCTCTTCATTTAAAGTGCTCACAGTAAGCAGACAGCTTTCTAAAAGCCCCTATACTGCTGTCCCCATCAGTTTAGTTGAATACTTTCCACAAGTTTGTGTTTAACTCCTAACTTAAAAATCATATAACTTCTGGCATCTTTCTGGCTCAGTTGGAGGAACAGGTAACACTGAATTTCGGGTCGTGAGTTCAAGCCTTACATTAAGTGTGAGGATTATTTAAATAAGTAAGACTTTTAAAAATAAATAACTTATTTAAATTTTTTAAAAAACAGATACAATACCAATGTAAAAAGAATGAATTGTTATTTCCATGAAGACTAGATGGAGTGTGTTAGGAAGACTGCACAGACGTAAAGTAATTCAAAATTTGCTTTTATATTAGGTATGAGCATCACAACGGTAAAATATTGGGAGGCGGAGGGGAATCTAGAAGAATTCTGCACTCAGATTCATTCCCAAGTGTCTTTCAGCTCTTGTTTCATTTTAAAGAAAACTGAGACCGGAAATCCTGGAGAATACATTATTGGTATAGTTCATGCAAAATAGATGGCCGGGGGGAATTCCAATCAGGGGACCACTTTCAAAGTAGAGATTTTGGCCCCAAATCAAAAGATTGGCAAATGACTATATATGTGGTTTATGTTAAAATATGCGGCTAAGGAAGATGAAAAAGTTCAGGAGATGGAAAGTTGTGATAGCTGTACAACAATGTGAATATGTTAATGTCACAGGACTGTACACTTAAAAATGGCTAAAATGGTAAGTTTTGTTATCTGTATTTTACCACAGCAACAAAATGAAATATGCAAAGTATGTATATTTTTTCAGATTCCTTGTTTTAGCAAGTATTTTTAGTTAACTTACAAATAGTTGCATTGAATAACAGGGCTTATTCTGTGTTAAATTTATTTTAATCTAATTTACTAGAAGTGGATACCAATTTGAAATTGAATGAATATTAGGTAAATGATCCCTTTAGTAATTTCAAATCAAGAGATTTTAATTCTCTGACATAACTCTAAATTTAAGAGGAAAAAATACTATGAAAAACCTTAGGAGGTTGGAACAGCTTAATTCAAAGCAGTGCCAAGTCCTATGGTACATTTAGAAACACATGGACATGTTTTTGGTGGTCATAATAACTAAGGTGATCCTGGCATTCTGGCACCTGGGTTCCAGAGAAACCAAACATTTTACAATGCACAGGACAGTCCTGGCATCAAAGACATGCCTACCCCCAGTGTCAATAGTTCCCTCAGTGATAAAGATTGAGGTAGAGTCGATATATTTTATTTATTTTTATTTTATTTTATTTTTTTAGAGTCAATATATTTTAAAAATATGTTTCAGTTTTGCATGGTATCTCTTGATATCCTTATAAAATTTGAGAAAACGCACATTTTACTTTCTTTCACCTCTTCCCAGCTAACTCCACTTTTTTGTTTTACTATTCTTTCCAATGTTTGGTTTATAACATTTATATCCTGTTCTGAAACCATAATTCAAGCAGTTGTTTAGTCTTGATTCTATTTTAAATGATTTAGTGCTCAACACCAGAACTTTTCATGCTGTGGCTTCTACATTTCTGTATCTTTTTTTTTTTTTTTTTAAGATTTTATTTATTCTGAGAGACAAGAAAAAGGCAGAGCTAGAGGCAGGCTTCCTGCAGGGAGCCTGATGTGGGATTTGATCCCAGGACCCTGAGATCATACCCTGAGCCAAAGGCAGACACTCAACCACCGAGCCACCCAGGTACCCCATCCATTTATGTATTCTTTACTTTGATTCATCTACTTGGTTGCCTCGATTTTATCATATAGTAGTTTGTTTGTTTGTTTAGTTTTTTTTTTTTTAAGATTTATTTATTTTAAGGATGGAGAGGAGGGGCAAGGGCAGTGGGGGAGAGAGTCTCAAGTAGAGTCTGTGATGAGTGTGGAGCCTGACATAGGGCTCAATTTTTATTTCTTTACATTCTTTCATGCTTACTATCTATCTGTTGCATTTATCTCAGCAAGATAATTTAATTGGATTTAAAATTTTCACGTCACATTATTTTCTTCTGAACTCTGTAGACCTTGCTACCCCATCTCTAATTTTGAGGGTGATGTGGGGAAGTCTGGAGTCAACCTAGTTTCCTCCTTTATAAGTGACTTACTTTTTGCTGGTATACTCATAATATTCCAATTTAAAAAGGGATTTTCTTCTCTTATTATCTTGTAAATATAATATTTGACACATTCAACAGTTCAAATATAAAATATGTACAATATACAAAATATGTACAATATACATAATCAAAATAAAAACTTTAAAGTAATCATTCAATTCAAGAACTGAAAGGATCACCAATACCATTGCATCTACCATGGGTTCCTATATTCCTCACTTTCCCCTGAGAGAGCAGCTCTCATGCATGTTTATCCTTCCTTTGCCATATTCCAAATAGTTTTATCAATGTGTATAAATCTGTAAGTAATATATTATGCCATTTGGCTCATTTTGTTTCATAAAAATGGTATCACAGTATCTATAATCTTTTGGAACTGTCTTTCATTCAAGATAATATTTTAAAAGATTCATCCCTGTTGTTTTGTGTTACTATACAGCGCGCACTTTTTAATAGTATTATTGGTACATAATTCACATGCCATGAGGTTCACCTTTTAAAGTATATAGTTAAACAGCTTTCAGTATATTTAGAATGTGTGACCATCATCATCTTCTAATGTTAGATTATACTTATCACTCCCAAGAAATTGTACCTATCAGTAGTTACTGCCAATTCCCTTCTCCCCTGATCTTTTATACCTTGTCTCAGCACGAGTGCTCTGAAATCCCACCCCTATTGTATATCAAGTCTCCATAGATGTTTGGGTCTATTCTCTGTTGTATTTTGTTGCTCTCCATTTGTCAATTTTTCTAACAATCTGCCAAAATTATAGTCTTAATTATTCTTTTAAAGATTTTGTTTATTTACTTGAAGGCGGGGGGGACAAAGGTGGGGAAAGGAGAGAGAGAATCCCAAGCAGACTCCCCACTGAATGTGGAGGCCAACACAGGGCTCATCCCATGACCAGGAGATCATGACCTGAGTGGAAACTAAGAGGGAGAGCCTAGCACACTGAGCCACTCAGGCACCCCTACACTGTCTTAATTATTACAGCTTTTTAATTTTTAGAAAGTCTTGATACTTTTACAAGTTGTCACACTCAGTTCTTTTGGAAGAACTGAAGAAACTCAGTTTCTCTTAGCTCTTCCATACAAATTTAAAATTAGCTTGTGCATTCCATGAAAAATCCTGCGGGGATTTTAAATCTACAGGTCAATTTGAGAGAATATACATCTTTACGATATTAAGTATTGCTGTCTATAAATGTGGCACATCTTTTCATTTATTTAGGACCCCAATGACTTCAATCAAGTTCTATTATTTTTTTCTTTATAAATCTTGTATACCTTTTGTTAAATTTATTCCCAGATGCCATGTATTTTTTTTAAGATTTTGTTTATTTATTCATGAGAGACACAGAGAAAGAGGCAGAGACATAGGCAGAGGGAGAAGCAGGTTCCATGCAGGAAGCCCGATGCAGGACTCCATCCCGGGACTCTGGGATCACGCCCTGAGCCAAAGACAGATGCTCAACCACTGAGCCACCCAGGCGTCCCAGCATATGTTTTTATTGCAATTATAAACCATGTCTTTTTTATATTACATTTTTAAATGTTTATGACCATTGTTTAGAAAGGCAATTGATTGGTCTTAGAGCCAGCCACTTTGCTAAATTCTCTTATTATTACTAATAAGTTGTTTTTAGATTGTGATTTTCTATGTATATAATCATAGTATTGGCAACAAATGATAGGTTTATACCTTTTTAATCTTTATGTTTGTATTTGCTTTTTTAAATCTTACTATCTGGCTAGAACTGTGCTTAAAACATGATAGTGGGAAAACCTGTCCTGTTTCTGATTTCCAATGGATGCTTTTAACTTTACATCATTAAGAATGTTTACTAAAGTTTTGGTAGATACCTTCATTCACATTAAAGAAAATTCTCTTCTACCCAAAGTTTGCTAAGAGTTTTTATGTTGAATCTATGGTCAACTTTATCCAATGCTTTTTCTGCTTCTATTGAGATTATATATGGGTTTTCCCGTTTAATCTATTATGGTGGATCACAATTCTAGATTCTTCTTATGTTGAATTTTTCTAGCATTCCTGGGATAAACCCAACTAGGTTACAATAAACTTTTTGTTTAACCCCACCAGATCTGGTAATACTTTGTTTTAGATTCTTGAATGAGGTTGACAGAGACTGACTATAATTTCTGTTCTCGAATGTACCTGCTATTTTTGGTGCCCAGGTTATGCAAAATGATTTAGGGAGTATTTCTTATTTTTCTATTTGCTGCTTAAGTCTATAAAAGGCAAAAATTAACATTGGATGCTTAGTAATTTCATTAATAACATTAACATGAGGGGATCCCTGGGTGGCTCAGCAGTTTGGTGCCTGCCTTTGGCGCAGGGAGTGATCCTGGAGTCCTAGGATCGATTCCCACGTCAAGCTTCTTGCATGGAGCCTGCTTCTCCCTCTGCCTGTGTCCCTGCCTCTCTCTCTCTCTCTTTCTCTCTGTCTCTCTCATGAATAAATGAATAAAATCTTAAAAAAAAATTAACATGAGCCTAGTCTTTCCTTGTGGGAAGTTTTAAACTATGGGTTCCATTGCTTTGGTAGCTTTAGGACTATTCAAGTTTTTTAATTCATAAGTCAGTCTTGGTAAGTCATATTTCCTAAGAATTATCTCATTTTATGTAGGTTTTCAGATTTATTGACAGAAAATTGCTCACAGTATTTTCTTTTAATCTGTGCTGTATATATATTTTCATTCCCTTTTTAGTCTTTGTATGATTTGTGCTTTTCCCTCAGTCTGTCAAAGGACTGTCTGTTTAAGTCTTTTTAAAAAGCTGACTTTCATGTTTGTCTTTCTGTTGTAGTTTTCAATTTCATGGAATTATCTTATTTTTATTGTTTCACTCCTTTTATTTATTTCAGTTTTCTTCTGTAGCTCTTCTCTAAATACTTAAGATGGGTGCTAAGTTCATTTTTCAGACTACTTTCTTTTCTAATTATGACTGATAAATTTCCTTTAAAAATATTAGTTCTGACAGGTTATATTTTCATTATAATTTAGCTTTAAATATTTAAACTTTATTATGATTTTTAACTGATAAATGGATAAGTAATATCTTTTCAAAGATATGAGAACTTCATTTTTTTTAAGGTTTTATTTATGTACTCATGAGAGATACAGAGAGAGAGGCAGAGACACAGGTAGAAGGAGAAGCAGGCTCCATGCAGGAAGCCCGACGTGGGACTCAATCCTGGGACTCCAGGATCACTCCCTGGGCCGAAGGCAGCGCTAAACCACTGAGCCACCTAGGGATCCTCGATGTGAGAACTTTAAAGATACCCTTTTGCTATTGACCTTTTTATTAATTGTCATCAAAGAATACTATCTTTCTAAGGAGGTCAGCTTTAGATTCAGAGTTCCTTTAGTGTAAGTCTATTGATGATAAACTTAGCAACAAATATTATTTCATTGCCTATTTTCTGTTATTACTGCTGAGCAATCAGCTGTCCATGAAATGATCTTTTTGCGATGTCTTTCCTCTCTACTTTTGTCCTTGTTGCTCTAGAGTCACTACTTGGTGATACTGAGGCAATGATTTTCTTTTTATTTATCCTGTTTGGGAATATTGTGCTTTCTGAAATTGTAGAAAAATGTTTTTAGCATTTCTGGAAATTTCTCACCTGTTACTACTCCTTGATTAGCTTTATTCTTGCCTTCTGTGGCTTCGATTTGACATACGTTAGACCTTCTCGTTTCATCATCAATATTTTAAATTATTCTCATATTTCCCAGTCCTTTTCTTTTCTGAATTGTATTCTGGTTAATTTATTCACTTCTATGTTTGAGATCATTAATGCTTTTTCAGCTTTGGCTAATATGCTTTTTAACATGTTTGGTTTTTCTTTCATCATTTACATATTTTATATTTGGATGTTCCATTTAGTTATTTTTCAAAACTGCCTGATCATTCCTACAAGTTTTCCATTGCCTGCTTAATCTTTTGGTTCTGTATTCCTTTAAGTACTTTATAAGCAGCTGGTCTTTGTCTGACAGCTCAAATATAGATGGCTTACCTCCTTGTGAGTCTAGTGGTCTTTGATTGTGAATAGTGGCCTGATTGTAAACTGTGGGAATCTCATGGGATAACTGTAGGATGCTCTCCCATGGAGATTTGGTTTGGTTACTGTTAGAAGTTGGGAAGACTACCCACCTGGGGTCACATTAGCTCTCTTTGAGAGTCCTGGCTTAATGCATGATCTCAGGTTGAGTTCCCCTTCCTTGCTGTCGACGCTAGGTTCAGTACCTAAGTTACAATTTGTAGTATCCTTCTGGTATTTTCCTTCAGTATAACACAGTTCTCTCCTCTGCTCCTTGCTCAGAACATTTGTTGGCTCACTGCTCCAGGCTCCAGTGTTGACTCAGCTTGTTCCTTTTATTTGAAGAGTGGGGTGGGGGGTGGGGGGGAACGGGAGGATTGGACTTGGAGATTATTTTACCTACTTCCAGGGAGTCCAGCAACAAACCAAAATGTTTTATTTAGGATCTAATTGGTTTCCAGCAGAGAGTGTCTTGTCTACCATTGCTGCTGGAAGTGGAAGTCCTATTCTTCATCTGTGAAGTTCAATAAATAAAATACACGTGCTGGCCATTCTGTCTCTGTTTTCTCAGCACAAGGTTCCCTATTATGATTTAAAGGGTCAAGTATCTATAATAATTTTTTTGTATTTTCAATTACAAATAAGGAAACTGGGGCTCAGAAAGGTTAAATGACTTACTCAATTTGTGATAAGGTGAGAGTGGGGCACTAAAAATCATGTTTAATGTCTAATCCACTAGTCTTTTTAATAAATCCTTCTAATACTCTTTAGGTCTAATTTTAAAAGAGGTGTTATATTAAATTCTACCTGTAATTGTTTATATTGTAACAAGATCTATTTTTTTGTTTTTGTTTTGTTTTGTTTTGTTTTTTTTGTAACAAGATCTATTATAATCACATCTATACATCAGTAAATCCAAGCCTATATGGAAACTACTATAAATGCAATTTAATATATACATAGGCATGACTATAAGGAAGATACCTTGGAGTTTTAAAGGGAACTAATAATCTTAATCTTCTTTCTCTAATAAGCCTGGTCTTCAAGATCAAGATAATTGTACACATAGAACATTTGTTTTCCCTTATTCACAAAAGCAAATAATTTCTGGTAAATATTATGGTGACTTGGATTAGCTATGGTAATCCATATTGTACTATGTCTCAAGTAGCCTTTTAAATAATCTCTCCATTGAGTTAACTCATAGGTTAAAACAATAAATTACATAAATATGCCAAGAGAAAAAAAAGTGGGATTCCTTGTGGGCAATGCTTATAACAGTCCTCAGGAAATTTTTCAACATAAACAGTTTCTTAGCATAGCATAGAATTGATAATATAGTCCAGGAAGAACAAGGGGGAAAACTAGAGACAATCACTAAAGCAGTCATTTCAATTTAAGGGAGACTGTTACCAGAGAACCTGAGTGGAAAGGAGTAGAAGCACACATCTGATATACCAACATTCCAGCAAAGTTACAAATAGCTGTTAGAAGCTACCTTAGGATTTCTGCAATCCTATCTTATAGTTTCTATTTTATTAGTTTTCTTTAGAAGTATTTTAAACATAAAACAATTAGGTTTATGTCCTAAAATTCATTTTAGATATTTTGAGGGTTGGGGTAAAGAGATGTTTCCTAAAGTTCTTTTGAGGTGGCTTAGCTATAAGAAATCATTATATATCCCTTTTTTAAAGTTTTCATACATTCCCCACCCCCTGCCCTGGAGCATTTTAGTGTCTTTAATTTTTATTTCTAAGTTAACATTGCAAGGGAATATAATGTACTTAGAGGGTTTTTTTCTCCTTTAACTTTCTCTCCCATTTAGATTTTGATACTCCACCCTTAACTTCCACCCCCAGAAAACTTCTGGCATGTAGCTCCGCTTATCAAAAGTTGCATGCTCAACCAAGCCACCCAGGCACCCCAAAAAGTAGGTATTATTTTAGTTAAATGGGACACTCATTTGAATATAATTATACTGAGTTTTTTTTATGGGGGCGGATACTGTGAACCTTTTACAAATCCGTATTGTTAACGTTGTTCACAGCATGGTTCACATCTGCTACTACTCTTGAAAAACACTAACAGATGAAGATATTCGTGAATTTTACGGGCAATAGTTGAGGTGTAGAGCTTGGAGTGGCAATGCCTACACCTTAAATAGTGGGAGGCACTAAGATAAGGTAACCTGAAGGGAAGGGCACACAGAAGAAGGTGGTTTCTACAAGCCAACTCTGTAACAGGCTTTCCCAGAGTCAATTTCTAATTTTTCAGTAAATGATTATTCCTCTGATGGATAGCTCAAGGCCTTTGTTTCTCTTTTTCAGATTCTACCTTTTATCTAGTAACATGAAACATTATAAAAGAAGAACTTAAATTATTTATGCTACACATAATCTGCTAAGCCTAAAAGGGAAATTATTGCCCTGAAACTTCCAACAAAGCTGTCCCCTAGGGGTTTGGTCTCTGCATCTGGGTGTGAATGAGTACTCTGTCACATTTGCTGCTCTTAGAGGATACCATCAATTTAAACAACCTTTGCAGTCTGAGTTGCCTGGTGTTACTATTGTTATTTTTCAATAGTAATGATAGTTGCACTTGTTAAGGAAACCAGCTAATTCTGAGAGACTTAACACTGGGATAAGTCGGTGTATAATAACACAATAGATTGTTTCTAATTGCTGAAAGAGATGTCCTTCGTAAGTCTCCTGACACAGAGTCAGAAGTTAGGCCAGTGAGAGAAGCTTGTTACACCTAGAGCCCGGTGGGAAGCAGCAACAGTTGGCATTTTCTCAGGAGACCCAGTTCACTCATTATTTTAGTGTTTGTGCTAGTGAACACCTTCGAAGCGAAAATTAATTTCCCTTTTGGATTACTTAGCATATTATTTTTAATGTTGAAGTTTTCCACATCATCCTTAGCCACAAATTTTTTCCAGGATGATTGAGTTAAAAAAATTTTCACATGATTATTTCTAACAGCACATAAAAACAGATTTTGAAAGATTTTGTTATTTCCCGTGATTTCCTTGTGGACATTCCTAATGATAATCTTTCTTTAAAAGAAAAAAATGAAATTAAATACTATTACGTATTAAAATGAAAGTTAAGTGTTTTATTGTGAGGAGGGGATGAAGGCTTCCTCAAAACACTCATAGGATGAATGAAAATCCACCTATTTCTGTCTAAAAAATTCCAAACAATTAAAACCTCAAGTGTGCGGCAGCCCAGGTGGCTCAGCGGTTTAGCACTGCCTTCAGTCTAGGGTATGATCCCGGAGACCCGGGATCGAGTCCCACATTGGGCTCCCTGTGTGGAGCCTGCTTCTCCCTCTGCCTGTGTCTCTGCCTCTATCTCTCTCTGTGTCTCTATGAATAAATAAATAAAATATTAAAAAAATAAATAAAACCTCAAGTGTGCTAATCAAAAATAAGTTTCAGAATATTAAGATCATTCTGAACCTGCCTGAAGTCCTGCCTATTTTGCGTCTGTCACCCAAATCTGAATGGCAAGGACAAAGGCCTTTCTTAATATATCCAGCTGCTCCCACTCCTGCCAGAGCATCTCTGGGCTGTACCTAGAGACAAGAGGCAAGCCAGAAGAGCATGAAATCAACCCGTTCCCTTTTCCTCTTCTCACTGCTCCCTTACCCATCAAGACCTCTAATTCTGAGTGGCTAGAGGAGCTTCTGATGCCTGTCCAGGTCCCTTCCTGCCAACTCTGCACATGGGCAGCCTCTTGAGAGGAACACATTCAAAGCTGCCAAACACTCAATGTCACTTCCTCAGCACAAAACTTTTAGATGAATTTCCAAGCAGGCAGCATTTTGGGGAATTTTGCTGTCATTTCCTCAGAAGGAGCTACCAGGATAGGTTCTTAATGTCCTTACAAGGAGCTATGTTTAGGATAAGTTTAATAAGCTGTTAAATAACTGTGGCAGATAAAATGCTCTGTAAACATGACAGTAACAAATGGAAAACAATCTCCCATTTCTACTTAAATATATTGTAATGTTGTCTATGAGCAAGTTTTTTTTTTTTTTAAGGGGTTTTGAGGAAAGAGATTTGTCTTAAAAATAAGGCAGACTGAAGCCTGAGTAGATACAGAGAAGTGGAGATCTGAGAAGTGGCAGTGAAATTTCTTTTTGATGAGGTTTAGTAGTATCACCTTTTTCTTTGAACTTTTTCTGTGTGTTTTAGGTTAGAGGAGAAAGTAGCAGTTTAGGAGAGGAAATAGATCTTTATTCTTGGAGTGAAAAATAAAATTCTTCTTCCTTTTAAACTGAGAACCAGCAGGTGAGATCATTGTTTTTAGGGAGAGATGTAAGGCTTTTTAGAAACCTCCTCAAAGAAATGCAGATGGACAAATCCTGGAAGGCTTAGGTTGGGATCTACTAAAGTCCAGGAAGATACTGAATTTGAATCACAGTGACTGAACAGCTAACGTTAGTGAGGTAACCGAGATGCATGTACTGTTGACTTTGGAACTATTGTGGGGGCTAAGGGTGGGTGCCCAACCCCACACCGTTGAAAATCCAGGTATAACTTCTGACGCCCTGCCAAACTTAACTGCTAATAGTTAAGTTGACTTGAAGTCTTACTGATAACCTAAATGGTCAATTAACTTATATTTTATATATGTATTATAGACTGTTATCCTTACAATAAAGTAAGCTAGAGAAAAGAAAATGTTGTAAGAAAATCATAAGGAAGAGAAAATACATTTACAGTACTGTATACAAAAAAATTCCACAAAAAAAAAATTCCACGTTAATTGGATTTGCACAGTTCAAATTTGTGTTGCTCAAGGGTCAACTGTATTTCTTTAGCCTTAACAACTACATGTGACTTTTTTTTCCAAATGTGTGTTTAAAATGTAGAGTGTAGGCTTTATTATGTGATTTTTTATTAAATAGAATATTCCTTTTTTAAAAAGGATTATTTATTTTAAAGAGAGAGCATACATGCACATGTGAGGGAAGGGGCAGAGGGAGAGGGAGAGAGAGAATCTCAAGCAGACTCTCTGCTGATCACGGAGCCCAATGTGGGGCTCAATGCCAGGATCCTGAGATCATGACCTGAGCCAAAATCAAGACACGGCTGCTTAACTGACTGAGTCACCCAGGTGGCCCACTAAATAGAATGTTTCTTTTATATTTATACTAATGTGCTACAATAAAGTTCTGTTTTATAGAAGAAAATTATAATTCCTCTCTGGCTTGGTTGATCCCATGCATACTGGAAGTCATAACCAGAATGATACATTGCCCAGGCACTAGCATCCACCAGGCAGAAATCAAATTGGTATGGTATGTCAAATGAGGTGAGATATGGGGATAAAATACACACTCTATAGAATATTTGTTACTACATTCATTAAAAAAATATTTTATTTATCTATTTGACACAGAACACAAGCAAGGGGAGCAGCAGGTAGAGGAAGAGGGAGAAGCAGGCTCCCCACTGAGCAGGAAGCCCGATGTGGGGCTCGATCCCAGTACCCTGGGATCATGACTTGAGCAGAAGGCAGATGCTTAACCAAAGTGAGCTACCTAGGCGCTCCTATTATTAGATTCATTTAAGAGACATTTTCTGAGCATCTCTGTTCATTCACTGGATCACAAAGCCAATAGCAGAGATATGAGAATTCCTTACCATACCTAAGAAATCAAAAGGGATGGATAAATTTAGACAAACAGCATCTTCCTGGATCTAAAAAAACCTACCTTGAATCCCATGGTATTTCAGTTTGGGGCTGTATATTCTTCAATATAAATTCTCTCCAAACCCATCCTGCCTTAGAATAAATGGGATAAGGTAGAAAGAAAAAAAAATGAACCAGAAATTCCAAAGTAGAAGAAACACTTGACATAATCATGTCAAAGCCAGGAAACCAAAAATTAATGTTTTCCTATAAAGGATGGAGGATGTCTAGCTGGGTTATTAAATGAGCACTGGAGTATGCAGAAAGGGCCATAAGGAGGAATTACTGGTGTTGGAAGAACTTTAGCCCTAGCATTTCATGAGTTTTGTGCTTTCAACTTTATAGTTAGACAATTTCACTCCTGCAATTAAAAAAAAAAAGATCTGATATAAAATTAATGCTATGAGGGAATGGGAGAAGTGAATTTGTTGATTTGAAGGAAAATTATGTTTCAGAAGAGATGAGTCTATATACATAATTTTTGTTTTTTTATATTTAATTTTTGGCTAAAAGTAAGATTTCTAAGTCAAATAGCTGGGACTAGTAGCATTTCAGGCCAAATGCAACTTCTATGTGAGAAGGGATTGTTTAAGGAATCTGGTATAGTCCCAGAGAACACAAAAAACAGTGCTTAGCTGTAAACATTTTGTAAGATTATCCTGTGACTCTTCATGTATTGGAGTTAATAGCAGTTCCCTAGGCCAAAATTTAGCCTGGAATATGTGCTTTCCTAGCAAATAAAGTCATTGGTAGTACCTGCTATAGTGATTTTAAACCAGGACTCTCAATATAAAAGTGACTGTTACAATATTCCATGAGCCATTTGCTTTACAGCCAGATGAAGTCATAAATATAAAATAAAGCTGTGGAATATTTTCTTGTATCTCCTTAATGTTAATAGCTCACATCTATTTTAACAGCTTGGAAAAGGTGTCAAAAGTAGGGTTTGGAAAATAATTACATATCCCTTCTCCAAAACTCCATCTACAGCTTTAGTAACTCACAGAAGTTTCAACTAAATAGTAAAGTTATTTTCACATAAGAGATTTAAAAAGTAGAAACAACAGTTACTTTCAAAAGTCATCTAGTTTCTAACTCTATCTGATCCATCATAAAAAGCAAGTATACTCTGAACACGTTATTATCCCAAATCAATAGACAACTAAATTGTGTATCCAGGAGGATAGCTAGTCCATACAAACCACCCACTTCAGATAAGCAACAATGAACACCCACTTTCCTAAGGTCAACACATTACATTGTTATGGTACATTTTTAAATTTATATTTTTTGGAGCATAACAAAGCAACAGATAAACCATTGTTATTTTTTGAGTGTGTACTGGGTATTTAGCATTAAGCAAAGGGTTTGAAATAAGAAAGCTCTTCTGGCATTGGGTCAAATGTAGCTTTGTGTGGATAAGGACTGTGCCGCCTTCTGCCTTACATGGAATAGGAATAAATGAATGAATGGCTATGGTCTTTACAATGTCATGAGGAGAGAGAGACAAGTGCCATATTCCAAATCTGTTAAAGAAGGGTGTTGATAAGTGGTTGGTTACTAAGCACTGGACAGCATCAGCTCTGGGAAGGAATATCAGGGAAATAGAGCCCACTGTTGCCTTTCTCCTAGATGAACTTTAGGCAACTTGTCTTTGTGCTAGAAAAGAACCACGGTTTGGTTCAGAACATGTACGGTCAATCCTGCCTTCCTGTCCTGAGCCAAACACTGGTTGAAGAGGAACCTTTTCTATCCCTTTGATTTGAGCCAGTCCTTTCTTTTACTGCTATCCTTTTTTTCTATTAGCAAAAAATGGATTTATTAAATATTATTTATAGATGCTATTCCAGGAGTTGCCACATACTGGCCACTGACTATACATTGGACTCTCTGCCAAGCAGCTGACATGTAATACCTCCTTTAATTCTCATCTCAACACTATGAAGTAAACATTATGCCCATTCCACAGAGAAGAAAATGAAGATTCAATGAGATTCTATAATTTGTTCAAGGTCAAGGGATCAAACCTACATCTATTGAATTTTAGGCTTTTAAGTTTGTTTGCTTCCCTATACTCACCTATTATTCTATGGTGTGAATAATTAGCTGATGACTCAAAGAAATTTTAATACCATGAGTGTATTTCTAGACACTTTTATTCCTAAAAACATTAGAGAGATGCCTCTTTGAATAATGAAGACATGAAGAAGAGGGGGGAATTCATTTGTTGGAAAGGCATATCCCAATGAAACTAATGTGATGATAAGAAGAGATAAATATAAAAGTTTATTATATTCATGAACAGAGAGACATGAAAGTGAATTAACTGGGATGAAAGTGAATTAATTGGGATGACTGGAACAGTAGCTAAAGGGATGCATCTAATGAAAACACCCAACAGGATTCTTAAAATCCACTCACCATTCACATTCTAGATCTTCTACACCATCTCATTTTTGGTAATAGTATTTCTCATCTTTTCTAGAACATACTCCTTGCTCCACCTAGTTCCTTAGGCTATAGCAGTGTTTCTTAACATGTTTTTCCATTATGCTCCCTCAAAGAGAAAACAAGTAAATACTCCCTTATAGAGAAATTAAATACAGAGATAATATCTGTTGGGTAGGGCAGAGTTTTAGGGGGCCACAAACCATTTAATTATCCAAGACATTTTTGCTTTCCTAAGAACCAAAGTGCACTGTTTAGAATGTTTTGGATAGCTACTTGATCCCTGCTTCTCCATCATATACCTGCTATTACTTCTAAATTGTAACTGTAACTTTAGGGTTGTGGCCAAATGACAAGTGTTCAGAAAAAGCATGTCGATAGTCAGCATAGCAATTCACGGGTGTCTCATTAACTCGGTCTTTGGCAAGTTAATTCATTTGATCCAAGGCCATTTGCTCTACTGCATAGGCTGGTCAGAAGAATGGCCAAGAGGAAAGGCTCTAAATTCAGGTGTCCTGGGTTCAAACCTCAGCTCCACCATCTTTCAGCAGTGAGACTTTGGCCAATCACCTAACCCAGAAGTTCTCAATTGGTGGCAATTTTGGGCTCTCTCTCCCCCAAGATATTTGGCGATGTCTAGAGACATTTCTGATCATCACAACTGGGTCTGGGGGGAGGGAACTACTGGCATCTAGAAACCAGTGCTGCTGCTAAATATCCTACAAGACATGGGACAGCCCCTTACAACAAAGAATTATCCAGTCTAAAATGTCAACTGCCAGGTTGAGAAACTCTGATTTAAACTTTCTGCTCCTCATTTTTGTGATTGTGCCATATAACATTCATTCCTTAACAGATATTTCCAACCCATCTCCTTGCTGCCTCCCTGGTAGAATCTGGAAAGCCTCTTTTGACAGTTTCCTGTGCTTTGTTGCTAGAGATAGCCTGAGGCACAGTTCTGCCCAGTAAGATATAGGTGGAAATTTACTGGGGGCATGAGAAAAGCTTTTGTTTTTTACTGATACAAGAAAAAGATTAGACTGTTGTCATCCCCTTCTTCATCTATCTTGAACATAAAAGCAGTATGTAGAGTTCTGCAGCCATGTTGCTATCATTAGGGAAAGCTGAAAGAATAGCCTGGATAGTGGCTATTGAATCAATGCCATATAACCCTCCTATCCTTCTTGTTATGTTAGAATATATAACTTCTATTTGTTTAAATATTCCTGATGTAGTTACATTTCAAATTAGATTAATAATAGGGTTTTCCCACAATTTCTTAGTATGGAAAAATGCATAAATAAAATTTGCCACTAACCATTTTTAAGGATGGTTAAACCATTCAGTGGTACCAATTAACCATGTGACCATTACCATTATTTCCAAAAATTTTTATCACCTCAAATAGAAATATTGTATTCATTAAACAATAACTGCCATCTCTTCTCCTCCACCCCCAAAGTTCCTGCTCATTTCTAATCTACTTGCTATCTCTCTGAATTTGCCTGTTATACATATTTCATACAAATGGAATAATACAATATTTGTCCTTTGTGTCTGGCTTATTTCACTTAGTATGTTTTCAAGGTTCATCTTCATTGCAAAATGTATCAGAACTTGATTCCTTTTTATGGTTGAATGATATTCCATTGCATCTATATTTTGTTTATCCATTCCTCTATTGCTGGACATTTGAGTTGTTTCTACCTTTTGGCAATAGTAGAGTTTTAAAAGGTAAAATAAAATTAAAAAGTAAGGTACTCAGAAGAGTGCTTAGTATTTAAGAAGAATTCAGGAAATGTAAGTTAAAATTATTACTGCTCACATTGAATAGCATCTCATCACATTCACCCTGTCAATGGTCTTTTGTTCCAAGGAGGAATGCAGTAGTATGTGGGTGGACTGGTTGTTAAAACTATGATCAGGATCTACTGTACAATTCAAAGCAAACAGTACTCTCATTGGTCAGTCACTGACTATCAGCAGGTATGATGGACATTTTCACTTAACCATTCATCCTTCTATCCCTCTATCCATCTGTTCAGAATGTATTAAGCACCTCAAGTGGGAGAAATACTATTCTTCAATTCTAAGCTAAAGTGATATATGATTAAATTGTTGCAAATAATGAAGAAGAAAAGGAGGCGCTTAATAAACATTTCTGATGATGGTGAAACAGTTCTGAAATCAATCATGAGCTTCAAAAATTTCTCTAGGACTGGGATGTGTTGTCTAACTTATCAATGAATCAGACACATGTCTTATGAAGTCCCCCATCCTCCTAAGTACTTTTTATTATTTTTTAAGATTTTATTTATTTATTCATGAGAGACACACACACACACACAGAGGCAGAGACACAGGTAGAGGGAGAAGCAGGCTCTTCACAGGGAACCTAATGTGGCACTCGACCCCAGGACCCCAGGATCATGTGCTTGGCTGAAGGCGGTGCTAAACTGCTGAGCCACCCGGGCTGCCCATTAAACCAATTCATGAATATTGTTGACTTTCATCCTTTGCACTAAAGGTTTCATTCACAGAGGTGCAAAACAACAGCTCCATCTAGTAACTGTCATGGCTGGTAACAAGAAGAGTCCCATTTTTAGAAAAGTGGGAAAAACAAACTCTTCCCTCCAAGTAATAGGGCAAGGTCAAATATAGAGGTTAAAGGTATGTCCCAGCAGAGGAGGATAGCAAGTCAGCTTTTTGGGAGAGAAGATCTGGTAAGGGGAGGGTTTGTATACTGAAAAACACACGAAAACAGCAAGTAGAAAAGAAGTGAAGGAGGAAGAAAGGGTAATAAATCTCTGATGACAGTGGTGACAGCATATCTTACTTTGGTGTTTTTTTTTTTAAAGATTTTATTTATTTATTCATGAGAGACACACAGAGAGAGGCAGAGACACAGGCAGAGGGAGAAGCAGGCTCCACGCAGAGAGCCTGACGTGGGACTCGATCCCGGTTCTCCAGGATCAGGCCCTGGGCTGAAGGCGGCGCTAAACCGCTGAGCCACATGGGCTGCCCTCTTACTTTGGTGTTGAAGATCTTGAGACAGGTATGGATGGTCAATCACTTAAGATCAATAACTGGAACAATGTTTGGAAGTCAGGTATTTATGGAGAACTTGCTTGTGAAATGGATTTTATAATAAATATAATTATCAGTTTGCCCTGATATATCTAATGATTTTAGAATATTAAGATTCACTTATCTACCCATAGTCTCCTCAGAAAACAAGGGTAAGAACCCACAAGAAAATAAAAATGCATTTGGGGTTCTGAGATGGTACATGATCTCATTTGGGGAACGTTCATGAAGGAGCTACACATCGAGCTCCACTGAGCAGTAGAGAGAATGTGTATAGGCAGAACAGAAGAGTGAGAGAAAGAGAAATAGCATGAGTAGAGGAGTGCCATGGCACTAGAAAGGAGGCAAGGGGCTGAGTAGGCAGTAGAAGTTGGCCTACTAGATACTCATGGGAAATGAGGTTTAATAGTGAGAGTGGTGCCAGGAATGACACAAGTACTAAGTAGCTCATTATTTCCAGGCTAGTCACAGGAGAATATGGCTTCATTTCTAGGTGCTCTAGATTCTCTTTCTGTTCCACCTCTCACCTCACCCAGTCTCTTAATATCACGTATTTCATAGCACAGACTATAGCAAGGTAAATACGTATTAGTTTTTCAAAATAGTAAACTAGTTCTCTTCCTCTGAAGAACTACCACATGCCCTCCCATTCACCTCTTTACATAATTTTCATTTAAATTGGCTCACTTACCTGGCATTTCATGATAATCAAGTCTGTCTTTGGTAGCCAACTTGATTCTGTTACTGCTACCTGCTATTTTATATTCTGGAATGAAAGGTGGTAAGGATAGAGCCCTTGTCTTCTGTGTTTTATGTTTTGTCAAGCACTGGGTACATTTCTGGCATTTTGTACTTAACAAGCGTAACAAAGCACACCCAGGCCGAAGGATATCGCATCTGCTGTCCCTGGCACAACAAAAGCAGCAAGCCCAGTGGTCTCTGACCTGCAGGGTAGTGATAGATTGCACTGGGAAATGAGGCTCTTATCACAATCAACATGAAAGAAGAAATAATGCCTCAAGTGTATCTCCATGAACACTAGAAAAGCCCGAATGGAAATAACCCACACCCAAGAGACAACTGCTTTGCTTACTGAGAGCTTTATTCCTACAGTCCCTTTCTGATAAGTGTACATTGCCAAGTGTAGAAACTTTAGAGTCACTTAAAATCATAGGGTGGTAAACCTAAAATGAGTAGAGATAGTTTCAGCAAATAGGTTTTTTCAGTTGGAGCGGGGAAAGAAATGACCCCTGATACTCATTTAACAAGATGTTTTAATCAAGAATGAGAAGGTAATAAAGGTTAAGAACTTTCATTTGAGTTTAGTTCTAGAGACTGTTTTTGCTAAGAAGCTATCTAATGAAATATTTTGTTACTTCTTGATGTTATAAAATATTTGTAAGTTGTGATTTAGACAACAGAAACGCAGAATTTTGTTAGCCAACATAACAGGGATTTATTTTTCTTTTTATAGACTAAATGAAAATTTTAAGAGGCTGGCTACTAATGCATTCCCTGTTTTTTGAAAATGATATAAAACTGCCTCTTTGTATCTATGGGGAAGTTTAGAGGTTGCAATTACTAACGTGACCATACTGGTTGGAAATTCAATTGACTAATGTACAAAATCATTCTAATTCATTGCAGAAATTAAAAAGTTGAATTCATGCAGTAAACTGGCTACCAAATAAATGGATAGGTTAAAGAATATTTTAGAACCTACTTTGGTTGCATGAAAAATCAACATGATAGTCTTCTTTCCTCAGATAATTGTTTTTTCTCAAAAGTAAAATGAGCTGTTCTTCAAGAATGTGGACCACTGTCAAAAGGATTAATATTTCCGAATCCTTCAGTAAGGTTAGGTTACATGAAAACAAAATGCCACAGCCCATTAAAACATCAGGCATTCAATTTTTATGTTATATGTTTAATTCTACACAAATCCATGATTGAAAAAGAGCCATATAATTTAATTAGCGTTAATCAATGTTGATTTAATAGAAGGCAGAAGAAAGTTCCCTCTATGTGTAAAGAAAGCCAAAAAATAAAACCCAAGTTACAACAGTCATAGTCACTTATACCCCCCCAAATTTAAAGGGTTAACCAACACTGTGTAAAAGATTATGATAAATACAAAATAGTTTTATTGTATTGTTATTGATACAGCTAACCAAACAAAAGGTACACAACTACTTTCAAAAAATTTAAGAAGCTATTATTTAGGATACAAATTTGAGAACATTAAGGAAATGGCATATGAATGTCTAAAAGGTTGCCTAAAGGCTTCCAACACAGACTCAAGGGCAAAATCTAATGTAGATGGGATAAGAACCTTATATGTTTCCTCAAATCAGTGGTGATTCAATGATTTGCCCGTTCAACCAACTTATACTAAGCACATGCTATGTGTCAGGCATCATGTTAAGCATGGAAATACAGGTTAGGATCCATTCACAGAGTTATGTAGTAGACAATGTCTACTGTGGGTCTAGAGCCTTGAAAGAGGAGACCACAAGATGGAAAAGGAATGTGGAAGGACATCCAATCCAGCTTAGGAGGAATAGGAAAGGTTTCCCAGAGGAGGTGATACTTGAATGAAACCCTGTAAAATAATTTAATCACAGATTGATTCACTGGAGATTGTTTAAATGAACACAACTCCTGCAGCATGCAAACTACTTTTTTTAATGTCTCTTCTTCCGTTACAGTGTGTGTTTTGCAAGGACAGGTTCATTTATAAGCATATTTTTGTGAGCCTCCATTGTGCTTTTTTTCCCAGTGTTTTAGGCAAGTTGACTAGTAATGACTAATGAGAACAATATGAATGCATGACTTCTGTGTAAGTGTAGTGTGGTTTTGCACTTAAAAGAGGTTTTCAGATGCTCGAGTTGTGAATGTTCATGAAAAGCCTCTTCTGGAGAAGTCAAACTGCTTTCAGTGAGTCTCACTGGCGGTTTTACATCTGCAGAGCATTGAGGGCTGTGTTGACTTTTGAGAGGATTGAAATTATTTCATATCAGATTTATCCTACATTTTGTATTTGCTATATTCCCTTAAGTATGCCTTAATAAATATTTTATGACTGGGAAAACAAACAAAGATAAAACAACAACAACAACAACAACAACAACAACAAATAGAAGGGAAGGTCAGGGCATTCCAAGCCCAGAGAACAGAATATAAGGACAGTAAAGGAGGTATGGCATGTTCTGGTCACTAGGGAAGAGCACACAGGGCATGATCTGAGATGAGGCTAGAGAGACCATTGAGGGCCCCTTTTTGCCTTAAGGTACTTCAATTCTCAAGAGGATATCAGAGAGGTACTGAGGGTTTTCAATCTATTTTTTAACAAGTTCTTTCTGGCTATCGTGTAGGGGATGTAGGGAGATCAGTTGGGAGAAATGATGAAGACAGAGACTGAAGTAGGAGCAGTAGGTATGGAGAAGAGAGACACATTGGAGAAACAAGTCTTTATGACATATAATTCACAAAGATTTATCACCAATTGAATATGGAGCTACTGAGTAAGAAGGAAAAATGAATAGACTCCTATAGTTCCTGCTTGGTTACCCAGGGCTTCAGATGATAGGTCAGGACTTGGAAACACAAAGGGAAGGATGGCTGTCAGGACTCCAGCAAGAAGAGGTGCTGTGCTCTGCTTACATTAGTATCAGTCGGTAAGAGGGATGCTGACTGAACCAGGTCAGGATATGTGTCTGCCCCTTGGGGTCCAGGAGTGTAACAAGTATGCTATTTCCCATCAAGATCATATGGAGTGAAGAAGGAATTCCCTACGGTGAATGGAAGCAGAAGATGAGGGATGTGAAAGAATGTAGAGCAGCAGATGCAAACAACAGCAGCTATCGTGGTCTTGCTAGAGAAGCTGAGAGGAAGCGTCAAGAGAGATGTCTGATTAACACACTGTATATATAGATGCAGAACTTAAGAGTTCAGTGCTAGAGATCAGTTTGAGTGTCAACAATAGCAGACAGGCACGAATATAATGAATATAATGGTGTGGGGAGAAGACAGGGAGCAGAAGAGGGCCAGTATTTTAGGGTGGAATGAGGAAAAGAAGTCCCCAGTGGTATAAGGTAGAATGGTCACAGAAATGGAGGGGAATCTAGAAAGGCAAGTGTCACAGCAAGCAAGGGTGAAGACACTTTCAGGACAGTAGAATGAACGGATCGTGAGGACTGCCTGAAAGACCCAGACATAAGGCACTTGGCGGCTTGGAGGTGGCTCCATATGAAGCAGTTCAGTGGAGATTCTAACCAGGGATGGGAAGCCAGGTTACAGAGGGCTAATGAGAAAACAGAAACTGAGGAAGTGGAGATACAAGTATAGGCCGCTCACGAAACTTGACTCCAAATAGATGAAAAAAGAGTTCACAGCTGGAGTTAGAGGGAAAGGATCTAAACATGTTCCTATGATGAGGAAAGAGAATTGGTTGGGTAGGAAATGTAAGACAGAGATACAGAACAGTTCTAAAGGAAATGTGTACTAAGGATCCTTGAAAAATGTCTTTATCTAAACCAAGTGCATTCGAAATACTCACATGTGCTCAGGGAAAGCATATGAAAGGTGAAGACATTTTTCAGGGGTCAGTCATATAGGATTAATAAGTTCTGGGGCAGAAATTATGCAAAAATAACCAAGAACACACAAGGGAAACTTGGCAGCTAGATAAAACCTCAAATGAGTTAATCCACAGCACCAAAATATACTGTATTGTCTAAAATCAGTTCTTACTCATCATGAGAATATACATGGTCATTATGGGCAAAGGAAAACACAACCTGAAAAACATGGAGAATACCCAAAACAGACAAAAGGCACAATTTGTAGAGGCTTGGTAAACTAAGCATTATTTTCAGCTGCATAAACACAGCATGATAAATTGGGGGAACTTACTGAGGACTGGAAAACTATAAACGTCTTGAAATTCTATTCCTTTGCTTTTGGAAAGGCTCATTTCTAGATAATTTAATGATTTATTTCATTGGTTCACTCATTCTTTCAACAAAGCCTGATCGAGGATTTATGTGCCAAGCATAAGTCCAACAGAACGTCAAAAACAAAGCATTGATTCTTAAGGGAAATGGGATTGTGGCCATACTTTGAGAAAATATATTCAATTTACCTACTGTCTTTGTAATAGAAAATACAAAGTAGAACTTCTCAAAAATGTTCCTTACTGGTAAAATATATAAGAGCTACAGTGAACAAAAATTGTGGGGTATATTGATTTTAATAGAGAGACACTGGCTTAAGGATTCAAGCATTTCTTCTTAGATGACATTTGGTGAGAAGATGAAATCTGAAGATTCCTTCTTTCTCCATTAAATTCAATTTCAAACTATGAAGTACGCAAAACAAGGGAGGAGTGTATATTTAATTATGGAGGTATAGACCTATCTATATTTTTAATGCCTTTGACCCTCGTTTTTTTTATAGTTCTTACCAGTGTCATTCCTTTCTCTTAATCATCTTCATTTCTTTTACTGTCCATATCTTTAGGGTTAGAAACCTCAAATACTTACCTGAGGTAGGAACTTCTAGATTTGCCCCTCAAATAGGAGCAAAGTCTTCTGAAAGGAGGAGAGCTTGGTGTTATGTCTTTAAGTGGTGTTAACTGATGGTTACAACTGCTATAGCGTGAAATAGAAAACTAGATGCAGTCTGTCCCAGGCTCAAAAACACTGATAAACACAAATTCGTGTGAACATTCAAAAGAAGGATGGGTCGGGGGATTGCTATTGGGAGAGGGTAAGTATTGAGGTTTTATCTTAGACCAACTGCCTGTTGGCTTCTTGGCATCCGTTCTATTTCTTTTCGGTCCTGAGAAGGCCTATTCAAATGACTGAGCTAAACATGGCACATGCAGCTTTGAGTGTATGGTGTACCCGACAGGTATAAGAATTTGGCTTTGTTTTGGTCCTATTCTTGAACAAAAGCTGCTTCTTCATTAGCCTTCCAAATGTTCCTTGCCATTATGTAGAAATACATTAATTTTGAAACAAATTATGTACCATTTGAAAAACAAAATTAAAAAACTACACATAAACACACATACATACAGCGAAACTGACATTACCCTGTTCCTTCTTCCCCATGTGTCTGAGTTATAGCCAACACCTGTGGCCACACAAGGGGCAGACTTGGCAGCTGCAGAACCCAGATGTCAGACGCTGGATTGTACGTCCCTGGCAGCAGTCCTAAGTGGGAGGCTGTCTCCTCAGCTGACCTCTGAAACAGTCTATTGTCTGACTCTCTCTCTCTCTGGCCTGGGTAGGAACTAAAAAGCTGTCTGTGGGGCTGGTTCAGGGTTAGCCTACTGATGGGTTGTTCTGGATGCAATTATCCTTTGCCTTACCTTTGATTGTAAGGATTTATTTCCTTGGTAGGGGTTAAAATTGGGACTGGGCAAATTCTTGACAAAGAACTATATTCAGGTTTCTTCCAAGGACAAAATAAGATGCTTTTTGCTTTGACTGATTTTTTTTCCCCAAGTGAAATTGGAGGAGATCCGCTTTAAGTTTTAGCACACAGTTCTGGTTAATCAGAAGTAAAAATAAGAGTTTCTTGGGCACCTCCCCCTCCAAAAGAAGACTGAGTTTTCCTTATACTCTTTCTTAAAACTACTTCTTAAAGGTTGAAAATGAAACATTTCTTTCTTTAGAAACTTACGGAGCTGCAACTTTGTTTTTGCGATTACTAAAAAAAGTCATCTATTGTAGAGAAGAGCTCTGTGCATCATGAGTTATCTTGGTTCTTTAGAGAGGAAAATGATTAAACTCTAATTTTGCCTCTACACTACACTACACTACATCACTTGCTGAAGAATGACATTTATGTGTAAGATGCAATCATTATGGGAATGAGAGGTAGGAAAAGGCCAAGTATTGAAGAGGGCTCCACTTACAATGCAACACTCGTAGCTCTCAGGGAAAGTCTACTGTGCATACAGTTATAGTTATGACAAGTTAAGGAGAAATATATCTGAAGGGAGATGAATTCTGAGAAAATCATAGAATATATTTTCATATCCAACAACAAATGGTATTCATGTGCACCATGGAAAATGTGCCAAATTTTCTTTTAGTAATTTTTATAAAGGTGTAAATATATCTCTTGGCTACCACTGATTTAGGTGTGGAAAAAAAAAGAGGGAATATTTATGAGTCCCAATATAAATAAGAAAATGATAAATAAATAAATTGGAGAGAAGAGGCATATCTCTTATATGAAAGAATTCCAAATAATTTATGTGGCTACTTGCCTCTTACAGAAGTGGAACTTAATTTCCTACTGCTTGAATATGCGCTATGATTTATCACTTACTTCCAAAAACTAGAATATAAAAGTGGAGAAGGGGTTTACTTAACAGTGGAGAAGTCTGGCAAAAACACTACCTTGGCCAGGTGATAAAGGTTAATAATATCAGTAGGAATATCATGTTGATAGCATGTACCCTTGATATGATATACCACCATTGAAGGGCATGTCATCTTTGTAATCTACCTCTAAAAACCTGTAATCGAACTATGTGAACACATTAGATAAACCCCAGTTGAAGGATATTCTACAAAATACCTGACTGGTACACTCCAGAAAAATGTCATGGTCAAAAAAAACAAGAAAAGTCTGAGAAACTGTTACAGCCAAAAGTAGCCTAAGAAGACATGATGACTAAATGTAATGTGTTCTACAAGCTGGGATGCTAGAAGGGAAGAAAGAACATTATGGGAAAACTGTGAAATCAGACTAGAGTATGGACTTTAGTTAATAGTAATGAACTAACATTGGTTCATTAGTTGTAGCAAATGCTCTGTAGTAGTTTGAGATGTTAACAAAAGGAACACTAAGTAGGAGGTATATAGGAACCCTGCACTATTTTTGTAACTTTTCTATAAATCTAAAGCTACCCTAACATAAAAAGTTTATTTAATGATGTCTAAATACTGCTATATTGACTGTAAGAGAGTTTCACATCAATCAATGAGTCTTTTTCACCCACATGGATGCACCAAACCATACGGCATAAAGCATTGTTTTCCTGACACATAAGAATACTTCATCTTTCAGAACAATGTACTATCAGTGGAATCAGACCTATTTTGAAAGTTTCAGATTTTTCAATACTATTTGAGTCATGCCCTTAGTAGGATGACACAAGTGCTCAAAAGATAATCTCCACAAACTCTTCTCAATGGCTTTAAAAGACAACATCCTGGGACACCTGGGTGGCTCAGCAGTTGAGCGTCTGCCTTTGGCTCAGGGCCTGATCCCAGGGTCCGGGATTGAGTCCCCACATCAGGCTCTGTGCAGGGAGCCTGCTTCTACCCTCTGCCTATGTCTCTGACTCTTTCTCTCATGAATAAATAAATAAAATAGTTTTAAAAAAAAAGCCACCTTCAGCCACCTACCAAATATACTTATTCATGTGAATGTTACTACTGACATAGTAAGACGATGTATTATCTCTGAAAGTAGCATTCTTTGCTTGATAACAAATGATTAATAAATGAACATTGCCCTCAGTTATCATGATAGCAGTTAAAGGAGTAAGATCTGATGTACCACTGTTTTAGAACATGGATGAGATTATTTCTTTGCTACTCTGATCTGTCCTTTAGAATTATAAGACGTTAGGATTCTGGGACTATTAGAAAAGATTTTTTTTTCATACTATTCCTAATTTGTCATTTTCCTTTGAAAAGGGGAAAAAAGTGTTGGTTCAGTGAATGTTTACTTAAAAAAACAAATTATTATGGATTTCCAGAACTTTAACAAGAAATGTGCTTTTGTTAATACCTAGTGGTACTATTTTAAAAGTTCAATCAAAATTTAACCATAATAAGTTGGTCAGAATTACCTCTCTAATTCTGCTTTTAGGAAAAGATGCAAATGCCATTAAAGAAAGCCAGAGAAAAATACATGCAACTTCCTGAATATATTTTAGGGCTAAAAATAAGATTCAGTAAAAGCATTTGTACATTCTCTACTTTACTTTTTCTAATGATAATTTGTATTAAGGAAAATGGCCATGATTCTTGATAATAAGAGAAAAGAAAGTGTCCCGTAGGGAATTCTTAACTAAGGAATTGCAGAGAGTCAACCGACATATTTTAGAAATTTTTCCTATAGTTAGGTATTTACTATGGAAAAAAAAATAATGGGGCAGGAGAGACCAATAATAAATGTTAAGTTGCTGTTTTTTATATGACTCTTTAAGCAGTTCAGTTAATATGTATTTTGCATTTTGTTAGACTAATGTGCACGTGTGGTAAGTAATGAGAATTATAGCGGCTTCCTTTCTTAGAACACCTATGGTGTGTCAAGCTTTATGCTGTCACACATCTGACAAAACTGTCTAAAACTTAACGCTGCAAGGTGCATACAATTACTATTTAACAAGTGTGGGAACTAAGATAACCAGAGGTTAGGGAACTGACCAAAGTCCCACAGCTTGTAAGTGAGGGAGCCATTACAGACTGTCTGGCTTGCCTCAGAGGTCCAAACTCTTTCCCTTTTTTTTTGGGGGGGGGGGGGAGGTGGCTCTCCAAACTCTTTCCACCAGAACATACAGCTTTGTTGTAATTTAAAATTATGAACACTATTGAATTAAATGTTTATCACTAACCAGGTGAGTTAGGTCACTTAACCTCTCTAGGCTTCAAGTTTCTCTTGGGTAAATGAAGTTGGCTGGATGATTTCTAATGTTTCTTCCAATTTTAAAATAGTAACACTGATTCATACACAAGGTTAAGAAAACTAAAATGTTTTTGTTAAAAAAAGGTTGCGAATACTAGGCCTTGCTAAATTTTGTGATGATGGGGATCTATCTAGAGTTAGATATTCATGTGATTTCTTCCAAATCTTTCCAGTCCTGTGAAGCCAGGACTAGTGATCTTACCACTTTCAAAGTTATTCCCTTAAATTTACATATAAGTGGAAATTTCATTTTTTGTGGCACTTCACAAACTATATACTTAAATATTTGCTTCACAAAGAATTAATAACTTGCATTCAAATATGAATGTAAAGAAAGCTATTTTTTCTGGGTCTGAAAATAATCAAAATATTGATTTATTTTAATTCACATTTATTTAAATATAACAATTATTTTAGACAAATGAAAATACAAGCATATTTATAACATGGTAGACATAAATATAAATGAGAAAATTTCACAAATATATTAGACAAATTGATGATGTACTTAACATTTACTTTCAAGGTACATTAACGTGGATATTCAAAAGTATGCTTTCACAAAAACTACTATAAAATGTTCACATTCATGTTAGTTCACATTTCCTAGACTGATGTTTTATGAAAACTGTGTAGAGATTTAATGTAATCACTCCCCTCATTTGGTAACATTATTTGTAAATGAAGCACATTTTTGTCAATAGAAACGTTCATTTAACTTTTAAATAATATGGCATTTTTATCAAGACAATGCTACATTTATTAAACAAACATGCACAACACGTAAAACTTAAATGGTTCAGGTACCTTTATGCACAGAGTCTAGTTTTGTTATGGCACTCTATCTTTGTAAAAAATATACTTAAAATTTGGCACAGAATCAATAAAGTGTATTGCTCCTAATCAAAACAAATGTGATTTAAATTTTCCATGGCATGGAAAATATTCCATCACAGTTTGCTTCTTCTCTTTACAGTTTATTGACCAATGGCAGTTCTTTACTGCTTTAGTTAGAATAAATAATGGATAGCCAAGAACTAAAAGTCATAGTTAGGTGTTTTGCCTGCACTCTAATTGGAAATGAGTCGATTTCAGCTTTTCTAGCAGTAAAACATTTCCATCTGTACGGTGGCCAACAAATTTCTAAATAAGAGTGTTATCAGCAATAATATGTATCATCATGAGATGTTTTTCTTTAGGAGGCAGAGAGGTTGAAAGGAAACGTGAATCTCTTCATAAACTGGGAACATATGTGGTAAGGGGAGCAAATGCCAACCAAGGCAGAAGCAGGGGGACTTCTCTGGAAAGCTGGTAAGGGCACAGGCTCTGAAGTAGCAGTGAGGCAGAAAACAAAGGCAGGCATCCAGGGACCATCCACGGTGGAAAGGGCTGCCATGGGTGGGAGGAAGTTGAAATGTATCACTCAAAGGAAAAGGTGTTCCAGAGCAGGTATGGCATTCATGGCTCAGCAAACTACCACTGCGTTTTAGGAAAAGCTGTAAATTTCTACCTCGCTGTCTAAATCAGGATTGAAGAGATTGAGCTACTAGATGACACTGTTTTTCTGAATTCATTCATAAACATTGTGGAAGAAAGGGAATAACATTAATTCAAGCTTCCTCCAAACCAGAGAAGAGAGATAGCATTCTCATTCTAAGCACAGATTTTGGAGTTGTGGTAACTAAGAAAAGTGCCACAGCTCTTTCTCACAGTTCTCCTAAGATAAACTCGAGGTGTTATATTTTGAGACCAGCTGAAGGAATCTGCTCCTTTCATAAAACCCTGATAGCCTAATTTTTATATTTATTATCTGGGGGAAAGGAAGTAGAGCTTAAGTCCAACCTTTGTACAAATATATTCTAAGAAATAGAGTAATGAACATTAATGTCGTTTGCTTTATGATCCTTGCTTTTCTAAGGACCTTTAAGCAGTGAAATGGCAAAGAACATCAAACAGGTTAAATAAAATAGGCAAACTTTTGTTTCAAGCTGTTAAGGTGCAAAGAGACAGATTACAAATCACAGAGCACTGAATTTTCAAGGGTGAAATCGTACCAAAACCGTGATAAATTTTCGCTGACATCATAGGAGAGTAAGTGGTCTGGAAGGTCACTGATGGTGCCCTGCACAGCCAGCACGTGTGGGGCCAAGGTGAAGGGCACGTCGTTCAGGAGTTCGGCCATTAACGAGTTGTTTTCCAAAGTCTGGCCTGCCTTATTTTCCACCTCGGGGCCTGCTCCAGTCACACTGGATGAGGTTTCTTTGCCAGTCTAAAAATACATATATATTTAAGTCATTTAGACCTTGTGGACTTGGAGGCTTAGGAATGGTAAATGTGGCATTAATATAGCAAAATGATTGTGAAATGTGGGATACAGAAAGAGTCCTAGATCAGAATGCTATTATTTATTTCACTTGAGAAATACATCCATCTCAGTCTCTACTGGACTTTGAAATGAATCCTAAACCCTACTTTTACTCAGACTGGCCACCCATGGCTCTCTCAAATACAAATTGGCATTCTTGCTATTTCCTTAGCCTGATAATGTCTACAAAGTCTGGCTCACAGATCTGATGTATGCTTTCAGGCTCTAGGGAATTCCCAGCTTCCCTGTGAAATCTTATATCAACACAGTCCAAAGTGACCTTTCTCACTTCAGAGAGAATATGGGGCACACTGCCTAGGATATTATTTGGCAATTCCTGTTTGTGTCCATGCTGGTGGCTGTTTCATATGCATAGGTCTTATCCCCAACTAGACTCTAGGGTACTTGAGGGCAACAAATCTTTTTGACATTTCTTTGTATTCTCCACCTTGCATGCCTTACCTTGCGTATTTTGTATGTACGCGTGTATCCTCTGCCTCATATACCCTAATACATATTTGAGTGTTTACCTAGTATGCGAACCATAAGTATTGGTTGATTGCCTGACTTTCACTGGAACTAGCGTGTTATGTTACACAAGGTTTTCAAAGAGGAACTGATATATTTTGTTCAATTTCTTCAAGACTGGTATACCTTATACATAGTACTTTACCAAAAGATACGCACCAGGGTGTTCACAACACTCTATGCAAGCCCCAAACCGGAAACCACCTGAGTATCCATCAACAGGAGAATGAATAAAAAATTGAAGAGAAACCAACGACCTGCTGCTCCAAGCAGCTGAAACCTACCTCAAACCAGGTTAGGCAAAATGTGACTCCCCGACCCCCTCAACTGGGTCTCATGCAGAATAAGACTGCTGTGTCTGTATGGAGGCCTCCGAGGCCCTTCCTGATCTGGCTCCATGTACCTCTCTGACAGGATCCTCAGCTAGTCTGTCCTGGCTCCCTTCTTTCTCATCCCACTACCTCCCATTGTTGCTCCTGAACACCCAGGCTGCTTCTGCCTTGGCCCTTTCCTCTCCAGTCCCTCTGCCCTAGAGGTTCTTCTCCCAGAAATACCAGGTTCCTTCTCTCATGTCCTCAGGGAGGCCTCCCTTGACCAACTATTTAAACTGTATCCTGGCCCTCACTTCCCCCTCTCCAGCACTCCGTCTCCCTCTCCATAGCCCTTGGCACCTTGTTACATGGTATATAATTTATTCTGGTATCACCCCTTGGAAGCTTAAGGAGTTTCACTTCCCATGTTCACTGCTGTATCTCCACTGCCCAGCACTCCATAACCAATTGTTGAATGGATGAAAACAGACATGATTTTTGCCTGGTTGGAGCTCACGTCCTAATAGTCATAAGTGCTGATAAATTCCTTCTAAGTATAGAAGAGAATGATTTTCTGTAAGAAACAGCAATTTTGTAAGACTCGTTATTGAAGTGGAAAATACACACAGAAAAGGGTCCATCATAAGGGTAGAGCCTGCTAAATTTTAACCGACCAAACACCTGTGAGCAACCAGCACCCAGATCAAGAAAGAGAAGTGGCCAGCTCCCTGGAGGCCCCGGGGGTGCTTGCTTTCAAAGCCAACTCTTTGCCCCTCAGTCATCATCCTGATTTCTAACAGTATAGAGAGGTTTTACCTGTATTTTAAATGTAGTCATAATACAGTAGGAACTCTTTTGTTTCTGGCTTCTTTCACTTAACATTATATGTATGAGATTCATTCATGTTGTTGCATGTGGGCTTTAGAAAATTTTCGAAGGACAGATTGTTGTAGAGGAGATGTATTCTTACTGATGTCAAAAGAATCTCTTTGGTCGCTGTGTTGACTATAGCCAGTGGGGGATACTGTGCCCAGGGAAGGAAGCAGGAAGACCAGCTGGGAATGAAAAGATTGTGGATTAGATGGTGATACTAATGGAGAGACAGAATGGTTAGACTGTGGATAGACCAAGAAAGCCAATAGGATGTCCTAATGGAATGGACATGGGGTGTGAGAGTAAGAGCAGAGTCAAGGATGAAGCCAAAGTCTGTGGCTTGAGGAATAAGAATGGAGTCTCCATTTTTCAGGGATGGGAAAAGAGTGTCAGGGGGAAGCAAGTATGGCAGGAAGATGAGGAGCTGTTCTGGATGTTCCAAGTGTCTCACAGACATCTAAGTGGAGCTGTAAATAGGCAGGGGGATCTGATATGAGTCTGGAGTTGGGGGAGGGGGTGGATCTTGAGAAGAGAGTCTGCTTAGTGCTGTGTTTAAAAGATGATAGGGGGGATCCCCGGATGGCTCAGTGGTTTGGTGCCTGCCTTTGGCCCAGGGTGTGGTCCTGGAGTCCTGGGATTGAGTCCCACGTCAGGTTCCCTTGCATGGAGACTGCTTCTCCCTCTGCCTGTGTCTCTGACTCTCTCTCTTTCTCTCTCTCTCTCTCTGTGTGTGTCTCTCATGAATAAATAAATTAAATCTTTAAAAAATAATAAAATAAAAGATGATAGGAGGTGGGGCGCCTGGGTAGCTCACTCAGTTGGGCATCCGACTCTGTTTTGGCTGGGGTCATGATCTCAGGGTCATGGGATCAAATCCCCTGTGTCAGGCTCCATGCTTGGGACTCTGCTTTTCAGTGTGGACTCTGCTTTTCTCTTCTTCTCCCTCTGCCCCTCACCCTGCTTGTGCATGCACTCTCTCTAAAATAAATAAATCTTTAAAAAGAAAAGATGATGAGAGGATGGCAAGTGAAGACAAATATGAGAACAGACAACATTTGTAGACATTGTGCTATACATGGGAAAAAGATATGGGCCAGTAGCTGGAAAGGGATGTGGGATCAAGAGAGGTTTCTCTTGATTCTTCTTTTGTTTCTGAGTTGAGAGAAAATGGCAGCAGTTGCTATGGTACTGAGAAGCTCTAGAGAGGAAAAATCCATGATTTTGTAGGAGAGGAACTGCTCTCTTCACAAGGCATCCCCAACGCCTAGAACAGAGGCCCTCAAGAAATCATTGTTGAGTAAATGACTTTGAATTCACCAAACACATTCCCGGCAAGAGTTGTCTTAACTTCACGTGAAAACAATACACCAGAATACTTTCTTGGATTGCAAATAGAACAGTGTAACCCCACCCTGCTATGACAAGGCTTATTAGAAAGGTCCACGTATGTAGACCTGCCTCCTGAAACCTGAGTGACTTAAATACTAAGGATCCCTGGGTCAGATGAGAGCACAGGTATCAGTGAGCAATGATGCCACAATTCTAGCCTCTTTAGAGGATATCACCTATCTATCGCTGCTTTCCTCAAGATGACCTACGCACTGAGGCTTTGGTTACCCTGGAGCAGCACAACAGAGTGTTTAGAGCACAGATTCTAGAGCTACACTGCTTGGGCGTAAATCCAAGGTCTCTTGCTTATTGCCCTGGGCAAGTTATTTAACTTCCCTGTGCCTTAGTTTCCTTGGCTGTACTATGAGATCAATAATAGTATCTATTTCACAGGATTGCTATGAGGATTAACGAAACGATATTTGTAAGTAAGTAGAATAAGCTTAGCACATGTTAAAGTGAGTGAATAAACAAAAACTTTAGGAATGGCCAGTGCCACTTGGCTTTAAAGTTCAGGATCCATCCATCTCTCTCTCTCTTTTTAAAGATTTTATTTATTTGAGGGACAGAGATTGAGAGAGTGTGAGAAAGTGCACAAGTGGGGGGAGGGCCAGAGGGAGTGGGAGAGAGAGAATCCTTTTTTTCTTTTTAATATTTTATTTATTTATTCATGAGAGACACAAAGAGAAGAGGCAGCATAGGCAGAGGGAGAAGCAGGTTCCATGCAGGGAGTCCAATGTGGGACTCGATCCCGGGTCTCCAGGATCAATGCCCTGAGCCGAAGGTAGATGCTCAACTGCTGAGCCACCCAGGCATCCTGAGAGAGAGAGAATCCTAAGCAGACTCTGCACTTAATGCAGAGTCTGATGCAGGGTTCTACTCAAGGCTCTATCTCATGACCCTGAGATCATGACCTGAGCTGAAATCAAAAGTCGGATGCTTAACCTAGTGAGCCGTCCAGGCACCCTCTTTTGTTTTGACATTCACTGGTGGTTCAAATCATCTTACCTTACCATCCTCTCTTACATCTTGCCTTCTTTTAATCTCATGCACAAATGTTCCCTAGATCTGTTAATAGCATCCTATGCTTGAACGTTCTTCTCTTTCTTATGTATAGAATGTTCTCCTTCCTCACTAAAGAGGGTATTACCCATACTGCCTTGCTTTCTAAACACCCAACTTCTAAGGTTTAACTCTCTGGCAAACTGAATCTTGGATAATAAAGGAATTGAGAGATGTGATTCCTTGTTCAAGTTTTCCTGATAAAACTGCTGTATACTTCATCCACCTGGGCCTCTCTTCTATTGTCTATAAAATGAGTGGTGAGGGGTGAAAAATGATCATGAGGAGGAGGAGGATGGCAGCACATGGCATATGCTGGGCACTTCCTTTGTGCTAGCCTCCATCCAAGCTATTTAAGTGTACTCACTCATGTAAGTCCTACCACAGCTTTGTGAAGTGTGTATCATTATTAGTCCCATGTGAAAAACAGAGGACACGGAAGGACCCAAAGGTGAAGCAAGTTGTCCTCAGCTTACACAGCTAGTCTGTGGTGACACTGAGAATCAAACCCAGTGACCTTTAATGCTTTACATTTGAAGACCCCGCACACCTCAGACATGCTGTGGACAGACTGGTGAGCTGAATGAACAAAGCCCTGAAAATGTAGAGGGCCACATTAGAAAATATGACAGGTGCCAACAGAGCATATTTTAGCTTAATTTAGAAGGACAAAAGACTCTAATATCTTCTACCATTAGGAAGAAAGGATTGCAGAAATCATTAAGGTGACAGATCTTAGACTAGAGAAGGACAGGAAAGCAACTATAATTTATGAGATATTTATCCCCTGGAATGAATTTATCAGTAGTCGGGATAAACCATGGGGAAACACTGGG
This sequence comes from Canis lupus familiaris, assembly GCF_011100685.1. Taxonomy (NCBI): domain Eukaryota; kingdom Metazoa; phylum Chordata; class Mammalia; order Carnivora; family Canidae; genus Canis; species Canis lupus. The sequence goes on along the minus strand of NC_049235.1, from coordinate 23,414,547 downwards.
GAAGGTGAAACAAGATTCTCTATAAGTTGATCATTGTTGAAATGGAGAGATAGAAGGTACACAGGAAGGTGCTACAGTATTCTTTCTACCTTTGAATATGTTTGACAACTGTCCAAAATAAAAAGTTTCCAAAAATGAAATCAACTTCAAAATGCCACTGACAAAGTGTTCCACCAAATGCCTCCTAGAAGGATCTGAATTTCAGCTGTGCTGTATGTATTACTCCAACATCTATCTCTTAACAGTTGGCTCGAGTGCAACATTGCAGTCTCCAAGGAGGCTGCCTGCCCTGTTGGCAGCAGGGTGAGTGCCATGATGCAGCTGCTGTTGGCATGCTGAGAGCTGGAAGGGGAGAAATTATAAGGCAAAACAAGAGTAAGTCACAAAGAAAATGTGAGTCAAAATTCAAGGACCCCACACCCGCTACTCTGATCACGAAGTCTAGCTTGGCAGCCAGTGGAAGCAGAGGTGGGGGCTGAGGGCTGAAACAGGTGCATGAGTTCCCCGGCAAAATGCAGCCCTCTCTCTTACACACACAGTCTTTCAATTTTTTTCATTTGCATAATAAAATGGGTCTTTAAAAAGAAGAATGAGTATGTTAATCACAATGGAGCAAGAAGAAAAGAATCAATTAACCTTATGGTTAATAGCCAAATTTTAAAATATTATTTCAAATATTGTGTTCATAAAGCATATTTGTTATTTTTGTGATTAATCCTGTTCACAGAAGGGCTGCTATGACAATGTTCTTGAGCATAAGTTCCTTCATATAATCTAGCTTTAATACTTCTTTTTCAAATTAATGTTTGCCCTTGCATGGCTTGAATATGAGTATCCCATGTCAGAATTTTTTTTTTGTCTTGAGGAGAAGATGAATTTCCTTATTGTTATCAGTACAACAAAGTTTAGAATTAATTAGCTATTTTTATGTTTGTTTAATAATTCTTATTCATCACTTAACCTGTTAAAAAATGGGCTGGCCAAGTTTATCTTGTATTCCTCACATTCTATTATCTTTGTTTCAAATAATTCAAGAAGGTTTATAGGCAGTATTCTTTTTTTTTTTTTTTTTTTTTTGCAGAGGGGCTGTAAAGATTCTTGAGGTTCAAACTGTAAAATCTTCTCAGAGCTTCAGAAAAAAGGTCCAAGAAGACAAGGCACATAACACTTTTCAGTAAAGGCTTAGAAAAATGAAGTCACTTCCCTGGAGCAACAGAAGGTTAGTGGCATCCTGTGAACCTCACTCCTGGGTATTTGAAAGCAAGAAAATGCAGGTTCAAGAACAGACTACATTTTTCCTGGCACAGAAGCCCCCCAAATCACCATGAAATCTATTAAGGGGTGCCAATTTTGCAAACCCGCTAACAGTTTGGAGACCTCATCTACTTAGCCATACCTGCCTAAAATATGAATATTTTATTAATATTAAATCACCTATATTTAGCATCTTTTTAAACTCCTGCATTTGGGACGCCTGGGTGGCTCAGCAGTTGAGCACCTCCCTTTGGCTCAGGGCGTGATCCTGGAGTCCCGGGATTGAGTCTCACATCGGGCTCCCTGCATGGAGCCCGCTTCTCTCTCTGCCTGTGTCTCTGCCTCTCTCTCTCTGTGTCTCTCATGAATGAATAAATTTTAAAAATCTTTAAAAAAACCCACAAAACCCTCCTGCATTTTAAGACAACCTATGCCTCAGATAAGTAGAGATAAAATAGTGTCCCATAAAAGCAAAATATTGAAGCATTAAAATTTAGAAACCAACCTTAAACAAAACAGTAACAGAACCTATTAGAAGAATATGAAACCAGGTATAAAACACATCTAGCACATTCAATTTACATGCAAAGAAGGTAGCTATACACTAAAGCATATTTCTAGGAAACAAGTTACAGTAAGAAGAGGTAATGTCAAGCTCTGGCTGTCTATGCCTTTAAATTCTAACATCTATAAATAAAAGACATGTTCCTTTGAACAATAGCCTGAACAGGCAACACTGTCACTTTATCTCCCCAGATAACTATCCATTCTATTCTGGCTTCAGCTGGTATCTGCTTGCATTACATCAGTGTCTTGGTGGGGGTGGGTTGGGGGGGGACAAATCTGAGTCAGAAGTATCAGGGGACAGGAGGTTAGAAGGTGATAGAAGCAAAAGCACAGTTAAGGCAGCACTCAGGCTCCTTATTTATTTATTTTTCTAAGAAGCTAGTTGCTAATAAATGTCCAGCTAGCTGACAAAAGCAGGAGGACTGGTCTCTTATACCTACATAAGCTCTAAGCAATAGTCTCCTTTCACTAGGGAAAAATTATTTTGCAAAGGTAGAGACTGATTGTTGCTTTTCTGCAGATCCTCTGTACTCAGAACAATAACCCAGTGCCTCACTTGTGGCACTTGGTTGGCACTGAATCCGCTCTCCTTATTTCTGAGATACTCTAGGCACCCCAGACTTGATTTGAAATCGAGGGGGTTAGGCCAAACAAAAAAAGCCCAGAACACCTGACCACTGATACAGATAAATTAGGCAGGAGTGAAAGCTGAATTCACTGCAAACATGTTTCCCATAGGGCCTTGGCTTGGCCCAGTTTGAGGATGCCATATATTTAAAAAGCAAACTAAGGGGCCAGGTTAGAAAGTAGATACTTTCTTAGCTCCCTTTCTGATTTCTGACATCATTTCAATTTACATCTCAGCTTATGATATTTTTTTCAATATTTGTTCCCTTCCCCTCACCCCCCACAGTTTTTCCACCTGCCTGTGCTTCCCATTTCTTCCATCTTTCTTTAAAAACAAAAAACAAAAAAACAAAAACAACAAAAAAAGTTCTCCTGACTTCCTCTTTTCAGAACTCCAGCTGAATGTATGCAAGTGAAGAGAGGGAAGTAAGCAGCAGGCTGGCACTTGCTTCTGTAATCTGTTCCATGCATTCTTGGAAAAGTGGCTTCACTGAAGCCGGAAAATCTTCTGTACAGCCAACTAGAGTGGGGGAGCAGTGGAAAGAGGAAAGAGAAGCATTTCAGGAAAGGAACCAGCAAGAAACAGTATGCTCAGCATGGGATCCTGTTTAATACTGGTTTGTGAAATAAAAAAAGGCTATCCAAGTGATTTTTTTTAAAAAAACATTTTTAAAAAGAAGATGATAAAAAAACTTGAAAAAGAAGTTTATAGAAGCTCATCATCTCTGACCTGAAGCTATCCAGAAATCTCAAGGCCTTCCCCCTCATTCTTGTCAGCACACTTTTCACCCCTGCTCTCCCCTCCTGTAGCCCTCCATCACCACCTGGCTCCTCACTGCCAGCCCATGGGGATGAGTGCCTCGCATCCCACTCTGCAGAGGAAATAGGAATCATCAGGGGAGGATCTCGTCTACTTACTGTACCCAAAAACCTTCTCTGCATCTGTCTGTACCCCTCCATACTTCCCTCCTGCCACCACAGGCAAGTTGCCCTCTTCCTACCCAAAGCAAATCCCTCCCTGGCACCCCGCATCCATCTCGCCCCTACTCTTGAAGGACACGGCTTCATCCATTAGGAGGTGGCTCCTGATTGCTCATCTTTTATAAAGTCAATTCATCATTCACAGAAAGTTCTCCTGAGGTCTTTCATACCCAACCGGATCTTACCCACTGAACGCCCACACTATCTTTCTTTCGCAGCCAGGCTGAGATGATTGTTGACACTCGCCATCTGTTTCACTCCTCACCCACTGCAATCGGCCTTCTATCTCTGCCCCTGTACGGCCACTACTTTGTCCAAGGTCACTAATAATCACACTGTGCTAAACTCAGAAGACGTTCTCAAGTGCTAACCATATATGACTTCTTTGTAGCACTTCAGACTGGTGACTCTCTGAGTTTTTTAATCTTCTGGCTTCCGCGCCACTTGTTAGCGTTGCCTTTATCTGTCTAGCTGATTTTTTTTTTTTTTTGTCTATTCTGAAAGGATATTCTCCATTCTGTTGCTTTATTCTTCCTCTCTCAACACACTTCCCCAGAGGAGCTTATCCATATCCATGGTTCCTTCTGCCCTATTCCTCCACTCCCCCAAAGTAGATACAAGAATGTAGATACATGCATGTGTACACACACACACACACACACACACACACACATATATCTTGAACCCAGACTTCTATTTAGAGCTCTGGACCCACATGTTCAATTCCTATTATATCTTTCCATTTGAAATATTAAACTCAACATGTTCTGAACCTGACTCTCAAGGCTTCCCAGTTCTATTCCAACCCAATGCTCTTCTAATATTTTTTGTGCAATGACTGTCAAACACAGAAGTCTGAATTATCTTGGACTTCTCTCTCCCTGTCACTTCCTCTATCCGGTAAGTGACTGAGTCCTACTGATTTTGAGGTTTTTAATGTCTCCCCAAGTTTCATCATTTCTCATCAATCCCACCATCAATTCTCTTAATGCAAGCCACTATAGTCTTGTATCATGAATGCTGCAAGAGTCTCCTATATATGGCCTTACTCCTCTCTCCCTCTCGCTGGTAGTATCTCACATGCTCTTCCTTGTTTAATGCTCCTCAGTGCCTTTGGACAAAAAAACTCCCTATTGTAGCACAAAAGGTATGATCTGGCCTTGCTTACTCCTCAGATTTCTTTTATTACCATTCCCTAATGTCTTCACACCAAGCTATTTACAATTATCCAAACATGCCAAGCTTTCCCTTTAGCTCTGAGCTTTGGCTCATTTGGTTACTTCTGCCTAAATTGGGACATCTTTCTCTTTCCTACTCCCTACATCTTGCCTCTTTCAATTTGCCCTTCAGGATGCACACCAGCGCTCTTTTAGAAAGAGCTCCCCAAGTAACTCCTCAAACCTGGGCCAAGTGCCTGCCCATGTATTCCCACAACAGCTTGTGCATACCTTTCTCTCGCCACAAATCACACTGGACTGGAATGCTCTGTCACCCTCATAATACCATGGGCCATTGAAACTCAGGGACAGTAGCCTTCATCTCCATTCCCCTGGCAATCAGAGCAATGTCTGGCTCATAACAGGTGATTGATATATATTTATTGAATGACTAAATAATTTCAGTTTCTTCACAAACTTTATATTCAGACTTATTCAGAAAAGGCCAGGAATTATTATGTTAAGCTGGATTTCCACATCTGTTTTTTTTTCCTAACAAGATTTTGCCCACTGCATTATCACCCACATGGTAAACCATGGATGGTATTAAATACAAACAAACTTAAAACTAGCTTAGTTTCCTAAAGAACGAGATGGATTGTTCTTCACTTGGCAAATGAACAACTTCACTAATGTGTCTCCCAATGGAAGTTCAATGAGGTTCTACTACAATGTAGAGACTGTGGCAACTTTTTTTTTTTTTTTTTTTTATTATCATAGATCCACCTTTCATCAAGAGAGAGAGGTAGAAGCTAACCTTATCATCTCCAAACTCCCTCTAATCAAGTGTCTTAGTCCATTCTGGCTGCTATAACAAAATATTATAGACTGGATGGTTTACAAATACCAAAATGTATTTCTCACAGTTCTGAAGGCTAGAAAGTCCAAGATTAAGTGCTAGCAGATTCAGTGTCTGGTGAGGGCCTACTTCCTGGTTCCTGGACTGCCATCTTTTCCCTAAAACATCACATGGCAGAAGAGACCAGGGCTTTCTCTAGGACCTCTTTTTCAAGGGCACAAATCCCATCCATGAGGGCTCCACCCTCATGACCTAATCACCTCCCAAAGGCCCCACCTCCTAATATCCTCACTTAGGGGATTAGGTTTCAATACATGAATTGAGTTGGGGGGGGGGTACAGTCAGTCTCTAGCATCCACCTGCCTTACACAGATCTTCTCTCTCAGGAGCTAGTTTTTCTGGTATAGTCTGAAGGGGCTCCCCCAGGAGCCTATGCCTGGTGGCAAGGGTGTGGGGAACACGACCAGCAACAGGTGGCAGGACTAGGTAAGCACTGTAAGCGGAGGAATGCCTCAGAGATGAGAGCTGACTAGGAGAGGGGATGGGTGGGTCAATTCCACTAATTTAAATTCTGTTTACCTCTATTAAAGAGAAAAGCTTCTCTCTAACTTTCCTGCTTTCCATAAAGAGGGATTTTTCTCTAAGCACCTTGGCTGTCTGCCATTCCCCCTATTCCTCCTCAAGGAGGACAATGGCCATACCATGTTTCTAGATGAGGGACACTAAACCATCTAAGGTCCTGAGGCCTGGAGAAAGTCTCTTTCTTCTCTCTCTACTTGGACCAGGGGAGCCAAGTTACCAGAGTTAAGAGTATCTTTTTTTTTTTTTTAAGATTTTTTATTTATTCATAGAGACACACACAGAGAGAGAGAGAGAGAGAGAGAGAGAGAGAGAGAGGCAGAGACACAGGCAGAGGGAGAAGCAGGCACCATGCAGGGAGCCTGACGTGGGACTCGATCCAGGGTCTCCAGGATCACTCCCTGGGCTGCAGGCAGCGCTAAACTGCTGTGCCACCGGGGCTGCCCGAGTTAAGAGTATCTGTTATGCTGACTTAAACTCTCCCCACAGGTCTAGACATAGGTTATTGGGAGCCTGGAAATCCATTTCAGCTATCACATTAAGCTGTCTCCTTCAGCCTAGGCTGTGTTAGTCAAAAGGGGGACATTTTGGTTTTCTGTCTGCTGGCTCTTTGGTCTTATTTCTCCATTGGCCCAGGATGCAGACTCCTTATTAGGAGTGCCCTTTATTAGGACATTATAACCCCATCAATTTCTATTTCCCTGCACATCTCCATTTACACCAAAAAAGAGGGGCATATTGACCACATCAACAAAAACAGAGTCGTGCAGATGTTAAATGATCTGGGAATTAAAGCTGTAACAAACCAATGGTCTTTAACATGTGCTATAATGCTCTGTGAAACAGCTCACTGGTATGATTTTTATCAATTTCATAATTCAGTTAAATCTGTGGGATAAGAAAAGTTCTAATTAGAATCTTGGGAAAATGGCATTTGTTTAGTGCTTTATATAGTTTTAGAAGTAGTTTCACATACTTTATTGCATTTGAGCCTCACAACCTGTTACATTTGATAGGGAAGTTACTGCTGCAATTCTCATCTTCTGAGGCTCCAAGTTTAATGACCATCTGAGGTCAAATCACTACTAATTGGCAGAGATGCGTACTCTGGATCTCCTGATTTACAACCCCATGCTCTGCCTTCACTGTAAAGGCCGTCATCATGGGAAAGAATTTAAAGTTAGCTTGTCCGGGTTTTGTTTGTTTCTTTTAAGGACTTAGCAATTAATCTATGGACAAGTGTGCCACTATAGGAAGAGAGTTCAAAGTATCGATACAACTGAGCATCTTGCTATCTGCTTAAATCTAGTAAGCTGGATACAATATGTAATAGCTTCCAAACTATAGCATCTGATCACAGCCATGGCTACACAATGGCTTAGGCTTCTGTATGTGAATTCTTTAAGCCTATTATGTATACCACAGGTCTGAAGAATTTGATACCCCTTATTAGTCACACTAAATTCTACTTAACTTCCCATTTATATAGCTTTATTTATTTTAAATATCTATTCAGCTCCTTCAGAATGTAATGCAGCAAGGTCATATTTTTTTCCAGATAATTTCAAAGGAAAACAATGAAAAATGATCTTGCACATCTCAGCACACTAATAATTTCACTCAAATGAAGGATTTTCATTTTGTAAAACAATAAAGCACTTCAATCGTCTGCATAGACAATAAGAAAGGAAATGGAATACTATTTTTAAAGATAGTAAGGAAACAGAAACATTTTATTATACTCCTTTTTTATATAAGTAGATAGACATAACGTATATGATATTGATTGGAAATAAAGAGCATATGATAGGAGTAGGAAATACAAAAAGAAAGTAAGTCTAAAATATTAAGTAGTAACTACATGCTGAGGTATTTTTGGCATGTTCTTTGATGGAATGAACCTTTAACAAATTTATAGCCTAAGTATAATATATATTTTTAAGAACAAACATTTAGATGTTATTATAAACAATAAAAATGATATTATGTCACGATAGCATTGTTTGAAGACAGCTAATCTGTTCTGTTTTTAATTTACACTGAAAAGTTTGTATTTTGTCAGTTTATGTTATTGTTATGTGCAGACATAAATATATACTTTTTAGTGCGTGCATAGCCAGAATTCAGTAGTGCCTCACCTTGCATATAAACATCTTTCTAATCTCAGGAAACAAAAACATCTTTTAAGAAATGGAAAATATTGGATAGGAAAAACCTCATTTTCTTTGTAATTTGAATTTGATGTGTGGAATAGGCCACACACTTGGAAATATTATAGTAGTGAATATACAACTGTCTATTTTCATGGAGAGGTAAAAGTAAAAGGAAACGCATCATACCGAATGGGAGTACAGAATTAAATTCCGCTCAGAGGGCATACGAGTGGTAGCATTACCCACAACTGCCACACCTAACCCAGCACACTCCACTAGAAAAACAATGTTTGGCAAACTGAAATGGCTGAGTAGAGTCCTATGTCACTTGACCTTGGCTCTCATTTGCAAAAAAGGTTGTATTTCAAAATAGAAGATGGAGATGGAAAAATAAATACAGCTGTGTTTTCTCCACCCCAGTGTGAGAGTGAAGGGACTACTCAGAATGGCAGGATGCATGGTCCCTTCGTGGTATATACTCAGAGCCCAAAGGAGAGTCCTATTATTTTATTTTATGGCTAACTCAGGATAGTATTTTCTTATTGTGGTAAAATATATGCAATATAAAATTTATTGTCCTAACCGTTTTTAAGTGTATAATTCAGTGGCATGAAGTACATTCAGAGTGTTGTGCAGATATTACCACCATCTAGCTCTAGAACTTTTCCATTATCCCAAGCAGAGACTGTCCAGATTAAATAACTCACCATCCCTCCCTTCCCCCAGCCCCTGGTAACCTCTATATCTTTTTATCAGTTTGCCTACCTAGGTACCTCATATAAATGAAATCATACAATGTTTGTCCTGTAGTGACTGGCTTATTTCACTTAGCATAATGTTTTTGGAGACCATGTACGTATCAGACTTTTCATTCCTTTCTGAGGCGCATATTCTTTTGTATGTATATACCATATTTTATTTATCCATTCATCTGTTAATAGACATTAAGACACTATTTTTAGACTAGAGCACAATCAACTAGGTAGGAAATCAGGAAGTAATTCTCAAAGGACTGTCAGGATTCAGTGACTATAGAAATACAAAGTATTTATGTACATGGAGAAAAGCAAGAGCCTGAAGTGAGGGAAACATAAAATATGTTTCTTGAATATTTTAAATTGTGATTTTTTTCAGGTATAATAAATTTGTATGTACCTTTCTATAATACACACTTTGCTTAGCTTTAAAAATCATAATTAAAGCAAGCCTTGCCAACTTAATATTTTATGGATTAAAATCCAAGTATAATTGATGGTATTTCAATCCTATTTGAAGCAGCACCATAATCTCCAAGACCTTCTATCCACTCTGGAACTCCATGCTGTAATTCTTTGTGTGTTATTTTAAGGGTATGAGATGTCATTACCTGATTTGGGGGAAAGTCTATCCAACAAAATAGAGGGTGAATAATGCTAAGAATCAATTAAAAATGAGAAGCCACAATCATGCTCACATTTACAGGAAGATTTAAAATTCACATACCTTAATTTTTTATTTAAAATTTTAATTTCAAAAATTGTAAATGTATCAACAAAGTAACAAAAGGAAGATACAAATTGTGTTTGAAAAATGCTTTCAGATCAACAGCAGAAAAATTGGTTAGTACAAAACCAATTCTTAGGGACATCCTTTTTCAGGATTCCTAAGTTTTTAGGGATAAAGAAGTTAATTATCAGAATATATACTGTTACTTGGACTTTAGGTTGAAAATCAACCTGCAAGGCTTAGAAAAAGCGCTAGATCCAAGTCCCAATGACTACTGTCTCCACCTAAACCATTTGACCTTATACAAAATCATTTAAGCTTTCTGTGTTTCAAATAACTCCTCTGAAAATATGAAGTAGTTGGACCAGATGATCCAGCTGTAAAGTACTATAACTCTAACTAGACTTAGACCCCAAATTCCCACATCTTCTGCACTAGTAAAAATTCTCAAGGTAATAGCACTTAAATTAATAAAAATAATAACTATGGAAACAAAGTATCAACTGATAGTTATGTATCTTGAGAAGAAACTTATAACTCAGAATAACATTCCAAACGATAAGAAAAGGACTCTTATCATGGAAGAAGACCTAACTTTACACTTCTCTCCATTAAAATCGCACACTCTGGAGTCTAAAATATGTGTGTGTATATATATGGGTAGGCACCACTGTTCTATCAAATCATGGCCTAAAAATCATTGTGATAATTATTAAGAACTCAGAATGTATTTTGTCAGACCAATGAGTCCACAATAGAGATGAAATCCTATATATTTGCAATGAATACATGTAGGGAAATTATTAATATTAAAATCTGAGTAACAAGCCAGATTAAACAATTTAAAATTATCTTGACTGTCAGTGCTTGAAGAAAGCAAATATAGTTGTAGGAACGGAACTTTGGTAGAGAATTTGCAAGGTATTTTGGAGTACTCTAAAGATTGCTGGCCGAGGTGCACTATCAGGTATTTTTATTAGAAATATCTCTAGGGGGCAGCCCAGGTGGCTCAGCGGTTTAGCGCCGCCTTCAGCCCAGGGTGTGATCCTGGAGACCTGGGATGGAGTCCCACATCAGGCTCCCTGCATGGAGCCTGCTTCTCGCTCTGCCTGTGTCTCTGCCTCTCTCTCTCTCTCCCTCTCTCTCCCTCTTTGTCTCTCATGAATAAATAAATAAAATCTTAAAAAAAAATCTCTAGGAATCTGGAGAGTTTGTCAGTTAATATTTTTTTGTTTAATCCCATAAATAATAGCAAGGTAACAAAGTAGATCAAGTGATAACACCTGGTAAAAAGATATTAAGAAAGATGTGTGTGTAGGACAAAAAAGCAATTCACTGGAGGTGGGAGTGACTGGTTATCAGAAGTCAAAATGTGGATATAATTAACCTGCTGATAGAAATGGAAGATGGACTAGGAGAAGGAAGAGCATTCTGGCCAACCAGTGATTTCACCATAGGTCAGTGTGGTGTTTATGATGGCTGGACTAGGGAACAGAAAGGCCTCATGGAAGGAAGCAGCAGCGGCAGTTAACATTCTGGAACTCAGCCATTTACATGGTGGTTCTTGGTCATCTGAGCACTAGTTTTCAATGGTCTGGTATTTCCAGGTAGTCAGGTTTCAGAACCTAATACAGATCTTCTTTTAGCCTTCTAGAAATAATTGCAATGGCCTGAACTACCAAAGCGGCTTAAAGACAAACACCTATAATTTCCAAAAGTGTTCTTAAATGTGTGGAAGCTACACTCAAAGTCCAACAGAGCTTCTGTTTCCCCTCCTATGCCTATTTGTAGGTGAGCTGATGACGGGAATTCATTAAAGGAAGTAATTTATGGTATGCTTGTGAGAGTAGAAAGAAGGATTGAGATGATGAGCTTTGATATATATATCAATAAGTAAATCATATTAGTATTACTAATTCTATCAACTTTTTTGAGTCAGTCTTAAGGCTGTAACAGTGTATCTACATCTATCGCCAAAGACGTGGGTTAAGAGGTAAAGGGGCACTTACTTGCCAGTCACTGCTCTAAGCTCTTTATTTAAGTTTTTGTTTATGATGTACAGACCACTTTCTTCTCCATTTAATAGATGGGGAATACTGAAACACAAGATATTTAGTCTAACTCTGGAATTACACTCTTAGCTACTATTCTATGCTGCCCTGCAAACCCGACACTGTCTAAGGAAACTTTGCTTCATATCTTGTAAATGCAGTTTCTACAGACTTTTTCAAATTGTTTCAAAAGTATTTTCTTCTTCAGAGAGGGTTATAAAATACTTTTCCAATAAATCCTGCTTTCTTTTCCTCTCAAAACAAACACATGTAATGTGGAGGATAACAAGTTTTTGAAAAATAACCCCAAAGACAAGGGAAAACCGTTGAATGTTGTCATTTTTATATCCAGCTGGATATACTAATTCTATGTGGATCATAGACACCCTGAAATTATAGACTATTTAGACATTTTTAATCCCTAAAAAAAGCAGTGTTGTGATGTCTGAATAATATATTTTTAAAGTAACCTTTTTACCTAAACCAAATATATTCTAGTTAAATTTAAGAAAGTAAAGTAACCACAAAGTGATGACACTTCCTGAGACAAGCCCTCTGTGGCCCACTGTCCAGTGACAGCAATGGACTGGATTCAACTGCCCACAATCCCTGGTCTATGGCACTTGCTGAGCAACGGCAAGAAGGTACTAGGTGCTGGGCCCTGGGCTACAGTTTGTTCTCAGGAAACAGAGAAGATAACTTTGCCTTTAAAAGGCTCAAACACATGATCTGGGTCGACTTGAACCAACTATGTTAGGAGATTATATCACAGGCAAGAAAAGAGAATGAGAACATTTCCGGGACACAATATAGTTTCAAATTTCTGGGTGGACCCTTAAATGTAGAAAAAAGGGGAAGTACATCATCACTATTTATGCCCAGAGTAGCACAAATGAAAGTCGTGCTTTCAAGCTCAAAGCATACAGTTAATTTTTAAAAGGATTTGTATGTTTCTTACTTCCTATTTGTTTAATTGCTTTGAACTAAAACCTAAACAAGAATTGATTTAAAGTGATGTGGTTCAAAATATAAATTTCATGGTGATTGCTTGAAAAGATATGAAAAATATCTGGATCACCAGTACAAAAAGTAAAGCAAATCACAAGTTTAAAAACAATTTTAAAATTCTGAGCAGGTAATCACTGAGAGGAAAACAAATACTTTCACTTGCACAAAAATTTACTCAATTTATGCTATTCCTTCACTTTCCTTTCTCATAACCCCAAAAATTAATTTGTTTTTTGAAAAGAGACCTATACAGACAATATATGTAAAATATTATGCTTTTTTGGTAGCATGAGCTTTGTAATGTCCACAAGCATGGTTTACATGAGTTTAGGGAAAATCAATTAATTAAATATACCACATCAACTGAATAACAAATTAAAACTACATTGTCATCTCAACAGGCTCAGAAAAAATTTTAAAAAATTGAATACACTTTCATGATAAAAATACACAACTAGGAATCGAAGGGAACTTTCTCAACTTGATTAAGGGACATCTTCAGAAAATCTAAGCAAACACATTTCACAATGAAAGACTAGATGCATTCCCCCTAAGATTAGGAACAAGACAAGCATGTCTACTTCCTTAGAACATATTATTAGATGTCCCAGCCAGAGCAATTAGGCAATTAATCAGTAATAGATTTTAAAAATAAATAATAGGTAGATAGTTTTACTTCCTTTCTAACCTGGATGCTATCTCTATATGTAAATGACATGGACTTGCATATAGAAAAATATAAGAAATCCATTTAAGTACTATTAGAACTATTAAGTTCAGCAAGGTTGAAGGATACAAAATCAATATACAAAAATCAGTTGTATTTCTCTACATATGCAATAAATAATTCAAAAATGAAATTAAGAAAACAATTCATTTGCAGTAGCATCAAACAATAAAATATTCAGAAGTAAATTTAAAACTTATACTCTGAAAACTACAAAACATTGTTGAAATTTTAAAAAAATTTAATGGAAAAACATCCCATGTTCGTGAATCAGAATACAATATTATTCATATGGCAGTATTCTTCAAATTCACATATGGAATCAATGCAATTCCTATTAGAATCCCGGCTGATTTCTTTGTAGAAATTGACAAGCTGGCCCTAAAATTCATACAGAATTCCCAAGTACCCAGACTGCAAAAATAATCCTTAAATATCATTAAAGAACAACACTGGAGGGCTCATATTTTCTGATTTCAAAACTTACTACAAAGCAACAGTAAATAAGACAATGTGGTATTGGCATAAGGACATATATATCAGTAGAATAGAATTTAAAGTCCAGAAATAAACCTATGTGTCTATGATGAACTACTTTTATAGGTGCCTAACTTTTATTTTTATTAAAGTATAATTGGCATGCAATGTTTTATTAATTTCAGGTGTACAACATATTGATTCAACAATTCTAGACATTGCTCATTGCTCACCACAATAAGTGTAGTCACCATCTGTTACATTGTTATTACAATATTATTGACTATATTCCCTGTGTTGTACTTTTCATCTCCATGATTGTTTACTTTATAACTGGAATTTTTCACCTCTTGATTGCTATTTTGCCCATCCCCCCACTCCCCTCTGGCAACCACCGGTGTTGTTCTCTGTACATAAGTGTCTGTTTTTGCAAAGGGAAAGGGAGGGAGAGAGAGAAACCAAGAGACTCTTAACTACAGAAAACAAACTGATGGTTACCAGAGGAGAAGAAGGGTGAGATAGGTGATGGGGGTTAAGGAGTGCACTTGCCATGAAAAGCACTGGGTGATGTACGGAAGTGTTTGCTGAATCACTATGTACACCTCAAACTAATATAACACTGTATATTAGCTGCAATTAAAGTAAAAACTAAAACCAAAAAAAAAAAGGAATTCTTAGCAAAGTGGTAAAGACATTTTAATGTGAAAACCAATTCAAGACAAAAGAAAGTCTGTTTTTGTTTAGTTTTGTTTTGTTTAGATTCCACATATAAGGGAAATCGTATGGTATTTGTTTTTCTGTTTTCTGATTTATTTCACTTAGCATTTATTTCACTTATTTCACTTTGTTTCTGATTTATTTAATACCCTTTAGGTTCATCCACGTTGTTACAAATGGCAAGAGTTTGTTCATACACACCCACAAACAGACACACACACCCCTCTTTATCCATTCACCCATTGATGGACACTTAGGTTGCTTCTGTATCTTGGCTATTATAAATAATGCTACGATAAACATAGGGGTGCATTTATCTTTTCAAATTAGTGTTTTCACTTTATTTGGGTAAAATACCAGTAGTGCAATTACTGGATCATATTGTAATTCTATTATTAATTTTTTTGAGGAACCTCCATACTGTTTTCAATAATGGCCGCACCCAATTATATTTCCACCAAAAGTGCACAGAGTTCCTTTTCCTCTACATCCTCAACACCACTTGTTATTTCTGGTCTTTTTGATTCTAGCCATTCCAACAAGGGTCAGGCAATATCTTATTGTGGTTTTGATTTGCATTTTTCTGATGATTAGTGATGATGTACATCTTTTCATGTTTTTGTGAGCTATCTGTATGTCTTCTATGGAATAATGTCTATTCAGGTTCTCTGCTCACTTTTTTGCCGGGTGGGGAGAGCATGCTGGGTGGAAAGAGGGGCAGAGAGAGAGAATTTTTTTTTTTTTTTTTTTTTTAGAGAGAGAATCTTAAGCAGGTTCCACACTGTCACAGAGCCTGACTCGGGGCTTGATCTCATGACCATGAGAACAGGACCCTGTGATCATGACCTGAGCCTAAATCAAGAGTCCGATGCTTAACCAACTCAGCTAACCAGGCACCTTCTTCTGTCCACTTTTTAATCAGAGTGCTTGTTTTATTTGGTGTTGTTATATAAGGTTTTTTTTTTTTTTACATATTTTAGTTTTAATCCTTTGTCAGGTATACCATTTGCAAATAAATATCTTTTCCCATTCACTAGGTTGTCTTTTTGTTTTACTGATGGTTTCCTTTGCTTTGCAAAAGCTTTTTATTTTGGTGTAGTTCCAATAGTTTATTTTTGCTTTTGTTTCCATTGCCTGAGGATATCTATCCATAAAGATGTTAAGGCAGATGTCCAAGAGATTACCACCTAAGTTTTCTTTTCGAGTTTTATGGTTTCAGGTCTCATATTTAAGTCTTTAATCCATTTTGAGTTTATTTTTGTGTAAAGTGGTCCAGTTTCATTCCTTTGCATGTAGCTGTCTAGTTTCCTCAGCACCATTTACTGAAGAGACTGTATTTTCCCCCTTGTATATTCTTGCCTCCTTTGTTATAGATTAATTGACCATATATGCACTGGTTTATTTCTGGACTCTATTCTGTTCTATTGATCTATGTGTATATTGCTATGCCAGTACTATACAGTACTATACTGTTTTGATCACTATAGCTTTATAGTAGATCTTGAAATCTGGAATTAGGATACCTCCAGTTTTATTCTTCTTTCTCAAGACTGTTTTGGCTATTCAGGGTCTTTTGTGGTTCCATACAAATTTTAGGATTATTTGTTCTAGTTCTGTGAAAAATGCTACTGGTATTTTAATAGGAATTACATTGGATCTGTAAATTGCTTTAGACAGTATGGACATTTTGACAATAATAATTCTTCTAATCTGTGACCATGGTATACCCTTTCCACTTGTGTGTGTCATTTTCAATTTCTTTCATTAGTACCTTATAGGGTTCAGAGTATAAGTCTCCTTGCTTAAATTTATCCCTAGGTATTTTATGCTTTTTGGTGTAGTTGCACATAGGTTTGTTTTCCTAATTTCTCTTTCTGCTGCTTCATTATAGTGTATAGAAATGCAACCAATTTCTATATATTAATTTTGTATCCTGCAACTTTACTGAATTCACTTATCAGTTCTAATAGTGTTTTGGTGGAGTCTTTAGGGTTTTCTATGTATGGCATCATGTCATCTGCAAATAATGAACACTTCACTACTTTCTTACCAATTCGGTTGCCTTCTTTTTTCCTCTCTGAGTGCTGTGGTTAGGACTTCCAGTACTATGTTAAATAAAAGTGGTAAGAGTGGACACCTTTGCTCTGTTCCTGATCTTAGAGGAAAAGCTGTTTTCACCACTGAATATGATGTTAGCTATGGGTCTGTCATACATAACCTTTTTTATGTTGAGGTATGTTTACTATAAACTCATTTTGTTGAGAGTTGTTAATCATCAGTGGGTGTTGTATTTTATCAAATTATTTTTCTGCAGGATCCCTGGGTGGCTCAGTGGTTTAGCGCTGCCTTCCGCCCAGGGTGTGATCCTGGAGTCCGGGGATCGAGTCCCACGTCGGGCTCCCTGCATGGAGCCTGTTTCTTCCTCTGCCTGTGTCTCTGCCTCTCTCTGTGTGTGTCTGCCATGAATGGATAAATAAAATCTTTAAAAAAATTATTTTTCTGCATCTATTGAAATGATCCTATGGTTTTTATCCTTCCCCTTGGTAATGTGATATATCCTAATGATTGACTTGCAAATATTGAACCACACTTGCGTTTCTAGAATAAATTCTACCTGATTGTAATGAATGATCCTTTTAATTTATTGTTGAATTTCATTTGCTAATATTTTGTTGAGGATTTTCACACATTTATGTTCATCAGAGTTACTGGCCTGTAATTTTCTTTTTTTATAGTGTCTTTGTCTAGTTTGGTGTTAGAGTAATGCTGGCCTCACAGAAATGAATTTGAAAGCTTTCTGTCCTCTTCTATTTTTTGGAATAGTTTGAAAAAAATAGGTATTAGCTCTTCCTTAAATATTTGGTGGAATTCCCCTGTGAAGCTATTGGTCTTAGATTTTTGTTGGGAGTTTTTTCATTACTATTCAATTTCATTACTAATAATCAGTCTGTTCAGATTTTCTATTTCTTCCTGATTTAGTTTTGGAAGATTGTATGTTTCCAGGAATTTCTCCATTTCTTTTAGGTTGTCTAATTTGTTGGCCTATAATTTTTCATAACATTCTCTCATAATCCTTTGTATTTCTGTGGTGTTGGTTGTTATTTCTTTGCCTTCATTTCTTTTTTTTTTTTAAAGATTTTATTTATTCATCCATGAGAGACACACAGAGAGAGAGACAGACAGAGACACAAGCAGAGGGAGAAACAGGCTCCATGCAGGAAGCCTGACGTGGGATTCGTTCCCATTATGCCTTGGGCCGAAGTCAGCGCTAAACTGCTGAGGCACCCGGGCTGCCCATCTGCCTTCATTTCTGATTTTATTTATGTGAGTCTTCTTCTTTCTTGGTGAGATTGGCTAAGGTTTGTCAATTTTGTGGATCTATTCAAAGAAGCATCTCTTGGGTTCTCTGCTATTTTCTATTGTTTAATTTTCTACTTCATTTCCATGCTAATCTTTATTTCCTTTCTTCTCCTAGATTTGGGCTTTGTTTATTCTTCTTTTTCTAGTTCTTTAACTGTAAGATTAGGTTGTTCACTTGAGATTTTCCTTATTTCTTGAGATAGACCTGTATTGCTATAAACTTTCCTCCTAGACCTACTTTTGTGGCATCTAAAGATTTTGGATCTTTGTGCTTTCATTTTCATTTGTCTCCATGTGTTTTTTGATTCTCTCTTTGACTTCTTCATTGATCCCCTGGTTGTTTAGCAGTATGTTGTTTAGCCTGTGTGTGCTTGTTATTTTTTTTTCCAGTTTTCTTATAATTGATTTCTAGTTTCAACCATTGTAGTTGGAAGAGATGCTTGATATGGTTCTGTCTCTTTAAATTTATTGAGACTTATTTGTGGGCTGACATGTGATCTATCCTAGATAATGTACCACGTGCACTTGAAAAGAAAATATATTCTACTGGGTTTGGAGAGAATGTTCTGTATACATCTGTTAGGTCATCTGATTTAATGTGTCATTCAAAGCTACTGTTCCTTTATTTTCTCTCTGGATAATGTATCCATTGATGTAAATGGGGGTGTTAAAGCCCCCTCCTATTATTGTATTAATATCAATTCCTCCCAATCATGTCTCTGCCCCTCCTAGCCTTGTTGATGAGGTCTTTTTTTTTTTTTCTATGACTGGCTGTACAAAGTCTGTTCCACCAATTTTCAGATCATTTTCAGGGTTAGTTGTACAGAGGTAGCTGCTGAGTTGGTCTGTCTATGGGATGAAGAGAGCTCAGGATCCTCCTATTCCACCATCTTCCTGCTGCTCTAGGGTCGACTGATTTTTGACAAAGTGCCAACACCATTCAACAGAGGAAAGGACAGTCTTTTGAACAAATGGTGCTAGGACAACTTGACAAACACAAACAAAAGGAAATTGGACCTTTATATGACACTATATACAAAATGAATTTAAAATGGATCAAAGTCTGAAATTAGTTAAACTATATAATTCTTAGAAGAAAAATATAGACTCCACCCCAAGATTGCTAGAACTCATACAGTAATTCGGCACTGTGGCAGGACACAAAATCAATGCCCAGAAATCAGTGGCATTTCTATACAGTAACAATGAGACTGAAGAAAGAGAAATTAAGGAGTCAATCCCATTTACAATTGCACCCAAAAGCATAAGATACCTAGGAATAAACCTAACCAAAGAGGTAAAGGATCTATACCCTAAAAACTACATACAGAACACTTCTGAAAGAAATTGAGGAAGACAAAAAGAGATGGAAAAATATTCCATGCTCATGGATTGGAAGAATTAATAGTGTGAAATGTCAATGCTACCCAGGGCAATTTACACATTTAATGCAATCCCTATCAAAATACCATGGACTTTCTTCAGAGAGTTGGAACAAATCATCTTAAGATTTGTGTAGATCAGAAAAGACCCCGAATAGCCAGGGGAATATTAAAAAAAAAAAAAAAAAAAACAACAAAAACCCAGAGCCGGGGGCATCACAATGCCAGATTTCAGGTTGTACTACAAAGCTGTGATCCTCAAGACAGTGTGGTACTGGCACAAAAACACACATAGATAAATGGAACAGAATAGAGAACCCCAAAATGGGCCCTCTACTCTATGGTCAACTGATATTCCACAAAACAGGAAAGACTATCCACTGGAAAAAAGACAGTCTCTTCAATAAATGGTGCTGAGAAAATTGGACATCCACATGCAAAAGAATGAAACTGACCATCCTCTTACACCACACACAAAGATAAACTCAAAATGGATGAAAGATCTAAATGTGAGACAAGATTCCATCAAAATCCTAGAGGAGAACACAGGCAACACCCTTTTTGAACTTGGCTACAACAATTTCTTGCAAGATACATCTATGAAGACAAGGGAAACAAAAGCAAAAATGAATTATTGGGATTTAGTCAAGATAAAAAGCTTCTGCACAGCAAAAGAAACAGTCAACAAAACTAAAAGACAACCTACAGAATGGGAGAAGATATTTGCAAATGACCTATCAGATAAAGGGCTAGTATCCAAGATCTATAAAGAACTTATGAGGGACACCTGGATGGCTCAGAGGTTGAGCATCTGTCTTTGGCTTAAGTCATGATCCCGGGGCCCTAGGATTGAGTCCTGCATCAGGCTCCCTGCATGGGGTCTGCTTGTCCCTCTGCCCGTCTCTCTGCCTTTCTCTGTGTGTGTGTCTCATGAATAAATACATAAAGTCTTTTAAAATATATATATAAAGAACTTATGAAACTCAACAGCAAAGAAACAAACAATCCAATCATGAAATGGACAAAAGACATGAACAGAAATTTCACAGAGGAAGACATAGACATGGCCAACAAGCACATGAGAAAATGCTCTGCATCACTGGCCATCAGGGAAATACAAATCAAAACCACAATGAGATACCACCTCACACCAGTGAGAATGGCGAAAATTAACAAGGCAGGAAACAGCAAATGTTGGATGGATGTGGAAAAAGGGGAACCCTCCTGCACTGTTGGTGGGAATGTGAACTGGTGCAGCCACTCTGGAAAACTGTGTGGAGGTTCCTCAAAGAGGAAATAGATCTGTCCTAGGACCCAGCAATTGCACTGTTGGGGATTTACCCCAAAGATACAGATGCAGTGAAGCGGCAGGACACCTGCACCCCAATGTTTATAGAAGCAATGTCCACAATAGACAAACTGTGGAAGGAGCCTTGATGTCTTTTGACAGATGAATGGATAAAGAAGCTGTGGTATATGTATACAATGGGATATTACTCAGCCATTAGAAACGACGAATACCCACCATTTGCTTCAACGTGGATGGAACTGGAGGGTATTATGCTGAGTAAAGTAAGTCAATTGGAGAGGGACAAACATTATATGGTCTCATTCATTTGGGGAATATAAAAAATAGTGAAAGGGAATAAAAGGGGAAAGGAGGGGAAATGAGTGGGAAATATCAGTGAAGGAGACAGAACATGAGAGACTCCTAACTCTGGGAAACGAACAAGGGGTGGTGGAAAAGGAGGTGGGTGAGGGGTTGGGGTGACTGGGTGACGGGCACTGAGGGGGGCACTTGATGGGATGAGCACTGGGTGATATGCTATATGTTGGCAAATTGAACTCTAGTAAAGTGAAAGGATGAAAAACAAAAAAAAAATATGGAGATAAATTTCACAGCCTCAAATTTGGCAATAGTTCCTTAAAGATGACACCAAAGCACAAGTAACAAAAGAAAAAAAGTAGATAGTTAGACCTTATCAGAATTACAAACTTCCATGCTTCAATAGATACTATGCCAAAAAGGGAAAGGCCATCAGCGGAATGCGGGAAGATATCTGTAAATCAAAAATCTAATAAGCGACTTGAAGCTAGAATATATAAAAAATATTCTTATAACTCAACAATAAAAGGATAGCCCACTTGAAAAATAGGCAAATGATGTGAATAGACATTTCTCCAAAGTATGAATGGTCAGTAGAGATATGAAAAGGTGCTTGACATCATTAGTACTTAATATCATTGACATGATGAAGAAAATGCAAATCAAAACCGTTAAGATACCCACAGTGAGATTCTCTGCACCCATTAGGATGGATATAATAAAAAATCAGATAATAACAACTGTTGGCTTGGATGTGGAGAAACTGGATCCATCATACTGTTATCAGAAAGCATCCATGTAAAGATGATGCAGCCACTTTCAAAAATGGCCAGTTTTTCAAACAGTTAAACAGAGAGTTATTATAAGACCCAGCATATAAAGAAAAATAAAAACAGGTATTCAAAAAAATACTTGTACGTGAATGTTTATAGCAGCATTATTCACAATAGCCAAAAGGTAGAAATAACCTAAATGTCCATCAACTGATGAACAGATAACCAAAATGTGGTATATTCACATAATAGACTAATATTCAATAATTAAAGGAGTAAAAAAAGAATGAAGTACTGATAACGTGCTTCAGCACAGATGCTCCTTGAAAATATTATGCTGTGTGAAAGAAACCACAAAAGAACACATATTATTCTATTTATATAAAATATTTAGAATAGGCAAATCTATTGAGACAAAAAGTAGATGACTGGTGAAAAGTTCAACATTACTTTAAACAGACTGAAGCTACATTTTCAAGTAAAAGAAATACATATTGGTTATAGTGTTTTTTTATTTTCTCAATCACTTAATCAGATTCATAAATATTTTCACTCTTTTGCCCACATATTTTTAAATATCATAAATCTGTATTCATTTTAAATTTCATTTAGCCTATTATTTAGATGAAAGAAATATTACAGATAATACTCAATATAATGCACTTAAAAAACACTAATACATCTTTGCAAGCCCCCATCTGGCCCTATCTTCTCTTCACTTAACTGTTAGCTTCCTTCTAGTAATAGTCATCTTCAGATGCATGAAGTCATTAAGAAACAACAAGAACAAGCTGTTCCATCTCACTAAGAGATGCCCTTCTAAAAAAACCCAACTTTTAAAGTCTATTATAAAAAAAAATCTATCTATCTATCTAGTTTGATTATATACTACTAATAAAATAATAATTCAGAAGAGATTTTCTAACACTTGGCACTAGGGTACCAGTAAATATATTTTTAAAAATAATTTATACCAATATTTTTTGTTGCCAGGAAATACGGTAGAGTGATCAATAAAAGACTTTCAAGATAAAGGATAAAATTCTTTGGGGGAAGTGGATAGAAATCTGAGTTCAGGTAGAAAAAGGAATGATGTGAAATTTCTGATTGTTAAAGAGCTTGTTCATGTATTTTTTAAATGGGTGATATCATGTACCAAATTGCTTTGGGATCTCAATTTCACTGAATATATTTGAAAGAATGATGTAATCGTTTTATGTTTAAATGCCAATATTTATAATATGTGGGAAATTCCATCCTTTGCAACAATTAAAGTTATGATAGAAAGTTTTCCTGACATCTTAAAGATGTGTAAGGGGGGGATATTGTTTTTAAGACTTAAGAATAACTGCTCTAGAGTATATGTACAAAATTGTTTTCACATTTCCTAGACACTCCAAATGGCTCTCTAGAGTAGGTGTTTGGACTTATACAGGGTGTGAGGACTCTCTTTCCCCACAGCACACCAAAACTTGGTGTTTGTCAGGCTTTATAAAAAATCTTTTCCAATCCAAATATGAAAAGGGATCATATTCTACTCTGCCTTTGCTCTCCAGTTCTTGCTTCACTCTCAACACAGCTTGCTAATTCTTTAAGTCTCATCCTAAATACTATTTCCATGCAGAAGTCTGCTCTGCCCACCCTGTTTTAAAGTTGATCCCCCCTTAACTTGTTCTCTATCTCACTCCATAGGTTATGCCCTTCACTATAATTACCATGGCCTGACATATTAATTTCTTTGCCTATTTTTCTTTAAAGATTTTATTTATTTATTCATGAGAGACACACAGAGAGAGGCAGAGACACAGGCAGAGGGAGAAGCAGGCTCCCTTCAGGGAGCCTGGTGTGGGACTCGATCCCAGGATTCCGGGATTATGACCTGAGCCAAAGGCAGACAGATGCTCAATCGTTGAGCCACCCAGGTGTCCCTCTTTGCCTATTTTTTTTATTAGCTTAGTGTTTGGTCTGTCGCTCCTACTAAAATATAAGCTCCATGAGGCAAGGTCCCTGTCCAGTTAATTGTATGTGTAGTAGCAGAATAGCTGGCACTCAATAGACAATAAATACTGCTGAATGAATGAATGTTGTTGGCTTGAGTAATAAAGTAATGTTAACTCTACGCTTCCTTCACAAGACCTCCAATAATCCACTGGTACCACAGTCCCTGGCTTGTTTTCTTCCTCTTGGCCATACTCCTTAATTTTATTCTGGATGAACTTCTCTGTGTTTACCCCCCACAAATGCTTTTTGCTATGAACCATGTTGAACTGTAGAAATGACAATATGAAAACATTGGTTAAGGGCTCCCCAACTTATGCTACTTTGGAAAAGTTACTTTAGGTTCTGTACCTGGGTTACTTAATCCTCACATGCCCCATTTTCTCATCTGTAAAATGGGAGTAAGTGAACATACTCAGGAAGATGTTGTGACAAATGAATGAAATGACACTGGCATTAATACATTTCCTGAAACATGCTAAGTACTCAGTAAATATTTGGGTTTTTTCCTTGTCAGCTATCAATGAAATTTGAAAATGTTAGTTAAGTCTACCATATTCAGTATTATCCAAAGAAATTCAAGTATTATGTAAAACCTAATCATAACTTAAATAACAGGCTAATAGCATTGTAAAATTTCACATATAGAGTTTTTCAAATAACATGAGAAATCATTATCTTTGCAAATTGAGAAAGTAGTTTTAATAAAGCTGGCAGTAAAATATGACCGAATTGCCAGAATATGTATAGCATTAAAAAAAAAGTTTCCTTCAGAAATACTAATAATTGACCTAATAATTCTAAAAGTAGACTAGACTTTCTAGTTGTCTTTTCTCTTAAGTTTGAGGACTAAATAATAAAAGAGCCAATTACAATTTTTATAATGATTTCCTGGCTTCCAAACCCAAGTGGTATGGATCCAGGCACTATTCCAGTCAAGATTTTTACAAATTTCTCCCTTTTTCTTCTTTTAACAATGCTCAGGGAAAAAACTTCTAACAAGTATTTCAGTAACAGTAAGCTTGATTCAGCATATCCTCTATTGTCATTTTTGAGACCACCAGATGTGTCATTTGACCCCACTTTTCTTGGTGGAAGTCATACATTTGGTACTGAGCATAATTTTAACCAAACTGTGAACATTTTAGACACCAGACCAACTGTTGACGTTAGGAACTGGAAACTTCCTGCAGTGAAACCACACATTTGTGTAACTTCAATCCGATTACCAAATGCACTGGAATGCATTAAAAATTGCTAAAATGTCTCCTTTTGAAAATGTTAATTGCATGTCATTTTGTATTGAGATGGCAAACAGAATGCAGATTGACCATAACGTATATTTTGATACATTTAGCAGCATAATAGACTCTGTTAAATTTAGTTAGAGTTACTGTGGAATAATACATGACTAGTTGAGAAAGGTTTCAAGAATTTAGTCAATTAATATTAACAAATGTTAAAAATTATCATTGAAAAAATTACATACCAGATAATATATCACTGGCTCAAAAGAGCTTCTAGTGGTAAACCTGAAACTTTCAAAAATTCTTTTCTTCATTTAGTAATAAGTTAAAAAAATTCCTCATGGGCTTAATTTACACTGGCTCAAATACATCAAAAGATGATTGTCTACTAAAAATATTTTAAGAATTTTGTAAGCACATGTAAAGAAACCAAATGGCTTTAAGAAATTCAGCCAAATGGGTATAAATAATGACCTTCATTTTTGCAGTTAAAAAATGTGCATCCTAATTATATAAATGGCTAAGCTAAGGCAGTATAATACAGAGGAAAGAAATGAATTAGGAATCAGAAGGTCAACTACATTCATCTATTCAAAAAATATTTGAGTCTCTATAGTGTGTCTGGCACAATGCTTGGCAGTAGAGAGTGGAGAATAAACAGTCAGGATTATAGTAGAAAGGGAAAATATGACAAAACAGTAGGAAAACAACTGGAAAGTGTTATAAAGAAGGAACGGCAGGCAATGAGAAGAAATGGGATGGGCGGTGGGCAAGAAGGGGTGCAAGAAGTTAATTTTGGCTGCACATGTGATCAAATATTTTCTTTTAAGTGAAAACCCTGTGAAGTAAACTTATGTGACTCAATTGCCATACTTACAAGTTAAAATATTTGAAATCTGGGAACAATTATTATTGAAAATTTTTGTTTCAATAATCTAACTCTCAATAGACTTTAGGTTTTAAAACCCAATTCAATGTTTTAACAGTATCTGGTATAGTTACCAAAGCATAACCAAAGATCATCAAAATTCCATCATGATTTATAAAAGCCAATTGAAAGAGCCTTATTTTTTTTCGTTTTTAGATTCCACATTAAGTGAGATCATATGATATTTGTCTTTCTCTGACTTATTTTACTCAGCATAATGTCCTCCAGGTCCATCTATGTTGTTAGAAATGGCAAGATTACATTCTTTTTTACGCCTGAATTACATACACATACACACACACCCACCACACATTTTCTTTACGCATTTACCCACTGATGGACATGTAGGTTGCACCAGGTCGTGGCTACCGAAAATAATGCTACGATGAACATGGGGGTGCATATACCTTTTCAAGTTAGTGTTTCATTTTCCTTCAGATAAGTACCTGGAAGTAGAATTGCTGGATATGTTAGTTCAATTTTTAATTTAAAAAAAATTTTTTTAATTTTTTGAGGAACCTCCATATTTTTTTCCATAGTGGCTGCACCAATTTAGATTCCCACCAACAGTGCACAATAGATCTCTTTTCGAAGTGCCTGGGTGGCTCAGCGGTTGAGCTCAGGGCGCAATCCCATATCCCGGTATCAAGTCCCGCATTGGGCTCCCTGCAAGGAGCCTGCTTCTTCCTCTGCCTATGTCTCTGCCTCTCTCTCTGTGTCTCTCATGAATAAAACAACAACAACAAACAAGCAAAAATAAGAGATTTCTTTTCTGCACATCCTTGCCAACATGTGCTACTTATCTTTCTGATAACAGCCATTCTGACTGGTGTGAAGAGATAGCTCATTGTGGCCTTAATATATGGTTTTTTTATGACTAGTGATGTTGAGTACCTTTTCAACAGGCAATCTGTAGAGCTTCTTGGAAAAATGTCTATTCAGATCTTCTGCTTATTTTTAATTTAAAATTTTTTTCCTGCCTCTTTTTTAATCAGATTTTTTGAGGGGTTATTGAGTTGTAGTAATTCTGCATATATTTTGATATTAACGGGTCTGCAAATATGTTCTCCTATGCCAGAAGTTGCCTTTTTATTTTGTTGACTGTTTTCTTTACTGTGCAGAAGCTTGTCTGATGTAATCCACTTGTTGATTTTTGCTTTTGCTCGTGTTTTTGGTGTCAGATCCAAAAACTCATTGCCAAGACCAATGTCAAGGAGCTTACTGCCTGTGTTTTCTTTAAGAAGGTCTATGGTTTCAGGTCTTACATTCATGTTTTTATCCATTTTAAGTTGATTTTTGTATTTAGTGTAAAAGAGTGGTCCAGCTTCATTCTTTTGCCTGTGGCTGTCCAGATTTTCCAGTGCCACTGACTAAAAGGACTGCCCTTTCTGTATATTGTGTATCTTGGCTCTTTTGTCATAAATTAATTCACCAGATATGCATGGGTTTATTTCTGGGCTGTCTGTTCTATTTCACTGAGCTATGTGTCTGGTTTTATGTCAATAACAAACTATTTTAACTACTGTAGTTTTGTAGTATAGTTTGAAATCAGGGAACATGATGCTTCTTTGGTTAAATTTATTCCTGGGTATTTTATTCTTTTTGATGCAACTAGAAAAATAATAGTGGTATTCAGATGAGCTTTTTTTTTTAATTTTTATGTATTTATGATAGTCACAGAGAGAGAGAGAGAGTGAGAGAGGCAGAGACACAGGCAGAAGGAGAAGCAGGCTCCATGCACCGGGAGCCCGATGTGGGATTTGATCCCGGGTCTCCAGGATCGTGCCCTGGGCCAAAGGCGGGCGCCAAACCGCTGCGCCACCCAGGGATCCCCAGATGAGCTTTTAAACACAGTCTCATTTACATTTTATTTCATAAATATATTTTATGAATATTAAATGTATGTAATGAGAGCATGTCCAGTCATAAGTATTATAAGGACTGTGATAGCTCTCAGACAATAATTAAGAATTTTTACATGGAAAACAAGATGTTCTTATAACCAGATTTGACCAAGAACTTTTACTTCAATAGTAATAGAAAAGAGAGGGAGGAAAGTGGCTAAAAATATTTTAAAGATAAGAGCCAATACTTGCTCTTTTATTTTTTCTTTATACTAAGATAAAATTGATAGTATGAGATATTATGCCATCTATATATGCTTTACCTATGTGTCATTCAAATCTGTACAATCACCCTACAGATAAGTGGTATTGTCCCTAATTTACAGACAAGGAAAGCGAGCCACGGAGATATTAAATAACGAGTCTAAGGTCACAGTTTGCACACCACAGAAGACTATGCTCTTTACTGCTCTTAAAACCTTAACTCTGAGTGACTTTTCTACACATGGGCAATTCTTTAGCTCAAATATAAGCTATTCTCACAATACCAACACTGAGAGTGTTAAAGCTTAGCAAGAGAAAATAACTAGTTGCCTAGTAATTTACCAAGGAAATATATAGTCAGGAGGCCTTACTTTTACTAGCATCATTTCCAGGTTATATGTTATCATGATACTGTGACTTTAGCATACTCAATAAAGAGCTGAAATTTATAATATATTGTATCATAAGAGTACAATGAGATTGAAAACTTTAGTATGGTATTTACTGGATCTATTTTTTAAATATTTGCAATGCTGCAAGTGTCCTGTTGATAAGGTTTTCTTAGGGAAAACCACCTCCATCTTAAGAAAAGCTAATAACTCAAATTTCAAACTTAAATTTTTTTTTTTTACTTTCACTATAGAAAGAATCTTTCCTCTAACTAAAAGACTGAATGAAGAATTCTGTAGGATAGATATTTCCTCTTAAAATAAAAGTATCAGCGTCACAAAAAACTGGTGTTACTGAGAAGGGCACTGGTCTTAAGATTTAGGAGGAATTTCTGGTCTCAAACTTTATATTACTATTCTACCAAGATACTATGTAACATAAAGCAAGTCACTTAATTTTTCTGAATTCTATTGGTTTTCTTATCTCTAAAATGAAGGGGTTGGGTTAGAAGATCTTTATAGATCAGTCCTGTTAAATAGAAATTAATAATAGGGGATCCCTGGGTGGCGCAGCGGTTTGGCGCCTGCCTTTGGCCCAGGGCGCGATCCTGGAGACCCGGGATCAAATCCCACGTCGGGCTCTCGGTGCATGGAGCCTGCTTCTCCCTCTGCCTATGTCTCTGCCTCTCTCTCTCTCTGTGACTATCATAAATAAATAAAAAAATGTTAAAAAAAAAAGAAATTAATAATAGCCACATGTGTAGTTAAAAAATTTCCATTAGCCACAGTACAAAAGGAAGAGGAAACAGTTGGAATTAATTTTTAACAATATATTTTATCTAACACAATACATCTAAGATGTCAGTTCAACAAATAATCAATATAAAAAATTATTAATGAGGTATTTTAGGTTCCTTTTTCATATTAAGTCTTTGAGATCCAGTGTGTATTTTGTAGTTAGAGCACATTTCAATTCAGACTACCCACATTCAAGTGCTCAGTAGCTACATGTATGTAGTTTTAGATGTCCATGGACAATGAAGTCTGTTCTCCAATAATTCATGTGAAATGTTGCAGGATTATTCCATTATAAAAGTAAGGCACACCAGCAGAAATTCAGACTTAATAAAAGCAGCTGTCCACACAGTGTGGTTTAATGGCAGCACTGAAGGTCTCCAACTACAGAAATCTGAAAATTTACCTGTGATGAACCTTTTCCTTTTCTCAATGTTTTACAGTATAAATTATAGATGATAACTCACTGACAAATTAAGCTCTTAGTGCAAAGTGAAAATCTTTTTAGAAGCATATGGGCTGTAAATAGTAAATTAAAGGGCCCTAAACACATGATGTGTATTTGTTTGAGTATACTATTACTTGGGTCACTAGCATCTTCCATGATTCAGGAGGAGTAGGGATGAGACCTATGAACAATAGATAGCTAAGAAAAAATTTTACCCACTTATGATTCAGACTTGTACTCTTACAGTCTAAGCAAAATAGGGTAAAAAAGGGAAAAAATATCCAGACAATCACATGCTAGGTGAAGTCACACTAAAAGAAGGGCTGTCCTTTTGACCTGAACATCCATTAGTGGCAGCTGTGACACACTGATGTGTCACAGGAACCAACACTAGCAGTCACTGTTGTATTATGCACCTAGGCTCCTCTAAGAATTATTAATAAACACAGTAAGAATTACTTTTAAAAAGCAGTTAGGCAAGCCACTTTAAAACAACTAGATCCTGGGACGCCTGGGTGGCTCAGTGGTTGAACGTCTGCCTTCAGCTCAGGGTGTGATCTCGGGGTCCTGGGATCGAGTTCTGCATCAGGCTCCTCCCAGGGAGCCTGTTTCTCTCTCTGCCTATGTCTCTGCCTCTCTCTGTGTCTCTCATGAATAAACAGATAAAATATTTTAAAAATAAAAATAAAGCCACCAGGTCCTCACTGACAAATGAAATTCAAACCTTGAGCAGCACCTTGAGAAGAAACAGGGTGAGTTTGGGGCATGGAACTTGCTGAAGGTAAAAATCTGGACTGCATATAATTTGTGCCCTCTTATCAACCAGTGCCCCACTTTGAAAATCAGGTGAAGGTTCTGCAGGAATCGTATCTGCATGAGGGATAAGTGGGAAAGCTGTGCCAGCGTCTTATTATGAGGAAGGAGGAAAGGGAACCCCTGTGTCACCAAAGTGATGTTAGCCATGCATTTTTACTGTCAGGTGGATGGAGGCTATGAATTTAGGAAGTGTTCATTCCTTCCCACTGGTGAGCCAGAAAGGACTGCTTTGTCATAAACCAAGAATTAGTTATGTCCAATCAGTTTATTCTTATAAGCAAATCTCAATCTTAGACTTATAAAATGTTGTATGTGTATATGCTGGTGGAGACTTCCTTTGAGGTTGGGGGTGGGTAGAAAGGTTTTGAGGAGTTGTAGAATTGACCCTACTAGGCCTGGGACAAGTGATGTCAAGTCGGGAAATTACGGACATGGAAATTATAGACTAGGTTAGTCTGGTCCAGAGCCAGAACTTTTTTTTTTCTAGATGAAAAGGATTTTATCTGCAAATCCTAAAGTGGTAAGGAATCCCCATTATAGAAAATATAGCAACTCTTTTTATTAAGTCTTCCTTTCTATAGGTTCTTAAGGTTATCTCCAGCCTATGAGTTGCATATTCATGAATAGGTCTGACTTCAAATGTAGAGCTCAATAAAATGCTAGATGGTATTAAATATCACAATTGTAGGCAGTGCACTTGATCTTCTTTTACTTACTTTCTGTATGTAGAAACAAGAATAGTATTCTTCATTGCCAATCCCTGCAGATGCCGATTAGAAGAAATAGGGGTTTACATAAAGCGCTAGAAGCAATCAGAAGAGAAGTATGCTAAGTTCTGAAGATCTTTCATTTTAAAATAAGGTTAACCATTCCTCACAGAAGAATTTGTTAGTCTTTAATAATCATTTTAGTACTAGAACCACCCAAGGAGCAATTGTTTGGGCCAAGAAAGAGGTTCATCTTGGCAGTGAATCTTGAGAACAGACAAGTGTGGGCCCTGAGAGAGAAATCTGCATGCCGAAGCAACTGGCCTTTCACAAACTTTGTAGTTAAGTGCTCAGCTTTAAAAACAGGGGGCTTAAAATAGCATTCTGTGTTTTTCTTAAAGTGGCAAAAAGACTTTATTTAGTTTCTACAAAGTAGATTCATATAATAGATTTTTAAATAGGTGTATCCATACTGCTGTTTGAAGGGCTGACAGCATGGGATGGACCATCTTAAACAGAATCATATTTAAGAAATGCAAGAGTTTCCACCTAGCAGATTATGGCCAATGGATCTCTCTTTCCTATCACAGGACAGAGTGTTTAAGTTTTTGGTGAAGGTTGTTGTTGTTGTTGTTTTACTTTTTAAAGATTTTATATTTGACAGAGAGAGAGAAAGAGTGAGCACTAGCAGGGGAGAGGAGAGCAACAGAGGCAGAGGGAGAAGCAGACTCCACGCTGAGCAAGGAGCCCAATGCAGGATTTGATCCCAGGACCCTGGGATCACGACCTGAGCTAAAAGTAGATGCCTAACTGACTGAGCCACTCAGGTGCCCCTAAGGTTTTTTGTAACTATTCCCCCCAGACTAAAAGCTCTAGGAGGCCATGGACTATGCCTATCTTGTTCATAATTATACCCTAACTCCATTCCTGAGAAGCATGCCTGGCATACAACAGGTGCTTAGGAAATATTTGTTGAATAATGGAAAAAAAAAAGAATTTTTTTCAGGAGGGGCTAAAAGCAATGGACCTCTGGAAACCAAGATTACTGAAAGATATGTATTAAGAGATGTACTCTTATTTTTTTTCCTAGGGTAATAATAACAGTTCTCTTTAGACAGTGAACTTTCTTCTCAGTGAAATAGTCACACAACAGCAGTCCAAAAAATAAAAAGGCAACTTCATTTACCATGCTATATTCTATGTAATACCATCAGGGAAACGCCCACAGGCTATCAGAAAAACTACTACTACTACTACTACTACTACTACTACTACTACCACCACCACCACTACTTACTTACTTACTTATTTATTTATTTATTTATTTATTTATTTATTTATTTATTTATTTTCCATAAGAGACACACACGAGAGAGGCAGAGACATAGGCAGAGGGAGAAACAGGCTCCCTGCAGGGAGCCTGATGCGGGTCTCGATCCCAGATCCTGGGATCACGCCCTAAGCCAAAGGCAGATGCTCAAATGCTGAGCCACCGAGGTGTCCCAATACTACTTTTCTTTCAGACCTGAATAAATTTTTGATCACAGTAAAAAGCTTTTTTTTTTTTTTTTAAGATTTTATTTATTTATTCATGACAGACACAAAGAGAAAGAGAGGCAGAGACACAGGCAGAGCGAGAAGCAGGGTCCATGCAGGGAGCCTGACGTGGGACTCGATCCGGGGTCTCCAGGATCACACCCTGGGCTGAAGGCAGTGCCAAACCACCAGGGCTGCCCCAGTAAAGAGCTTTAAATGTCCTAAGTTCCTATGCTCATATTGGTAATGCCAAAGCAAGTATTAAACCTGTCTAGGTCTTTGATGCTTATCAAAATGCATTTGAGGTCCACCTTTTACAGTGGAAATACAGCAATGACAACAAAACAAATGACAATGGTGACAAAAAAACATTACATGTAGCAATTTCTAGTTTACAAGGTTCCACCCATAATCTCATTGCTTTTTTTTTTTTTTTTAAGATTTTATTTATTTATTTGAGGGAAAGAGTGAGAGAGAACAGGAGCAGGGTGGTGAGGGGCAGGGTGAAAAGCTGACTCCCCACTGAGCAGAGAGCCCAGTGTGGGGCTCGGACCTGGGACTCCAGGTTCATGACCTGAGCTGAAGGCAGATGTTCAAGTGACTGAGCCATCCAGCCCCCCGCCCAATTTGTTTTTAGTAAGAAAACAAATTCTTCCTGTGAAGAAGGCAGAGAGAGAGAGAGAAAAACAGAGAGAGAAAAGGAGGGAGGTAGGGAGGGAGAAAGGAGAGAAAGAGAAAGAGAAAGTGTGTGACCCTCATGTTACAGAGGCAGGACTGGAGCACGCAGAGCTAAGTCATTCAGTGTCATGTCAGTAGTAAGGGAATAGTTGAGAATTTCAGTGTGAAATAAGGACAGAAACAGTGAAAGTATTTAAAAGATGACTGGTTTATAAAACAAACTTTTGTTTAGTTTACTGTCTTTGCTTACCTAACAGAGACACTGTACAGAAATTACATTCTTTACTGTAAGAAAAGGAGCTGGAGCCCTGTCATCATTATATTTACCCAGGGCAGTGGAGAAAAGTGTATGCCTTCCTGTATCAGATGATTAGCTCTTTTATTCATTTATGATACAAGCTGACGGGAACTATTATGGAGGACAGATAGGATTGGGAATACAGCATCAGAGGCTAGGTCTCTTTCTAGCAAACTAAAATTTGGTTGGATATAAAGAGAGAGCTGTATCTCATTCTTCCTCAAACTAGAATAGAACTAAGCTGGAATGTTCCAGATGGGAATATTTCCCAATTCTTTCTTTGACATTATCTTTTCTAAGATGTTCGCCTGCCAGCTTTCCCAGCGATTTGGTGAATCTATATGAAAACATGCTTTTGTAGGCAGTAACACAAAAATAAGATTAGGTTACATTTGCAGTTTGTACCTAGTGGAATTTCTTGCATTTTTTGGTGAGACCACATCTTGAGGAGTCACTTTAGCGCCTATAAGTACACGTTAGCTTTAAATAGTACTCTTGATTCTGATTAGTCCACTTCCTTTTGTGTGGGAGGAGGCAAGAGTGTAAAAAGATACAGAGTAATTTGAAAACATCAAGTGTTAAATGTTTAAGGTCTGTCTCTGCTCCCCATTCCCAGTCCTGCCAAGGGAATGCTGAAACACAACTGAAGACTTTTAAATTCTCATCAGTTGCCTCCCCTGCAGGTTTGACAATAGATAGGAGTGTATAAGGTGATGCTTGCGTTCCTAAGGGCAGGGAGTTGCATCCAGCTCCTAACCAGCTGGCACCTCAGGCAACGACAGGCTGGAGTTCCTCCTTGTTTTTAGTATTACTCTGGAGAAGGTCAATCAAAAATGCTGCCAATTTCTATGCTTTTTTTTTTTTCCATACTCCATTAGGATCTCTCCTTGATGATCATCTAAAATTTGTGGGTTTTAACCTCTTCTAAGAACCCTTTGAGAATTTAATAAAAGAACTGGACTCTTTACCCAGGATAATGCTCCTGATGTTGCCACTGTCAATAATCATGATGATAACAATAAAAGCTGCTATTGATTGAGGGCGCACACTGTATGCAGTGACTTGAGCTAAGTATATTTCAAGGAGACACCAGGGTCCTCTGGATCATCCCTCCTGCCTTCCATACTCCTGCAGCTCACCACACTTTTTTCCACCAGTTCTCTTATGATTATTCCTTTTTTTTTTTTTTTTTTAATTCATGAGAGACACAGAGGCAGAGACATAGGCAGAGGAAAAAGCAGGCTCCCCATGGGGAGCCTGATGTGGGACTCGATCCCAAGACCCTGGGATTACGATCTGAGCCAAAGGCAGATCTTCAACCACTGAGGCACCCAGGTGCCCTCTCTTATGATCATTCTTAACAATGCCAACCCAGAATGCACATTATAACCACATGGCAAGCTATTAAAAATTGCAATTCCTCATAAACCACACACAGAGATCCGGATTTAATTGGTCTGGGGGTAGGGTCAGCATCAATATTCTTTGAAAGGTCCTCAGAAATTGTGCAGCCACAGTTGAAAACCATGAATATACAACCCACCCAATACTCCATCCTTTCAGTTCCGTGTACCCCCCCCCAATCCTCCTGTTTGACCCACAACAGCCAGGTACCTCCATTTTCATTTTAGACCTTGAGATTTATAATAAAAATCCTAACTTCAGAACTCTGTTTCCCACATCACAGACAGTGACCATCATTCCCTAACAGTCTACCTCACACACTCCAGATGCTGCATTCTGGTAACTCAGTGACCACCCCCCCCCCCCAAAAAAAATGGCAAAGCTACTCTTTCATTGTCCAGAACATTCTCATGTCTTTTCTTTCATCCAGCTTGGACTGTGTTTCATCACTGTAACTCTCTCACTGCATACACCTTCAGTTCTGTTGCCATGTTTGTTCACACCTGGTTCTCACCTAGTAAAATCTCAACCCCAGCTACGCCCAATTTTATACTAACTGCAAACCTGCATGCACTTGAGCAGCTGGCTATAGGTTAAAGTAAAGCACAGAACATGCTGACTGGTTTCATTTTAAATTTATGGCTCAAGATTTCTAGAGATCATCTTCAACTTCCCACCAAAAATCTATCAACCTATTGTATCATATACTCTCCTTCAATCCCCATTAACCTGGATGAACTATCCTTAAGGCCAAACCATTCATTTTTGCAATGCATCACTTCTCAAGAACTTTGTTCTTCAGACTACCCTTTCTTTCTCCTCATTATGACTTTTCACTTCTCTACTAGATCACTAATATTAGTATCTAATATAGTATAACATCTATTAAAAAAAATCTTAGTATTCACATCTCTGTCCTATTGCTCTGTTCTCCTGCCAATATCTCCCCATTTTCCACACCCTTGGCAACCACCAATCTATTCTCTGTTTCTATGAGTTCAGTTTTTTTAGATTCCACATGTAAGTGAGATCATACATTATTTGCCATTCACTGACTCACTTCATTTAACAATAATGCCCTCAGGGTTCATTCATGTTGTCAAAAGTGGCAGAATTTCCTTCTTTTTATGGCTGAGTAATATTCCAGATAGATAGATAGACAGATAGATAGATATCCACTGATCTATTTCTATATAGATAGATCTAACTATTGATGTATACAGATATATGGTTAACTAATATATACAGGTAGATAGATTGATTTTTTAAAAAAGATTTTATTTTCTGAGAGAAAGACACTGAGAAAGAGCACGAGCAGGAGGGAGAGGGAGAAGCAGGCTCCCCATCAACCAGGGAGGCCCAATGCAGGACTCAATCCCAGGACTGCAAGATCATGACCTGAGCTGAAGGCAGATGCTTAACTGACTGAGCCACCCAGGTGCCCCTGATAGACTGATCAATTGACATATCTACTGATTTATATGTCATACCTAGATTGATCTATCTACATAGGTATACAACATCTAGATCTATCTCTATATATCATATTTTCTTTCTCAACTGTTCTGTCAATAGACATCTAATTAGTTTCCATATCTTGGCTATTGTAAATAATTTTGCAAAAAATACTGGGGTGCAGATATCTCTCCAAGATAGTGATTTCATTTTCTTCAGGCATATACCTAGAATTACAATTGCTGTATCATATGGAATACTATTTTTAGTTTTTTGAGGAGCTTCCAAACTGTTTTCCACAGGGGCTGCACCAATTTATATTCCCACCAATAGGGCACAAGAATTAACTTTTCTCCACATTCTCACCAATGCTTGTTATCTCCTGTCTTTTAGATAACAGCCATCCTACAAGTTTGAGGTGATATCTCATTGAGGTTTTGACTTGCATTTCCCTGATGATCAGTTATGTTGATTCCCTTTTCATGTACCTATTGGCCATTTGCTGGTCTTCCTTCAAAAAATGTCTGTTCAGGTCCTTTGCCCATATTTTAATTGGATTATTTGGTTTTTGCTACCAAGTTGTAGGATTTCCTTATGTATATGAGATATTAACCCCTTATCAGATATATGGTTTTCAAATATTTTCTCCCACTCTATAGGCTACCTCTTCATTTTGTTAGTGGTATCCTTTGCTGTTCATAAGCTTTTTAGTTTGATATAGTCCCTCTTGTTTACTTCTGCTTTTGTTGCTTGAGCTTTTGGTGTCCTATTCAAAAGATCATCACCAAGACTGATGTCAAAGAGCTTATAACATGTTTTCTTCTACATTTAAGTCTTTATTTGGACATAATTTTTCTAAGTACTGTAAAATAAAGGTACAATTTCATTCTTTGCATGTGAACATTTGTAGCATATTTTCTCAACAGCATTTATTGAAGAGATTTTTGCCCACTGACTATTCTTGGCTCCCTTGTCAAATATTGGCTGACAAATATTAGTTGCCAAATATTAGTATGAGTTCATTTCTGACTTCTCAATTTTGTTCCACTGGACTGTGTGTCTCTTTTATGCCAGTACCATACTGTTTTGATTACTATAACTTCATAATATAGTATGAAATCAGGAAGTATAATACCTTTAGCTTTATTTTTCCTTCTCAAGATTGCTTTGGCTATTTGGGGTCTTTTGTGATTCCGTACAAATTTTAGGATTGTTCTATCTCTGTGAAAAATGTCACTGAAATTTTTAGAGAGACTGCATTAAATCTATGGGTAAAATAGCTATTTTAACAATATTGTCTTTCTAATCCATGGACAGGGTATATCTTTCCATTAATTTATATCTTTATCCATTTCTTTCATCGATGCCTTACTGTTTTCAGTGTATAGAACTTTTACCTCCTTGGTTAAATTTATTCCTAAGTATGTGATTGTTTGATCCTATTGTAAATAAGATTTAACACTTTTTTTTTTCAGATAACACATTGTTAATGTATAGAAACACAACTGATTTTTGTATGTTGATTTTGTATCCAGCAAATTCACTGAATTTGTTTATTAGTGCTAACAGGTCTTTTTTTTAGTGGAATCTTTAGTTGTTTTTTTTTTTTAAGATTTTATTTATTTAGTCATGAGAGACACACAGAGAGAGGCAA
This sequence comes from Canis lupus familiaris, assembly GCF_011100685.1. Taxonomy (NCBI): domain Eukaryota; kingdom Metazoa; phylum Chordata; class Mammalia; order Carnivora; family Canidae; genus Canis; species Canis lupus. The sequence continues at coordinate 23,376,323 of NC_049235.1, read as the reverse complement.
AGACATAGGCAGAGGGAGAAGCAGTTTTCCTGTGGGGAGCCTGATGTGGGACTTGATCCCAGGCCCCCAGGATCATGACCTAAGCCAAAGGCAGACACTCAACCACTGAGCCACCCACGTGCTCCTAGGGTTTTCTATATAATGCTATTCTGAATTTTGTGTATGTCTTTGCTTTTCTTTATAATTGTAAAATATTGATAGCTTTAAACTATATTGTATAGTTTTGAATGTTTTGAACATCATGCAATTGTATTCATTTTCCTGTGGTTGCTTAATTCTCTTAACAGTATGTTAAGATTCATCCATACCGCCATGTGAAGCAGTTTCAAGTCTATTATCACTTCCTTAGAGTATTCCATTTGTGAATAAGTATTACTTATTTATTATTCTATGCCTGATGGATATTTGTATCATTTCCAATTCCTACCATCATGAATTGTACTACTGTGATCATTCTTGTACTTATCCAATGGTGTGCAAGAGTTCTTCTAGGATATATAAACTAAGTGGAATTGCTAGGTCATAAAGAAATCACTTATGACAAATTATTGTTAAAAGTGGTTTTACAGGGGTGCCTGGGTGGCTCAGTTGGTTGAGTGTCCAACTCTTGGTTTTGGCTCAGGTCATAATCTCATAAGTTGTGGGATCAAGCCCCACTTTGGGCTCTGCACTTAGTGGGGAAGTTTGCTTTGAGACTCTTTCCCTCTGCCCCTCCTCCCACTTGTGCATGCTCTCTCTCTTAAATAAACAAATCTTTTTTTTTTTTAAGATTTTATTTATTTATTCATGAGAGACAGAGAGAGAAAGAGAGAGAGAGGCAGAGACACAGGCAGAGGGAGAAGCAGGCTCCATGCAGGGAGCCTGATGTGGGATTTGATCCCGGGTCTCCAGGATCATGCCCTGGGCTGAAGGTGACGCTAAACCGCTGAGCCACCTGGGCTTCCCTAAATAAACAAATCTTAAAACAAAACAAAAAAAACAAAAAAGCGGTCTTACAAATTTTATTAGTTGATTGGAGGTTGATTGATTATAACAATTTAAGAATCTCTTTGATGTTTGCTCTGTGATCCAGTATGTGAATTATTTTTATAAATATTCCATACATCCCTGAAAATAATGTTTATTCTATAACATGTGTGTGATCATATCAACCTTGTTATGTCTATTGCTCAAATCATTCACATCCTTCCTGATGGCTGTGTATTTCAGTGGTCAGCACACTACAGCCCATGGGCCGAATCTGCCCTTTAGTCTGTTACTACATGACTGGTGAACTAAGAATGGTGCAAAGAGAAGTATGCGACAGAGACCATATGTGCCCTATGGAGCCTAGTATTTAGTATATGGCTCTCTTAAACAGTAAGTTTGCTGATCCTTCAGCTATTTGATAAGTCAATCACTAAGAGAAGCATAGTCTAATCTCCAACCCTGCGGATAGATTTTTCTTTTTATCCTTGTGTTTTTTTCCACTTTTACTTTACATAATTTTAGTCCATGTTGTTGAGGCATATAGTGTTAGAACCGTTATACTGTCCTGGTGAAATCCATCTTTTACCATTATCTAGTGACCTTCAAGCTCTAGTAATACTGTTTGACTTAAAGGCTATTCTGACTGTATTTTTAGTTAAGTCATCCCTTTTCTTAAAACCTTTCTGTACCCTTAGGATTTACATGGGTTTTGTGTAAACCACAATACTGTATTTAGTTTTCTTTAAAGCTAGTCTATCTTCCAATCAATCTAATAGACATTGCTTTTTAACAGGAGAATTTCATTAATTTAGACATATTATAGTGACTGATATGTTTACAGTTTACATTTCCCTCTTATGTGTGCTATTTTCCTCTTTTCTCCTCTTTTCCTGTCTTTTGGGTTGACTGAATATTTTTATTTCTTTTTAAGTATCCACTAATTTAAAAGTTACACTATTTTCTTTTATTTTAGCAATTACCCTAGAAATATTAGCACACATACTTAATAAAGAGCACATCAATAGTGATTTTATCAACTTCCTACGTAAAATAAAGACCTTAGAATGCTTTAATTTCAACTACTCCTCTCTCAAGTTATTTACTATCATCCATTACTATTTTTGTTTTATAAACTAATTTTAGCTTAGATTTATTCACACATGGGCCACTTTCCTTTATGCAGTTTAGGTATTCCATCTGGAATCATTTTTCTTCTGCTTGAAGTATATCATTTACAATTTCCTTTATTTTTTTTTTTAAGATTTTATTTATTTATTCTCCATGTAGGGAACCTCATGTGGGACTTGATCCCGGGTCTCCAAGATCACGCCCTGGGCTGAAGGCAGCGCTAAACCCCTGAGCCACCCGGCTGCCCTAGAATTTCCTTTAGAGAGGTGCAGATTCCTGCAGGTTTTTTATATTTAAAAAGAAGTTTATTTGCCCTTATTCTTGGAGAGTTATTCACTCCTATCTTTTTAATACTGTCTTTGCCCGATTCTCTAACTTGGACCCCTCTGCTTCTGAGATTCCATTAAGATGCATGTTAGACCTCATTTCATTACATGTTACACTATAACATTAGCTACTATATTAACTATTATTTTACAGTTTAACATATAATATAAGCACCCTCTATGCTATGATTTTGCATTTGTGTGTATCTATTGCATTCTAAGTAATTCATTTGGATCCCAGTCTTCTAGCCCATAAAATCTATCTTCATCATGTCTAATATGCTAAATGTCAACCAAGGCATTGAATGACTATTTGTAATTCCTAATGTTCCGTTTTCTTTTCCAAATATGCTTGATCTTTTTAAAAAGTCTTCATTTCCAAGTTTGTTTATTCTTTAAATACAATAAACATAATTACCTTGTAATCTATGAGATATACCAACCAATATCTGAGTACTATGCAGATCTGATTATGTTTTGGTAAATTCTCATGTATACAATCTTGTTCTGCTACATAAAGCAACAGAACCAACATGTATTAAAGAAAACAAAAAGAGAACTACAGCTAGACACAGGATTACAATGATGATTACCTAATACACTTTTAATAATCTCTGATAGATTAGGTAGATAAAACATAAATAAGAACAGAGTATTTGAATAATTCACCTCCTTGATGTGTGTATGCATATAAAAACTTTGTACTCAACAAAGTATTTTCCAAGTAAATGTATACTGTTTAATCAAAATAATCAGTACTTAAAAGTACTTACCTAGATTCCATTGGTAGAAAAATAAGCTTTTGACAAACTTTCTTCCCCAAAAACTACTAGAAAAATAATTCACAGAACTGAAATAAAAATTTGGAATAGATAAAAATTGTTTTCTCATCCAGATGAATTTATAAGTCTAAGTATCTGGAAACCATTACTAAGGTTGATTTAATGTTTTTGTAAATGTCAGATTTATCTAATATCTTCTAAGCAATACAATTTCAAACAGACAAATAAATTGCAGGAACATCTCATAAGCCTGAGAGTGAACAGAAAAATGGAAGAGCACTTTTTGAAGGCACTAGTGCAGTACAGTTCTACAGCCCCACAGGTTAAATAATGGTAAATTTTCTGCATAAAAACTATGTTACATTTGATTTCAGGATGCTATGTGCAACTTTGTGCTGTGTCTTGAGAAATGAAAATAATGAAGGTATCATTTATTGGGCAAATATGTGTTATTCTGATGTATAATTGCATTTAATAAGTACGTAAAAGTATGGCTATTTTTATTCACTTAACAAATATTTTCTGAGTATCTCCACTATGCCAGGCACTGTATAAGCACTGAGAAGGATGTGTAATAAAATCAGATGAAATATATTGTATAATAGAAGATGGCGAAGAAAAGTAAAGCAGAAAGCAGATACAGAGCATGGGAAGTTACCTGAACAAAGGAAATGAGGGAAGGGTATTTCAGGCCAGAACAACCAATGCAAAGGGTTCTGAGGTAGGAGTATGAAAAACCAGGAGGCAGTGAGGCTGAAAGAGCATGAATAAAAGAAATGGTAAGTAATAGGAGAAGAAGCTAGGAGGAGACCAGATTGTGTAGGGTCTTGAGGTATGTATGGTCAAAGACTTTGGCTTGTACTTGAAAGTCATCTGCCTTATGTTAGAAAAGAATCACTACGTCCTTTATGTAGTTGAGAGGAGAATACCGAGCAAAAAGGACAGAAGAAGGGAATTAAGAAGCTATTACAATAATTCAGATAGGATATAATGTTTACTTGAACCAAGGTGGCACTGAAGGGAGCAAGAAGTGATGGATTCTGGATGTAGCTGAAGGTATAGCCAATAGAATTTGCTGGTAGACTGGTGGAAGTATGAGAGAGAGGAGGAATCAGCAGAACTCAAGAGCTAAGCAATCAGCCTAAGCAACCAGAAGGATAATGTTTCTTTATTTGCGTTTTATACAGAAGGTAACTAGTTATTATTCCAAAACTCATAGTCTTTCCACAATGTCTCATTACTTGAGGAAAAAGGCAACTGAAATTATGTGCCTAGAGCATCTACCATATGGATTACAGACTTTTCATCTTACCAATGAAGTTTGGGAAGACTTTCTTTTCCCCTCAATAATTGGTAATATCTCCCTGAATCATGAGATTTATTGCTCAACGACATGGTGAAGCCTGAAAATGTAAAAAGGCTGGAAAGAGGATAGGAAATTTATGGATGACAGAATTATAAGAGGTTATCTAGGGGTTTTAGGGATACTTGGGTAGATCTCCACATTCTCGAGGCTGATGGCATGATAAATTACCCATAGAACCTCCTTAGAAACTAGTGTTTGACAGAATGAGATGAGGAACAGACTTTCCTAAGATTAGATATGAGGTTACTATTTTGCTCTGTTTTTTTTTTATATCAAATGTTTTTAATAGAAACTTGAAAAAGTAACCATCAATATTTTAGCTACTTTTCAGTGGCTAAAAATATTTTTAAAGCAGGTACAAAAAGTTGGGCTTTGGCCATTTAGCATGTACATAATAAGCTCTCCAATTTATAAAGGAGATATTTATAATAGGCTCCAAGAAATAGATTTCTTTAATCACTTTCAAATTTCTGTTTAATTTCTTTTTTAATTCTCTCATTTGTCATGTTAATCAGGTGCCCCAGTAATACAAGCTGATTTTGCTGTTGTGGAGCTAAAATATAATTCTTTTATACTATTCTTATTGGAAACCTTATTCTGGATATTGAGAATGAATCTTCTATCCTGCTATCTTTTTCTGTTTGTATAAACATGCCACAGCGTTAACCAAGAGTTAGTGCTCTTAAATCTGTCCCCCTTATTTCTGTGAAAGGTACCTCCCTCCCTTCTTCCCAGGCATTCTGAGCCAGCTCCTTCCTGTCCTTCACCTCTATGTCAGGATAGTTGCTAATATTAAGAAACACTAACTGGGCAGTGTGCCTCGTGTATCTAATAGCTCCCTTCTTCACTCCCAGTGCTAACAGCCCAGAGATGACTCTGGTCTTAACTCTGGCAACATCCTGGAATGCATTTCCTATCCTCTAGACTGTCCCACTGCACTGCATCTGGCATGCTGGGGCCTGCTTCATTGTAAACCTTGGCCCTGGCCATATCACCCTATCAAAACCATAGAGTTGCTTCCATTTGACAGCTGAACAAAGTTTAAACATTTCTTCCTACCTGTAAGGCCCGCCCTACACAGTTGGTCCCAAATTACCTTTCCAGTCTTAACTCCTACCACTGCCTTCACAAAGTCACTGCAACTCTGGCAAAAGTGATCACTCTTCCCTAAACCTGCCTCTATTTTAGCAGCTTGGTGACTCTGATCACACAAATGTTTCCTCTTCTCTGTCAAACTTTTCCTTTTGTCTACCAAAAAACTGACTTGTCCTTCTGGTCCCATCTCAAATGCAGCTTCAAAGAAGCTTCTGAGGCCCTGGATCAGTGTGGTTCCCCACCTCCACTGAACACCCTACCCCAGCACTTTGTTTATACAGCACTTACTGCAGTCCACAGACCTGAGCACTTTTTTTTTTTTAAGATTTTATTTATTTACTCATGAGAGACACAGAGAGAAAGGCAGAGACACAGGCAGAGGGAGAGAAGCAGACTCCCTGCGGGGAGCCTGATGTGGGGCTCAATCCTGATCCCAGGGCCCTGGGATCATGACCCGAGCCAAAGGCAGATGCTCAACCATTTAGCCACCCAGGCATCACCCTGAGCACCCTTCTTAGCATCAACACTTTCTACTAAGCTCCTAGAAGATTGCAAGTGGGCTTTGCTCATCTTTGAATCCCCGTGGTGGTAGGATGGTGTTCTGCACAAAGTTCAAGATTATCAGTGACAAGAAGTGTTGAAGAGTAGACATCTTCAAAGACGAGGTTTTAAATTTCTCATTAAAAGCCATGAACATCTCCCTTTCACTTAATAACAGGATAGCCATGGATAGCACACATTATCTTCCTGGTCTCTTCAGTATTCTTTCTACTCTTCTGTATAAATAGAATTTACATTATAGTGATTAAAAGTCCCTTGTAAAATGGTGTCACAAAACTGTATCTGGGAAGGGAGGATCAGTACTAATCTGTTCCTTACTCACTATTTAGTGAGTAAGGGGAATATGAGATATGTTCGGATTAGAGACAGAAAGGAAATGGAGTTTTCAAGGGAGAAAAAAACTTACAAAAGAAAAACCTATTTCACAAAATGCAGTCTGTGGAAAATCTTTCAGCTGAATGTCAAGATTAAGAAAAATCAATAAAACCTTTGAAACTAGAACTATGTGAAAGGGTTTTTAGGCTTGATGGTAATATACAATGCCATGGGTTCAAGAAAATAAAATCTTTCTCCAGTAACAGCAAAAGCAATTCTTCAATATTCAAGGAGCCTCCATGGCCTCAAAATATGCGTAGCACAAATTGCTTATTACAAAGATAGGGACAGTCAAGATTCAAAGGGCCAGCATTTTCAAAAGGACTTTTTACCAAGGCTGTAATTAGTTGTTCTGGCAAAAACTGCATACACGTCTAATTGCACACACAATTGGCTAATTGTATCTTCAAAATAAAGGGTAAAGGGTTAATTGTATCCACATCTGGCCACAAAGAAAGAGGTTGTCCTTTGAAAATATGACACTACACTTAGATGAAAATTTGCATTAAACAACCATCCCTATTACTACTAATAATTATAATAATACCACATGCTTACAAATTAATACCTTTCATCATGATCCTGAAAACACTTTACAAACATTAATTAATCTCACAATACTCCTATGAGGTATGAAAAGGCGATTATCCCAATGGTGTCAATGAGGAAATACAGGAAAGTTAGGTAATTGTCAAAAAGCCACAAAAGGAATGGGAGCTCCTAGCCCCTGGCTCTGAACATAGGCCCAGGTCACTAAGGAGGTTCAATGGGGAGTCTGGTTCAGATAATCAGTAAAAATAAAGCTAAAACCAAAGCAAAACTAGGTAATCAAGTTTCACAAGAGTGAAAACTGACCTGTGATTTAGAGACTACTTTGATTTCTTTTACTCAAAAGAATATAGCATCAAGAATGGAGCTAACAGAAAGCATCCATATCAGTAAGGTGAAGTTAAACTTTCACAACTTCCAAACTTTTCACAACATGATACCATACATAGAAAACCTTAAAGACTCCACCAAAAAACTGTTAGAAATAATAAATGAATTCTGTAAAGTTGCAGGATACAAGATTAATATACAGAAATCGGCCACATTTTACATGCTAATAACGAAGTAGCAGAAAGAGAAATTAAGAAAACAATTCCATTTACAATTGCACCAAAACAATAAGCTACCTAGGAATAACTTAACCAAGGAGGTGAAAGACTGGTACTCTGAAAACTATGAAACACTGATAAAAGAAACTGAATATGACACTAACAAATGGAAAAATATACCATGCCCGTGGATTAGAAGAATTAATATTGTTAAAATGTCTCTATCACTCAAAGCAATCTACAGATTCAATGCAATCCCTATCAAAATACCAACAGCATTTTTCATACAACTAGAACAAATAATCTTAAAATTTTAATGGAACCACAGAAGATCTCAAATAGCCAAAGCAATCTTGAGAAAGAAAAACGAGGCTGGAGACATCACCATCTGAGATTTCAAGTAATACTACAAAGCTGCAGTAATCAAAGCAGTATGATACTGGCACAAAAACAGACACATACACCAACAGAACAGAATAGAGAGCCAAGAAATAAATCCACACTTTTATGACCAATTAATCTAGGACAAGGCATGAATATACAGTGGGGAAAAGATAGTCTATTCAGTAAATGGTGCTAGGGAAACTGGACTACTTTCTTAACCAATACACAAAAATAAACTCAAAATGGATTAAAGATGTGGTACCTGAAACCAAAACCTCCTAGAAGAAAACATAGGCAGTAATTACTCTGGCATGGACTACAGCAATATTTTTCTAGCTATGTATCCTTAGGCTAGAGGACTGCATCAAAATAAAAAGCTTTTTCACAGCTTTTTTCACAGTGAAACCATCAATAAAACAAAAAAAAAAGATGACCTGAAGGGGAAAAGATATTTGCAAAAGATATATCCAATAAGAGATTAATAACCAAAATATATGAAGAACTTCTACAACTCAACATCAAAACAATATTCTGATTAAAACATGGGTGGAGGCGGCACCTAGCTGGCATGTTACTCTTGATCTCAGGGTTGTGAGTTTGAGCCCCATGTTGGGATTAAAGATTACTTTAAAAAACATGGGTGGAAGCCCTGAATAGACATTTTTCCAAAGAAGACATACAGATGGCCCAGGTACAGATGAAAAGATGTACAACATCCCTAATCATTAGGGAAATACAAATCACAACCACAATTAGATTACCACCTTGTACCTATCAGAATAACTATAATCAAAAAGACAAGAAATAGGGGCGCCTGGGTGGCTCAGTCAGTTAGGCATCCAACTCTTGAGTTTAGCTCAGGTCACGATCTCAGGGTTGTGAGATCAAGACCCACAGTGGACTCTGTGTTCAGGAGTGGGGGTCTGATTCTCTCCCTCTGCCCCTTTCCCCACTTGTGTTCATGCTTGCTCTAAAATAAATAAATATTTTTTTAAAAATAAATAAGTGTTGGGTGAGGATGTGTAGAAAGACAAACTCTTGAGCACTGCTGGTGGGAAAGTAAATTGGTACAGCCATTATGGAAAACAGCATGGGGGGGGGTCCTCAAAAAATTAAAAATGGAAACATCATATAATCCAGTAATTCTACTACTGGGTATTTATCCAAAGAAAACAAAAATGCTAATTTGAAAAGATATATGTACCTCTATGTTTATTGCAGCATTATTTACAATAGTCAAGACATGGAAGCAGCCCAAGGTTCCACAGATAGATGAACAAATAAAGATGTGGTATATATCAGCCATAAAAAAGAATGAGATCTTGCCATTTATGACAACAAAGATGGACCTAAAGGGTATTATGCTAAGTGAAGAAGTCAGATAGAGAAAGGCAAATACTGTATAGTTGCACTTATATGTGGAATCTAAAAAACAAAACAAACAAAAAGCAGAAACAAGATCCAAAAATACAGAGAACAAAGTGATGGCTGCCAGAGGAATGGGGAAATACAGCTTCTAGTTATGGAATGAATAAGTCACAAGAATAAAAGGTACAGCATAGGAAAATAGTGAGTTGTATTATAGTAGTGCTTACTGGTGACAGATGGGAGCTACACCAGTGTTGAGCACAGTATAACATATAAACTTGTCCGATTGTGATGTTGTAGCCCTGAAACTAATGTAATGTGTGTCAACTATACTTCAATTAAAAAAATAGAACAAGTAGAACTTTTTATTCCTTGGTTTGATTTTATGATCAAATATGACAGATAAAAGGGTATACAAAATCGCATAACACATCCCCAGTGAATAGTACTAATGCGTCAAAAATATGTAAGAGGAGTAAATTTCTACAAGAGATTGTCTGGCTGTAGCAGCTGTAAGTTGAGGACATCCTGGACATAAAGACACGGGATACGAGACTAAACAGTAAAAGTAATGTTACCTTACTTCTAACTGTTGTGAATTTACATCAGATTACTAGTCAGGACACCCAATTTACACAAGCCTGGAATATTTAACTTAATACAAATATAAACTTCCTTATAAATACATATCATTAGTATTTCTGTAACCTTAATATTTTCTTTAAGAAATGAGAGAGATAGGAAGAGGGTTCATTTTTAATAACATAATATACATTTTAAGAACTGATTTCTTTTTTACATTAAAAAAGTATTCTTGTAGCCCTCTCAGAAAACTGATGAGAAATTCTCTATGCAGATATTTAGAAAGATACAGAGATATAAATATGCTCCAGTTCAATTCACTTATCTGGTGAAGACACAGTGCTGGAGAATACAAAGATGAGCAAGACACAGCACAGTTCCTGCTTTCACAGACATATAGTCTATGGATTAATTTACATTTACTCAAGACCTACTACAGGTCTTCCTACAAAGATTTTGAGGCAGTATCTGATAGAGGAATAAAGAACACACTGAAGTCGGGACAAGGAAAAGGGAAACAAAACATGTTAAAAGGAAGAATCCGAATGACTTGTTTCTCTATTTTTCAGAATTGGTCCAAAGTTACCAGGTACCCAGAGCAAAAAGAAAGAAAGGAAGAAAGGAAGACAGACAGACATGTGAGTAAAAGAAAGGCTACAGAGAAATGTGGTGGGGGGAGGCAAGAAAGAGGGACAGAGAGAGAGAGAGGGAGAGATGAAAAAAGGGAGAAAAGGACACTAGGACACATAACTAAATATTTTTAAATGCCCTATAGAGGTAAAGAACAGTATAGCATGAGAGTACCCTAAAACAGAGACCTGATTTCCAACAGAGGAAGCAGGGGAAAACAGTTATATTCTGGGCTAGGCTTGAAAGTTAGAGCTCAGCTCCATTGCAGCTGCTGCAGAAAGGGCCTTTCACCCAGTGCCCAGCAAGCAAAGGAGAGAGCCGTGCCTGCAGGAGGCCCGTTTGGGAACTGGAAGTAGAATCTAGCTTCAAGTGCAGGGTAGAACGACTCCTGGCAGGAGCTGCAGGCCCACTGGCAAAAGCAGTGCTAAGCTTTGTCCTGTTTCTGTTAAGTAACAAGTGATGCTATATTTTTGATGGGGGGGGGGGGGGGGATTCAACTTTTTTCTTTCTTTTTCCTTTTTTTTTCAAGTACAAAATTCTGACACTGTGTCAAGAATAGACCAGAAAGGCAAAAGTCAAGAGGAAGAAAGATCTGTCACGAGGCTCTGTAATAAATCAGATGAGGGATGATAAGGGTCTGCTCTCTGGTCTTGGCATGGGAGAGGTAAAGGGGAGGACAAACAAGAGACTCTCTGACAGGACTTCGTGAATAATTAAATGCCAGGAAAAGGATGAGTCGTCCATGACTCAAGCCCTTAAATCCTGCCTGACCAAGGACATCCAGAAGACTGACACTGCTTCTTTTTCTTATGTTTTATTAGGACTAGTGTCAACCAAATTAACATACCTTTATATCACAAATATTTTTCATCACTGAAAAGTATGCAGAATTGATCTTCAAAATGGTAACAGATTATTAAGTATATCTTTCTTTAAAGTAAAAATGAAATGTTATTTCAAGCCAGCACCATGGTGTGAGACCTAAAGCACTGTAGTTATATTTCCAGTTCAGACTTCAGCATCTGTCCCTTTCTGTTCACTTACATTTATAAAAACTAAAATGAGCTTTAATTTTTTTTCTGGAGAGTTAAATGACTTGGCACTCACTGATCATATTTGTATATTTCTCCTATGTTGCCAGGGATAATGCAAAACTATGATCAATGCAGATGTTTAAAAATTACTTGAATGAATAAATTTAAAATTTGAAGTCAAATAGAAATCACCTGTTCCCCAAATCTGTAGCCTGTTATTACTGGTAGTATTAGACTACATGTTAAATGTAAGTGATTGCTGCTGTTCATTATATGACAATTAAAAATTTCAAGAGCAAAAATCTATTTCCTAAAAAATATATCCTGATCACCAAATTTGTTATGAAAAACTGCTAGCTGCTTTATCCAAAGCCAAGTCCTCATTAGTGCTAGTGCTAAGAATCACTATAGATAGAACAAGAAGATGTTTGGTAGATATTGCAATGCACTTACAATGTTTTCTTTGAAAGTGACATTACCCTTTATAATAATGTTCCATTTTTGTGTTTTGAAGGAAAACCACTGATTTTTTTTAATCTACTTATTATTACTAGTCAGTGAACTCCTAATCCCATATAAAATAGAGGTCACATTTTGAGATTTGGCCTTTAAAGGCCTAGATGACCTGGGTCAACTGCCTTTGAGTCATAATTCCCTCTAACTTGGTCAGTGATTCCTGAAGTATGAGGGTTTGTACCACTGTGTATGCAGGTGCTGAGGACAAGGGTCACTGGGTTGCTGGGTTCCAGGAAGGCTTCATGGGTAAGAACACAGGCAGGGCAGAGGGCAAGACAGGTCAGGGGCTATCACCTTTCTTTCTGGATCAAAGGCTTTAGTGGCAGCCTCTCAGTCCTGCCACGTGCAGGCATGTGAGTGTATACACAGAGGTCAGCTGAGATGGGGTCCCTGGGGGCTGACCTAGTTGCAGTGAGCTCAGAACTAGGGGCTCTAGAATCCTGATGCAGAGTGTTAGCTCCCAATTATGATTCACTGACTTGACAGTTAAGTGTTTGGATTGAGTCTAATATATCTGAATTCAAATTTGAGCCATGTATTGGCTAAGTGAGCTGGGCGTCTGGCTGGCTCAGTAAGTAGAACATGTGACTCTCAATCTCAGGATGGTTGAGTTCAAGCCCCATGTTGGGCATGGAACCTGCTTAGAAAAAAAAAATTGTAAAACAAATTTTTTTAGTAAAAAAAAAATCATTGCATCTTAAAGGAAATTCTATTATAAAATTAACTAAATTAAAGTAATTTTTCATTTTAAGTATTTTTTTATTTGAATGATAAGAGATAACAGATTATTTGCCCTACTTGGTTGTAAGATTACTAGTTCTATATCAGTGGGCTATTTCCCTTCTTTCTTTTCTTTTTTTTAAAAAACATTTTATTTATTTGGGAGAGTGAGAGTGAGGGAGAGAGCACAAGCAGGGGAACAGCAGAAGGAGAGAGAGAAGCAGGCTCCCTGATGTGAGGCTCAGCCCCAGGACCTGGAGATCATGACCTGAGCTAAAGGCAGACGCTTAACTGACTGAGTCACCCAGGCGCCCCATCTCTTCTTTCTTAATTGTAGGTATGTATTTTGCCAATGTACCCAGCTAATATTTCCCAACCATCCTTACTGGTAAAGGGAGCCAAGTGAAAGCTGGTGAATTGGGCTTTTGGAAAAACTATTTAAATGGGGCTTGCTTTTGTTTCAGTCCCCTCCTTCTATGGTTGGAGATGCAGCAGCCATCTTGTAATCAAGAAGCAACCTGGGGGATCCCTGGGTGGCGCAGCGGTTTGGCGCCTGCCTTTGGCCCAGGGCGCGATCCTGGAGACTCTGGATCGAGTCCCACGTCGGGCTCCCGGTGCATGGAGCCTGCTTCTCCCTCTGCCTGTGTCTCTGCCTTCTCTCTCTCTCTGTGACTATCATAAATAAAAAAAAAAAAAAAAGAAGCAACCTGGTGTATGGAAGTCACACATTAAGGGTGGTGGAGCAGAAAGAGTTCTCTCTAGGACACTGATGGTATCATGGAGCCATTATACTTACTAGCCTTTGATTAAATGTCCAAAGTCAGGACATTTCTACATGACAAACCCTGATTTGTCTGAAGCGCCAGTTTAATGATTGTCCATAACTGGCAATCAAATGTATTTCCTGATTCCTTCATGTCTATACACATTACAGGCCGCACCTAGGTAATTCTATTTGAAGGGAGATTAAAAGATCCCCAGTTTTTTCATACACACTTTTCCCCCTTGGCATTATAAAGTATATATTTGCTATAAAGTATATCATGCCATTATTAATCATTCTTTGGAAATAGGAATTAGAAGCATCTGTTAAAATGCAACTGTTGTCTAAGAAGAGTGATACTTTAAGCTATCAATAGAATTGAGTATCTCGTTGTGAATTAATTTATTAATTAACATCCATAATTAGGTAAGTCCTGAGGGGATAGAACATACAGATAAGTTTTAAGAAAATTAGTCAAGAAAAGGAGCAATGTCAGGCCACCTTCCTGTCCAACACTCCCTCACTCCCACTGTCCATCCCCTGACTCCATTCCTACCCAAAGACACTAATAGGCAGCCTTAGAGATAGAAAGAAAAGGAGATATAGAATCTGAAGGCAAACTTCTATTTCTTTATTATATAAATGCTCCCCACAACCACCCCTCTATATGAGAGTACTTTATTTACCCTACAAAAAAAAAAAAGTCCCATAGTTAACTAATAAACAACACTGGTAAATTAGCCATTCTGTAGATAACTGAGTCTCCTTTCTATCCGCTAGTTGCTGTGAAAGAAAGGAAAAAACCGTGGCAGGGAGCAGCTAAAGCACAAGACCAGTTCAAAGGGACTGGATTTACCTAACATTTCATCTAGTGGATGAATGGTCATTTCAGACACTCAAACACGTCTCCAAATGCTTATTATTTTCTAGGCTCTGTGCTAGAAACCAGGGATTTGGAAGCAATGATGATGATGGCTGGTCCTCAGAAAACTTAGCACTGTGAATAAAGCGTTGCAATACACTGTGGTGGATGTGATACCACAAGTGTATATGAAAGTTGAAGTAGGAGAGCAGAATTCACTCTAAGGTTAGTGAAGGGTGATCAGGGAAAGCCTCCCAGGGCAAATGATGCCTAGAGAGGATTTACAAAGATGAACAGGATTTTGCTAGGGAGATAAAAGGAGATATGCATTCTGGTCAGAGAGAACAATGCACAAAAAGCTGGAGATATGGAGAAGCATGGCATATTTGAAGCATTTCAAGTATTTGCTATTTCTGTAGCATCAAGTGCGAAGGAAGAAGTAAAAGAAAGAGAATTAAGCAGAGCCCAGATCAGGAAGGGCATTGAATGTCATGCTAATCAGCATGGACTTTCTCTGATAAGTAAGTAGTCACTGAAAGTGAGCTAGTGCTATGGTAAGATTTAGGTTTTAGAAGAATCACTGCTGGCTGTCAGTTTGGAAGGGAATGAGGCTGGAGGAAGAAATATCACCTAGGAAACCTTAGTATTAATGCAGATGACAAGGGATGTGGACGTGCATGCTGAGTGGTTCTTCTCAGCATCTGTTACGTGGAGGGCAAGGTGGGAGGAGAAGGGAGAGGGAAGGGAGGTCAAAATCTTTCACCTGGATGGCAGTGTTCACTTTGGAAGAGTCACTTTTAACCTGTCCTCCACATTTATAAAGCACACAGGAAATGCATGTTCTCTCTGAAGACACTTTTTTAAAGTTTTTAAAATCTGTAATTATACTGCTAGAGAGTTCACTAAGCGAACCCAAAATAGAAGTGAGTAAGAAGGAGAATCCAGATTCTGCTATAGGTGGCCTCTTAGCTTTCAGAAGCAGTATCATCATTTTGCAAGAGAGCATCTTCTGCTTTTTTAAAATGGAAAGTAGGCAAGATGAAAATAGTGTGCGCCCCTTTCTACCTCCCCCCAAATATATGGATAAAATGAGAAAACATACTTGAGGGGGCACCTGGTTGACACAGTGGTTGAGCATCTACCCTTGACTCAGGTCGTGATCCTGGGGTCCTGGTATTGAGTCCTGTATCGGACTTCCTGCAGGAGCCTGCTTCTCCCTCTGCCTATGTCTCTGCCTCTCTCTGTATCTCTCATGAATAAATAAATGAAATCTTTAAAAAAAATAAAAAGAAAACATACTTGAAGCACTTTGAGCTTTGAAGAACTGTACCTATACTATTGACATCCCTAAGTACTGGCTTGTGGCAGGATGATCAGCAATCAGCATTGTACAGAAGAGCCAAGCATAGAATTAACCCAACTCTGGAGTTCTCTGAATTAGTAAGAAAGCTGAGTTATGGTTATGGTCACTGGATCAAATACAGGTGAATTTTTTAGTCTAAGGATGACCCAAATATTGCATGGGATAAACTTACACCAAAAAATTCTGTTGTTTATTTGAAAATCAAACTTAAATGGGCATCCAGTATTTTATCCGCTACATCTGGCAGTTCTAATTATGGTAGTACCTTAAGAGGGAAGAGTTGCTCAATTCATAACCGATTTACCTTATTTGTGGCATTTTGGCTTCTCTTATGCAATAGGAAATATTTTGGCTACAGATGAGGGAATTTTGAAGCACAACAAGATAAAAATGTGACCAAAAATGACTAGTTATAAAAACTTTCCCAGCAATGCTGGGAATCTCTTAAAACTGTGCCCTTTAAAACAGCAAGGACAGGAGCATCCACTCCTAACTAATGAAACAGTATATTAACACTTCTTAAAGAAAGAATAATGTTCATTAACATATTATAAGTACTACAACTTCAAAGACAAGTATTTCTAAAGAGCAAACAGCCCACAAGAATATAGAGGCATAAAAACTTTTCTAAAGAGGTAACACTTGGAAAAAAAAATTTAACAAAGAATGCTTTCGTGATAAATGACAGAAAAGACAACCCCCACCACCACCACCAAAAAAAGGTTTTCATGCTCACGGAGGTCTTACTAATATGTCCTCAATTGACTGCCAAAAAAAAAAATAGGATGACAGGGCCATCTTTGGAATCCAGGGCAAGGTGGAAAGCCCAACTGTCCAAATCTGGGAATCTTGCAGCATTTACACTAAAGCATTGTGCTATTTTTAATGCACTTTAAGCTCACTTTTATTATTTCCAGACCTCTTTCCTCATTAAGGCACAGATATAAACTGGGATCTACTTATAGGATAGATACCAAATAGTCTGTCTGCTGGCGAGATACAGACCTCCACCTTGCATGCATATCAGCTGGAGAAAAAAGAGCCCTTATTCATCAAATTTAAAAAGCACTCTCTCATTTCATGCTAATTGTATGGTCCTTTGCATGATATACAAAAGATTGCCTAAGATGAAAGGCGTTAAAAGAAAACTACCAGTCTTGGAGGGTTTTTTTTGGAACAAGATTAACTTATTACTTTTTCAGAGAAAATAAATGACTGACTAATTCAAGTATTACATTTATCTTCACAGAATGACCTTTACAGGTTTTATTATTATCAATGCCTATTCAACTGCCTCTCTGCCTAACATAATGTGACCTCATTCGACTAATCTCAGCGCTCCAAAACCTTTTAGGGTGGTGTCAAACAGTTCATAAATTAAAGAATTTAAAATAAAGTACACATGGGTTTCATATGATTTTTTTTTCCACAAAGGAAATAGTTAAACCTCCCTGGAAAAGAGAGGCTGATTATTAATAAATGCTTATTTCCCAGTTCCCACTATATGCATGTTCTGCTTCAGCTGGTTTCATATAAAAGCATGATATGAAAGATTCATTTTTGGTTTTAGATATTATCAGCAATAGTATGTAATAATATATTAAGTGACAGAATATTAGTCAAGGGTTGTAAATAAGATGATAAGCCATGATAATTTATGCCATATAATAATTTATGGCATATAGTAATATATGAATTGGGTCTTTGAAAACCTGTGTTAATTTAGACTTATGTTACTATAAATATCAACCAATTATTAATAACTATGTCAAAGCCATCAGGGGAAGAGAGGTGAAAAATAGAGAAACACTAGGTACAGTTCATTCATTTAGGTTGCACAACAACAAAGAGGCACTTATTTCTTCCACAACTATCTATCGATCGCCATCCGTCAACTGAACAGGGTTGGCAAGTCCAAAGAATGGCCACTTCCACCCACAGCCCTTGCACAGAGCAGAAGAACAATTGGGCTTCCCCAACTGCCAAAAAAAAATGTTTCTTCAAGAGTTTAAAATCTGAATCAAACATACTGCTACTAAGTCATATTTACGATATATAATTGAGGGGTTTTTCAACCTGTTAGACTAGGATTGCCCAGTAAAATTAAAGGCAAACCACATATGTGATTTTCAGTTTTCTGGTGGCCCTTATAAGAAAGGTAAGAGAAAAAGTTGAAATTAATTATAGTTCTTTTTTAACCTAGCATATCCAGAATATTATCATAATAACATGTATTCAACATAAAATATTATTGAGATATTTAAGAACTTTTTTTTTTTCATATCATGTCTTTGGAAGCCAGTATGTATTTTATACTTTAGCACTTAGGGACATTTCAAGGGCTCGATAGCCACACGTGGCAAGTGGTGACCGTATTTGGCAGTATAGTTAAGATTTCACAAACTTAAAAAAAAAAAAAAAAAAAAGGCCTTGTTCTTAATTACTACCTAATGTTTTCCTGTGAGTCAAATCTCAAGCCACTAGTGAGGTTACTTGTTCTTTGTGTTAATGAACACAGTGAAAACACAATCTATACCACTAAAAACTGGGACTGAATCCTAAGGCCATGCTTAATTTTCACTAATAACAAGTATTTATGTATTAAACTATTTTGCCTGGCCTCATTTCTGATCCTGCCACAAATTTCAGGAGTTTTATTTTTTCTCTGAGGACTTAATTATTAGCCACATCATCCAACATTCAGTGAAATATTCACATCTTTACCATTTGGTCTTAGAATAATGTGGTGTTCCAAATAGTAAATTATGTAATTCCTAAATCGCAACTGGTTTATGACTAATTGGTAAGAGTCGTGGAGGTTCCTCATGAAAAGAGGTCCAAAAAATCAAGAAAAGAATAACTAAAAACAAATGACTATCAAAATACACTAAATTCCAGGCTAACAAGCTCTTGGCCCTTATGAAATGACAAAAGACAGCTTCAGGGCTTGCATGTTAAACTGAAACCCAACAAACCATTTTAAAGAGCTGAAGCAGGGATGATCATTAGTAGAAAAATAAGTGACAGCAAGGTGCCAGTATTTAATCCTCAAATCTGAACATTCGAAATTTAAAAGGAGTAATATATATATATTTTTTAAATGAAGGCCAGTTCATTTTTTTCTTCTCTCTTGTGAGCTAGAAAATTTTGATTTCAAGTTCGGGTTTTCATTTGACTGACAATTCCAGGCAATATATCAGGAACCCAAACCCAAACGTTAATAGAATTATAAATGTTATAATCAACACCTAAAAAAGATCTTGAGATACAAACGGAGTAGTCCCCTAAATCACTTATGACATTAATACATCAGAAAAATTAACATTCTCATATTATGCTTTTATCCATAATTTACATATAATTTAACCTTATATTTCTCATAATATATCATTTTCAGATCCCATGCTCTCCTGTGGCACCACCTTTCTGCATCAGTAAAACTCCTTGGTTAAGGAAAGCAGTGCTTAACTGATTCATTTGGTTAAATGATGGTTAACTTTGTGATGCCCTAAAATTTGCTTGAGTGACAATTACCTCTAAAAGCCATAGTTATAGCCTCCAATCCTGGGCTTCAGTTATAGTCAACTGCCTTGCATGATCTTGCAATAATGAACTTTTAGAAGTGCAACAGAATTTTTTTTTTTAACCACAAATCTTCAACAGAGTAATAACCCAGAAATCTTCAGACACAGAGAACAATGTTTAACAGAGCCTTGGGCCAAAACAGGTGTTCAAGAAATAGTTATCGAAATAAATGAAATGGTCTGATAGTTCAAATGCTCTTTGATAAGAAGCTGGGGAATCATAATTTATTAACCAGGCTAATCAGGTTAGGCGATGATAAAGATGCCAATGCGAAGTTACCCAGAAGATCTTTTGGTGACTAAATAACCTTATGCTAGAATCTGAATCCATTTTTCTTTCAGAGCAAAACTACAGTTCAGTTGAAAGCACAGAATACTGGTTTTGGTTCTCAGTGTCAACAGGCATGAAGCAAAGGTTTAAAAAACAAGTACACCCATGGAGATTTATCCAACTAAAAACAGTACACCTCTTTTTGATCTGCTTCAGTGGCCCTTCTGCACAAGTGTGACTTGGACTTGAGCTTGCTGTGGTATGGGCTGCCCGGGCCCTGGTTAACTAAAATGCTATGGCACTGCTTCCATATTTCCTTCCTTCAACAACTATTTATTTGACACATATTTCATGTAAGTATTGTTTTTAGGCTCTGGGGTGTCAGCAATAAGACAGAGAAGATCGCAGCTTTCAAGAACCTTCCATTCTTCCAGTAATTACCTGTACCTTGTCAGATACAGCACAGTATAAGGAACTATTGAATGTAAACATCTGACATATTAAAAGCTGAGAATTAAAAATTTAAGAAGTAGTAATAATACTCATGGTTTGAAGAAAACCTTCAGATGCTTATCATGTTACTTAGTCAACTTAATTTTTGTGCAAGAAAGTCTTGTACTAAATAAATAGCTAAAAGGGACAAAACACATTATGAAAAGATATTTAGGAATTACATGGGAATAAAAGGTACAGCATGGGGAATACAGACAGTGATACTGTAATAGTGTTGTCTGGTGACAGATGGAGGTTACACTTGTGGTGAGCACAGCATAATGTATAGACTTGTCAAAATCACTCTGAAACGAATGTACCATTGTGTCAACTGCAGTCAAATTAAAAACTTTAAATAAAAGATACTTAGGAATCACTAAAAAATAAGAGGAAAAAATGTTTTTGAATCATTTAAAAATATAATTTAAAATGTGTCTTCCCTTTTAAATTATGTATTTGGATGCCCACAACAGTCAATATAGTGGGAAAACACTGAATACACAATTGAGTTTTGAGGAAAGGCCTAATGCATAATAGAGCTAAGAGCTCCTTTAGAATTTGGGAATCAGAATCATCCCTGAGCTGGCGTATGGGAATGATTAAAGATAACCTGATGCGGCACCTGGCTAGTTCAGTTGGTAGAGCATGTGACTCTCGATCTTGGGGTTGTAGGTTCAAGCCCCGAGTTGGGTATAGAGATTACTTAAAAACAAAATCTTATAAAAAATAGTAGTAAATAAAGATAACCTGAAAAACTGACAGAAGCTGTGAAAGAACTTGGTGAAAACAGTTCATTGCAGAGAGATGGAGTGATTTTACACATATACTTCTGTTAATCCAACGTTAAAAGAATAAGGAACTTGCCTAAAGTTATGGTGTCTAAGGGCTAGAATCACAAACTGGACAAGTTATTTAGGTCTAACCTAAATGTGCACTCCTGCACACAACCAGCACCAAACATGTATCAAGTGGCTGACCTGTACCAAGCACAGTGCTAGCTATGGGAACACAATGCTGAATCAGCCAGGATTCCCTACTTGATGATGGCTTTGGTCATGACAGAAGGAGCTAGAACACAGGCATTGAGGAAGCAGAAGAGAGGACTTTGCCTAAGGGACGCAAAGATGGCATTAAAAATGAAAGACACTTGAGCAGAGGGCTGAGGATGAATGGGGATTTTCCAGGTGAACATGAGGGGTAAAAGATAAAGAAGGCTCTCCAGGAAAAGGAGACAATCGCACATATAAACTCTAAAGAAGAGAATATGCTCACAGTATGGTAATAAACTCTGTATGGTGACACAAAATGACCCGAATGTACTATAGGCAAGGGTAGATTGTGAAGGGATGTGCAACTCAGACAAAGTTACTGAATTTTATCCTGGAAGCAGCTGATGAGCCCCTAACATCATCAGGTAAGGCAGCTCCGTGGTCAGATCTGTGGGCAAATGCACTGAATGGTAAGACTGAGGATTAGGAGGCCATTTCAGGAACTCTTCATAATATAATAGTCAATGTGAGAGATAACAAGGCCTGAACTACTGCAGCTGAAGTGGGTGGGGAGAGGAAAGGGCAGGTAAATGAGGTAAAAGCAAAGTGACTTGGTGACCAACTGGTTTGAGAATGGAGGAAAAGGAAGAAGTCAAGATAATTCCCTGGTTCTGAATGGAGAAGATACCTGTCTCCATGTCATGTCATGCCTTTAACTTTCAATTCTGGATTCTGGCTTCCTGAGATTGGTCACTGCTGCTTTGCCACATTCCCTTTGTCCTAAAGAATGTCCCTAATGGGGTGCCTGGGTGGCTCAGTGGTTGAGTGTCTGCCTTTAGCTCAGGACGTGATCCCACAGTCCTGGGATGGAGTCCCACATCGGGCTCCCCACAGGGAGCCTGCTTCTCCTTCTGTCTATGTCTCTGCCTCTCTGTGTGTCTCTCGTGAATAAATAAATAAATAAAATCTTAAAAAGATTTTTTTTTTTAAAAAAAGAATGTTTCTAGCTGCTACTGACTCTACAGGCAGAAATACAGAGGCAGCTGTCCCACCCCACCCTCTGAGTGGTAGTGATGAAAGGGAAGCACCACCTATGCCTCTCCCAGCCACCTGTCTACAACTCTGTACACAAATAATTAGGGCAAAATACAGTTATTACAGACCCCAGTAGTACAATGCATTGTGGAAAATAAGAGCCAAATACAGTAGCAGGTTTCTTGAGAGTTCTACAGGAAAGCCATATGGTGCAAAGCAAAGATTTTGTGGTTAGTCAGGTACAAGTCTGACTCCCCCTGCATTACTGTTACTAGTTGTGTGACCTTGGGAAATGGATATTCTTGAGACTTGGTTGCCTCCTCCATAAAATATATAGATAATACAGCCTACCTCATCTGTAAAAATTAATGATAATATATGTAAAATTCCTATTAGCACCATGCCTAATCTGTTATAGATTGAAAGATGATATCCTTCTTTATTACCCATCCCCTTTTACTACTCAAAGACCTCCTGCCTCCAGACAGAGTTTAGTTATCATCAATGGGTATTTCTCCCTACTTCCCTCACTCCCATACACATTGATGTCTATTGTTAGAAAAATGAAGCTTCTGATAGCAAAATAGGATGATATATATGTCAGAGACTGTTGCAGTCCATCCAATATTTATCTTTCCTTTCCTCCTCAGTAATGAATCCTGATTTTGCTGGAGGTAGCAAAGTACCAAGTTAAAAACATTTCCGGGGCTCCATTGCCACTAGGGGTAGCCATGTGACACATTAGGGCCAATAAATCTCTGGTAGAGAGGTTTTGGAACATTTCTGATCACAGGTAGTTTTCTTCTCCCTTCACTATCCTTCCTTTTTCCAACTTCTAAAAATTGGATGTGATGGATGGAACTGCAGTAGGCATCTTGCAAACTATGACGAAAAGATCAAGACTCATAGGACATGTCTTGACATACTTGAGCTGAAACAGTGCTTCTACCACGTTCCAAGAGATTTTTCATCACATGGGACAAATTGAGAAAGACCTAAATTTAAGCTGCTGCCTTTCAGGTGTTTGTAACTTTCATCTGAGCACAATTCTTTTTTTTTTTTTTTTGAGCACAATTCTTTATTTCTTTTTTTTTTTTAATTTATTTATTTATGATAGTCACACACAGAGAGAGAGAGAGAGAGAGAGAGAGAGGCAGAGACACAGGCAGAGGGAGAACCAGGCTCCATGCACCGGGAGCCCGACGTGGGATTCGATCCCAGGTCTCCAGGATCGCGCCCTGGGTCAAAGGCAGGCGCCAAACCGCTGCGCCACCCAGGGATCCCTGAGCACAATTCTTTATTGAATCCCTTCAACCCTACCTTAGAATGATTTTCAAGGCATTCGCCAAAATTCCTTCCAAATGAAAAAGAAATGAGCATTGATTAAGTGTTCAGTATATGTCAGACATTGTGTATATAGACATATAAATAAAAATTATATATGGACTCATTGAATTCTTAGAGTAATCCTGCAACATAAGTATTTCCATTCACATTTTACAGCAAGGGGACACAAAGATCTGAGAGGCTAAGTATTATCAAAGGCATCACAAGGATATATGGTGAAATCAAGATCCAAGCTCCACATCTGTCTGGTGATAAGAGTTCACATTCTGGCTGCGCTCCATGCTCCTGCAGGGGTCCTATGAATTCACAACTGTGAGGAATCGTGACTCCCAAGACTGTCTCCAAATTAGTCAGTCACTTTTCCTAGGTCTTCCATACTTATATCTAAAATGCAACTAGTAGGGGCACCTGGGTAGCTCAGTGGTTGAGCATCTGCCCTTGGCTCAGGTCATGATCCTTTGGTCCTGGCATCGAGTCCTGGGTCCTGGGATCGAGTCCTGCATCAGGCTTCTCACAGGGAGCCTGCTGCTCCCTCTGCCTATGTCTCTGCTTCTCTCTCTATCTCTCTCATGAATAAATAAATAAAATCTTTAAAAAATAAAAAAAAATGCAACTGGGAAACCATTTAAAAAAATATGTCTAGAGCCTGGGCGGGGGGGGGGAAGCATGTGTAGAAGGAGGCTACAAGGAGGTTGATGGAGCAAGTAGGGTGAGCTGCAGGTGCCTAAGGTAGACTGCCAAAGCACCTGGGCAAAGTCAATCGGAAAGGAGGCTCCTTTTATCTCTGTCCTCCAGTCAACAACAACCCTATTGAAATCACACTGACTGGAAATCGGTGTGTGAGCCTGAGGCATGGGAGAGACATTAAGTAAGGTGCCCCAAGTCTATACATTCTCACAATAAAAACTCATGTATAATTTTATCACATATTTTTAAGAGAAAAGAGGAATGAAAGAAAATTAAAATTGTATATGTGTGTTATGTGTATATATATGTATCTTATAACCTAGTATGTATGTATATCTCTTATAACCTAGTAAAATAAAAAGCACACGTTAAATGTACTTATTTTATATAAATATTACATATACTTAAAGGTGTGCACATTTTAACCCCTTCTTCTACACAATGAATTTGAAACAGCTAACAAGATCCACAATAAATTTAAAGACCATGCACAGGAAAAATATTGGAGCACAGAAAAGAGGAAAATAAAGTACACAAATACATTCTATAGGACCCTAAATAACTACTAAAACTGAGCTGTAAATTTAGATCTGAGCTTCCTCCTGCCAAAGGAAAATAGAAAAAATGATGAGTACAGAATTCACGATGGCCCCGAGAGAAAGGGGGTATTACCACCTCAGGAGCAACAAAATATTTTCAGTTCATACAAGAGCAATAAGAAACTAGAAGACCTAAGTGGGACTTGACTTGGGGGAAACTGTGTAACGTAGTAGACAATGTCTGAGTAATTCCCTCAGATAAATGTCATAGTGTATTCCACACCACAGTTTTTCACAGTTATTCAGTCAAGCTGAAAAACAATTCAGGGCAGGCAATCTGTGCAGGAGTGAGGCAATGAGATAGAAACATGCTTTGATAGACTGGCTGGATCTAGTAATGAATCCCAGAACATCTAGGTGAACAAATAGCATGTTCTGGCAATGACTCTCCAAGCAAAACCAGCGTAAGGAGCAGGATGATGCAACAGTTCACACACTTCAGAAGTTCTGAGAAAGTTTTCATGGGCTTTTTATTACTATGCAAACGGTGCTTCAGTCCACTATCATGATGCTCATAGGTAAAGTATATGCCGGTCTTTTATCATTCTCCAAATGGCATAGCAAGGCAGAGAAAATGTAGGTTGCTATTACATACATACATACATACATACATACATACATACATACACACACACACACACACGGCTTTTGGCTTTTACATTAGGAAGGTCTAGTATATATACTTTCTATTATATAACTGGTGGTAGAGAAGATTTATGAATTCACACCCATAATGATTTCTTAACGAATTTAAAAAGCAATGTGTGAAAGGCATGTTCCTAAATAGGACATCTTAAAAGTGGACATTAAACAGTCCTTGAATGGGTGGAAATTAATGTTAATTATTGAACAGGGTAGAAGAACACAGAAGTTCATTAAAAAAAAAAAAGACATATGTAAGGAGCAACACTTGCCAGGTCTGGAAAGCAATGTAAAAATCGATGTAAATTTAATTGAGCTTCACTGAAGTGTATTTGTTTTCTATGCATTCATATCGGTGCATCCTCATGGCATATTCACAAGAGTCCTCGGTAAGGTACAAAGTGGAATATTCAGAAAATGCCAATTAGACCAAATACATATCTGCATGCTACTTTTCCACTGCAAAAGAGTCAGATGAAATGTAGCTCTCAAAAAAGAATCTCTAGTTGTGCAAAGACAACATAAATATGGCTGTGCTTTAATTTAAACTCTCTATATAGTCACAAGAAGTTACGACTGTAACATGAACCGAAGGAGGAAAAAGTAAGGACCATTTGTTACTAATTAAAAAACAGGGGATTAGAAAAAAGATGGCTATGGGAAATAGGGAACAGTTGTTCTCCCAACATGGACCTCTCACCCTGCTGATTTTGTGGTTTTTAAAACTATAAAAGTGGGAAAACTGGAAAAATGACAAAATGACTACCAAAATATAAACAGAATATCCTATATGCTTTTTAAAATAATATTTTCTAATTTGGAGATATAAAACTGGATTTGCTAAGGAAAAAAGCTAATATTTCCACATTTTGGTTCCTCCTCCTACACATATATAACAAACACATATTGGATCTAATGCAGCTCCACGCAATGCAGTAACAAGGTTCCAGTTCTTTGATTCTAATTGCAATCAACTGCAATAAATCAGCAGATGAGGCAGGTGGTTAAAGTTATACAACTTTAACCAACTAAGATTGCTAAAGTTAAAAAAATATCATTGTGGTCACTTTAAGCTACCTAGCTTCATCAAGCAGAGCTACAAAAGCAGCAGGTTAGCAGGTTTCTGGCAAAGCATAATTGGTGCTGAGCAACAGACTGTGTACATGAGCAGAAACATTGCGTAAAACTCACATTACTGGCTTACCCACACCATATGTGCATTTTGGATGGAAACAGGGGCAGCTCTCATACACCTCACATAGTTTGGCCTTCCTGACTAGGATGAATGAACATTATGTTTCAGTGTGCTAGTTAACCCCAGTAGAAACCAGAAAACGCCAGAATTATGACCTTCCCATTATAATTTTTTTCCAGTGAAAATGAAATTAGGACAAAGATGTAGTAGTAACAAAAATAGAAAAATTTGAAGTTTCAGAAAAGATCTTTACAAACTCTGATAAGCATGCCTCAAGTTAATTCATCTTGCCGGTGTTTCAGGCAATCAATAACCTATGCTAATCTGACTGTCAAATATAAAAGTCAAAGGTTCATAGATCTATAAAAATAATAAAGTGATTTAATTGTTCTTTACCAGTGGCCCACGACCGACCATATAAGCAAGAGCAAGAGCCTAGTTTCTGCAGTCTGACAATTTACCAGCAGAGATTACTGGACTATTCCTTTCTAACAAGCATAAAAGCTTGATTAATCAATGCCTAAAATTTTCATTATGCAGCAGATCCCCACCTTCCCGTCGTCCATCACCGCCCTCTCACCACCATCACAAGAGTCATATAAAGGTTGGCATTTGGTGGCCCAATCCCAATTCACTTTCCAAAGTGGTGAGCCAAGACTATTGAGGAAGAAAAAAATCTCAGAAACCACATCTAACATACTTATTTCATTGAGAATTGAATTTGAAGAGAACGTTAGCATAATCCCAGATGATCCATTTGGTAAGCAAGGGAGTCCCCCGAAATGTACTTTTCACTATATTATACGGTGCGATAATTCAAATGAAAATAAAGATGAGAGAAATGCACTCTACAAAATCTTCCCAAAAGGTATCTTGTATAGAAGATAAACACATTAAAAAATTAAGTTTACCATTTAAATGACATAATCCAACTGTGCTTTGCTTCCTAGTAAATCAGAAATTTGAAAAGGTTTTATATTAGGGAAAACAAAAAACAAAGATCCTTACTCTCATCCAATAAAATTATACTCTAATATGCTAATTATTATAAAGGGAAAAACTAATTATATTTAATTAAGTGCCTCAATGTCATAGATATAAAGAAAAAACAAAGTTTTTAGACAAATACATGTTTAAATTGATAGCCCACAGTATATTTGGGGGGGGGGGGCGGGGAACATGACTTTATAGCTGATACAATGACATTGACAGGTTGATCAACGAGAAAAGTTTGGGCTGTGTGATTTCCAATGAGATGTGAAGAATAACCTCCAAGTCACCTCACTCTTCTCCCTGCTGGAAAGACCCCTGGGTGAGAGGACAGATGTTTTGACAAATCGTGATCAGATGTGGTGCTCTGTGATCAACTAATTAAGGGATCTTAAATATAAATGAGCCAAGGCAAAAACGTCCCAACATACCTCCTAAAGATCATCCTCAATAGCTTGCTCCATTGTTTTTACTGCCATATAAAATAGTTCTTCTATTAAAGTAAAATCTGCCCTTGAGTGAATACATCGTTTCCTCATCACCAACCTCACTAGCATGTAAAATATACACTCATTACAGACAAATTGGAAAATAAGAATACTGGAAAAAATGATTTAACCCATACAGCTATCATCCCACAGGCAACTACCCTTAATGCTTTTATGTACCACATCATCTTTTTCTGCACAGTTTTCACATAACACCAATATTCAATTTTGTATCTCATGTTTTTAACTGAAAGTATGAAGCCAAGAGTTTTTATGTTTTATTGAAAACCAATCATAAATTGCATTTAAGAAAACTGAAAAATATCCCACTGAATGAACTGCCATCTTTTTTTTGCACGTAAAACTTCTTGGGGATTGAAAAGATTATTTTTTTAGAACAGAATCCTCGAAGTGGAATTACTGTCAAAATATATTAATGTCTTTATG
The DNA here is from genome assembly GCF_011100685.1 of Canis lupus familiaris. Taxonomy (NCBI): domain Eukaryota; kingdom Metazoa; phylum Chordata; class Mammalia; order Carnivora; family Canidae; genus Canis; species Canis lupus. The sequence goes on along the minus strand of NC_049235.1, from coordinate 23,347,636 downwards.
GCTCTTGATACTTATTGCCAAAATGCTTTCCAAAAATGGTTGTACCAATTTAAATGGCCTTCAGTATCAATACCCATTCTACCAGTATTTGGACTATGAATATCTTGTGAGAATAAACAGTTTCATAATCATCTTTATAATCCCAACACTTTAATAAAATTAGATACTATGTTATACTAGAAAATTCTAAAAGCTGAAATTCTGACATCCCGTAGAGGGATGTTTGCTATGCTTAAAACTCTTCTGGAGAATCCCTCCTTCCAGTTCCCCTTCTCCTGCACCACATGACCCTGATTCTTCTCTACACAGAGCATAGTCTCTAATGGGATCATCTTAGTCCCCTTTTAAGAAATGGCAACCAAAATATTTATCATAATGGAATTCACAAAGCTTAAGGATATTTTCATTCATTTTAATGACTATCTGAAGTAAAAACAAGGAAATTAGTCCCTGCAGAGTCTGAAGGCTCCTCTGCTCTGTTAAAAAACTTAAGGGAAGCATAAAAACAAGTTAGAAGAAAAGTGGACATATTTCATTTATATGTGCATTCCATGCCTTTCTAAATAAACAAAAAAACCTTTTGTTTCCTAAATTACTCAGCTGTGAATTCCACAGGTAACTCAACTATTTTCATTTTTTTATTCTTTTTTTTAATAATAAATTTATTTTTTATTGGTGTTCAATTTGCCAACATACAGAATAACACCCAGTGCTCATCCCGTCAAGTGCCCCCCTCAGTGCCCGTCACCCAGTCACCGCCACCCCCCGCCCTCCTCCCCTTCCACCACCCCTAGTTCGCTTCCCAGAGTTAGGAGTCTCTCATGTTCTGTCTCCCTTTCTGATATTTCCTACCCATTTCTTCTCCCTTCCCCTCTATTCCCTTTCACTATTATTTATATTCCCCAAATGAATTAGACCATATAATGTTTGTCTCAACTATTTTCAAATACATAAGTTAAAAAAACACAAATTCAAATTCAGTACACTTGATTGAGAAGTATGCTTGAAATGAGCTGAACAAAGTCCCCCAGATATTTACTTTACTTTCCAGGGATTCTAGTATTCTGTACTTAACAATTTTAGCAAGCATTTTGTTGTTGCTACCTCAATTCCTGTTTTGCAATTGTTGTCTAATAAATTTCCTAGCACATATTGGCTGTAAGATAGTTTTAGGTCGTCATTAAGAAATTTATATTAAATATGCAATAAGCTACTTTGGTTAACAGAAGCTGGGGGGGATATTAGTGTCACAGTTTATTATTATAAATAATTTTTGTGTCTTCTGTCAGCATAACCACAGTAGTATCTCAATACCACCAGCTGATAATAATCTTTATAAATCCTACTTTGCAGCTATACCATCTGTTAGTTATTATTTTATATGTGTCTCCATATGCATATGTGAATTAGTTGTCACTCAAGACAAATATATAAATAGAATTGTGGTTTTGTGGGGAGATTTTTATTGGCTTGTTTTTGTGTTTTGTGATCTTAAGGCCAGTAAACTAAATAAATAAACATATTCCTTGGTCTTGGAAACCAAAATGCAGATTTAAAAATAATTTTTGTAGTACAAATAAATTCAAACTCAATACACACTTAATCTAAAAGTATCTACTAAAAGTTGGTTGAAATTAATTGTTGCCAAAATTGGATATAATTTTTAAAAACATGGAAATGTCCATATTTATAGCTCTGGAAATACACCTACAAAACCAAAAAAGAATAGGCCCACTAGTATATTAGCAGCTAATATGGTCCCAGTTTTCACAATACAAAACAGTTTCCATGACTGATGATTTGAAAATAATGACTAATTACCTGCTTACTTGTAATGTTTATTCCCTGAAAAGATGAGTCATAATGGCAAAAACTCAAAACACGGCCCCTCATGAATCTGTGGGTCTATTCCCCCGAGCTGTACGTAACAGGCTCCTAGACTGGCAGAAGGCGGTGGCAACATCATTACAACCCATGACCAAAATTCACACAGAAAGGCAACAAGAAAAAAAAAGAAGGAACAGAAGGAGACAGATAATCCTCCAATTGGAATTAGTTCCAAATTATAACTCTTCCCCAAGTACCAGTGTCTAATGACTTTCATTTCAATAAGCCCGAACACAGGCCATGCTCTACACACCGAAAACATCATGAATTTTCTTAAAAGTTACCAGTGGCTCTTAAAACATAGACTATGTATGTTACAGCACAATGTGAGAGTAACCACATTTGAGGACTAGATGGTTCAGTATTTCCTTAAGTTATCCTGTTTCAGGTGATGATACTTTGGGATCATATAGAGGGAGTGCCAAGGTAGAAAGAGTAGTAACTACTTGAAGTCATCATTGAAAGAAACCCTAAAATATTTAGGGAAGAGGACTGCAGAAGACAAGTACACTGAGAAACTATGTTTTTCTGCAAAGAATGTCATATTATTTCCAGTTCACAAAGTAAAAAGTCCCACTAATCACTTAATACAAATAAACACCCTGCCTTTCATAGTCTTTTGTGTAAACATATGAAGATATCTCAGAATCCAACTCTGTAAAGTGAACTTATTTGATGTCCAAACCAGATCTATTTTTGCACATTATATTCTGCCTAGATGCTAGAATTTCCATGATGTTGGGTGAGCGCTCTATTTGGAGGGTGAACACATCTTTATTTTTTTTTATTTTTTTATTTTTTACATCTTTAAAGTATATTTGGGCTATGAAGTATAAGGAAAAATATCACAGACTACTTAAAACATTTTAACTGCCATCAAAACTACAGTGTGGCTCAGGCCGCGGTTACATTCATTTCTTAACCCTTTATCATCTGTCATTGAGATTCCTGTGTGGAAAGTCATTTCTACCATGATTTGCCTCTGTATTTCCAAATTGTTCTCGCCCCCCAAGTTTTTTATTAAAATGTTCTTATTGAAGGATTTCATTAAGGAATTTCACATATAGGAATTAGTTACATAAATAGTAAGACAAATCTTTTAATGGTCCAATGCTCACCTAGTGCCAGAAGCCTCTCTTCACTCTCCTTCCCTAATAAAATCTCTAATCTTTGTATTTATGGAGTTTAAGGAACTTATTTATTTCATTTTACATTATAGTGACTTGTGGAGCTTTCTAATTTTACCATGAATAGATTGAGAATTTCTGCTTATATAGCTAAGAGTTGTATGTATATTTACAACCTCTCCATCCCAGGTCTAACAATTCCTTAGGAATAGCAGACAATCTCATAAACCTATTTTGATATACTAAGAGCCACCTTATCCAAAGTGTTCTTAGAAAAGGGAATTCTACTTTGGCAATATAAAGTGTTTTTAGGTATTATTGAATCATACTAATTTATCAAACATATTCTCATTACAAGTAATATTTCAACATTTCTTACATAGCCATTAAAAACTAAAATAATGAGAATCTTTTCTGCTTGGTACAAGAGTTCCAATTTCTTAATCAGACGTCTATCTTTTTTTTTAACTAATTGAAATCATTACAGTTTTCCTTGCTAATGTAGTAAGAAGGTCAAAATAATAAATTAATAGACTTTTATGGTAACTCCTACAAAAAAAGAAAACTTCTTATAGTGATAAAAAGAAAAAAAAAAAACCTATGTGTTTATAGTGTAAGGGGAAAAAGAGGATTTAATGAAGAGACTCCCAAGACAGCATTTGCAGAGGACGGCTTATTTGTTTTTCATTTATCCATCCCAGAATCATTGGCAGTGCACCCTTGTCATACCACATGAGTCTGACAGTATGTAAATGGGTGAAGTAGTTGACTAGGCTATAGGATAAGTACAGTATAAGTATAGTATAGTAGAAGGTATAGGCTTCACCTTCCAGGAGTTGACACTATATGAAGTCATAAAAGACAACACAAGTAGTTCAAGGACACTGGCATTATTTCTGGCTGGGAGTACAGAGAAAAGAGTTAACCAAGGAGGTGCCATTTGGATGGCATTTTAGCTTTAAGCTTTATTCTGCAGGTTTCAAGGCATGTGGGGGACCCTGAAGTGACAAAACCTGCTGTTGGTTTTCAGAAAGGGATTTAGGAAAGAAACCACTTCATCTAATAACAGTTAGTAAACAGACGAAGACCTAGTTGGAGAATGAGAAACCAGACTTGGAAGATACTTATGAGATAGAATCAAGAAGACTTGATCGACTTGATAAAGAGGCTGAGGAGAATGAGTCAAAATGACATGTTGAGGCCTTTAACTTGGCAGGCAGATGATGACATTATGGGAAATCTAGATTATCACTAACAGGGATTTACTGAGCACCTTCCATGTAACAGACACTTTTCCAGGCTCACAAGAGTCTGTTTTTGTTCCGGCCAGGGGAGGCAGATAGTAAACAAACAAATAATCTGAGAAGTAATCAGTTTGTTGGAGGAAATAAAACAGGGTTATCTGACAGTAACTGGGGGGAAAAGACACTATAGCTGACGTAGTCATGAAAAGTGACATTTGAACTAAGACCTAAATGACCCTCCAGTAACAAAGGGATAGCTAGTGCAAAGGCTGAGGTGGGAAGGAGCTTAACGTGACCAAGGGACAGAACAGTAGCCGGGAAATCAAGCTGGGGCTTGCGGGTATGGAGAGAAAGGAGATGGGAGAGCACGTATTGCTCCTGGTAGCCCACTGTAAGACAGCATTTATCCTAGTTACAGTGGTCAGCTGGCAAGTTTTCAGCTGAGGAGTGATAGGCTGTGATTCGTATTGCCATCAGCGGTGTGAAGAATGGACTTATGGGAGAAAAATGGGGTGGAGGTGGCAGCTCAGACCAGGGTTCTAACAGTCCAGTGCTGAGAGGGGCGGGGGTCAGATTCCAGATGTAGAGGGGGAGGTGACCAGTGTTACTGATGGGCTGCACGGGGTATGAGGAGGAGAGGAGCTAGGATACCTCAGGGGTTTTGATTCTAAACTGTCTAGTGGGTGTGGTGCTGTTACACAGAGATGGTGAAAACCTGAGGAGAGAGAACCTTCAGGGTGTGAGGGCTGGGAATGGACAATTATTTGGTCACATAAAGGCTGAACTGTCTAGAAACTTGTAAGTGTAATGGCACATGGGCAGTTCTGGAGCTCAGGGGAGAGGTCTCATGGAGATATACTTGGGAAGTCATCCGCCTCTTCACAGAATATAAAACCATGGGACTGTATTCATTCATTCACTTAAGAAATCTTTTCAACTGCCTATTCTGTGCTAGGCTTTAGGGCTAAACCAAAACAGGCCAAGTCCCTGACCTCTTTCTAGTTGTTTGCAGCAATACCCTCCTGTGCTAGAAGTAGGGTGTGTAATGTAGAAAGTTCCAAAATTCACCCAGTTTGTACCCTAATAATTAACATTCCCCCTAAATCTTAAAAATTATTATTTTAGCAATTACATAATGTTGGTATGTTTCTACATAGTACACGGAAGTATCTGAATTACATTTTGAAGTCGCCACAAGGAAGAAATAATTTTCTCACACAGAAAACAACAAAGGCCCTGGTCTTTCTACCAAACAATGTCAAGGAGTACACTTTGATGCTGAAAACAGCAACCTAAGTTCTGAATAGGTTATTTTCAAACTGTTCTTTATAGGTTCACACATCATCTATTTAGTCCAATGTATTAGAAAATAATCACTCAATTAAAAAAATGTTCAAATGTTTTAACTTATGTGCTCTTTTCCTCTTTTTTCAAAAGACAGTTTCCATTTCCAGCATTGGAAAAAGCTTATCACTGGCAAAATCCCTGCTTGCGCTCCTATCCCTGACTTGCAGCAGATCGCCTGTATTCTTTGTCCGAGGCACCTGTCTACATGGCAAGAGGAGAAGTTACTATTGATCCTCAAAGGAATCTATAATCATCCTGACTTTAGCTTTACCCAAAAGGACTTACTGAGTTTCACTTACCTCCAAAGGTTGGCTGCCTTCTGCTTCTGAAGTTTTACCTTTGGCTGCCACTTCTTGCTCAGGGGCTGCATCTCCTATGAAGCAAAAAACAAAAACAAAAACAAAACCTTTAGCATACCACTGAGGCCAAATCGTCTTCTATTTGTTTAAAATATCTTTTGTTACTACACGTTTTACATTATGGAAGCGATTACTATTTCCTTTGGTGCAAAACAAGTTAATCTTTTAAGAATGATAATTTTAGAAAGGTTCCAGAAATCATAGATACATATCCGTATACACAGCCTAAACCAGAGATATATCCTGCTTTTAAAGAGGTTTACTCTGGAAAAATCAAGTGAATTAACATTTTGTAAATCAAGTCATGTTTCAAATAAACTGGGAAAGTTTATGATTTAAGGAAGATAAGGCAAGTTATTTTCAAATTAAAAGCCTTTATAATATAACTGTCCTCCAAGTTAGTTTTTTAAATAAGATTTACTCATTATAAGTGTTTACTTGTGTGTCTATAGATTTGCCTCAGAGTAGGTACGTATATTTGCATGTAATAATTAACCAAATGTCAAACAATCTTTATAGAAGGGAGAACAATGCACAAATTCATAAATTAGCCTTTGGTTAATATTGATTCCTAAGGCTGATGCCTGGGTTGGTCATATTACTAAATGAAGTTGATAACTATGCTGACTCCAAGGACATAGGAGAGATACAAATATAGGTAAGTATAAGCATAATTTAATTAATTAATGAACTATTTTAATTTATTGGCTATCACTAATGATCTGTGATTTACACATGGTAGGTAAAGAAACAATTAATGAGAAGTTGGTTTAGTAATTTGTAAACTGCACTACCCATAAAATTAAGCCAGCTCAGGAATGTTCACAACAGGGAAGATTACAAAATTCATAGATGATGATTTGGCCAACACTAAAGGTTAGGAATTTGTTAATAAGGAAGGTCATAAGTCCTGACTGGAGATAACAAAGTATGCAAGTCCTGGCTGAGCTTAACTTTTCTTATGAAACACAAAAGTTTAGCATACCATTGGTGATAATCAAGGAAGAGCCTCATTGAAATTTTAAAGAATTAAATAAACCTGTTAAATTATAAAATCACGAAAAATATGGGGTGCCTCGGTGGCTTACTTGGTTAAGGGTCAAATCTTGATTTTGGCTCAGGTCATGATCTCAGGGTTGTAAGATTGAGCCATGCATGCTTTGGGCTCCATGTGGGTGTGGCACTTGTTTACAATATTCTCTCTCTCTCCCCTGCTCTCTCTCTAAAATAAATAAATAAGTTGTTAAATGATGAAATAAGAAATAAAATGCAAGCACATCAATGCATATTCCAGCTTATAAGCTCTGTTCTCAGCTAGGTGCAACATTATTATCACTGGGCAAGACATACCACATAATAGGCGTTCAATAAATACTAGCTAAATAAATTAGTGAACTTCTCTTTATAGTTTCTAATCCATAAAACTAAGATAAAATATTAAATGATACGTAATAAAAGCTGTATTAGAGCATACAGTTAATGTCCTTCTAAAACATATCTGTTAAACCTAAAAGGCAACTAATATTAAGTACCACTAGGTGTATTGCTTCTAGAGATCCACAACTGTGGCATAACTTACTAGATTTCAAAAACAGTTCATGATTGATAAGGGGAAAAAAATCATACCAAAACAAAAGCATTAAGAACTTTCAGGTTATGTCTATAGGCTAATAAAGTTAATAACTGTTAAGTGAAAAATTACATCACATTATTTTTGTGACCTAGCACATCGAACTATTTTGATTGATTTTTCAAGTGATTGTTTAAACTGACCATTTATTTGCCTATCTAAGGAAACCCTACTTTTCAGAAGGGACAAGATCACCAACCCCCAGTTTACTGGTGGCCAAACCAATGCAACATGAGTTTAGCAACATGAGGCCACAGCAGCATAAGTAGCTGAGGTAATAATGTAAGGCTCTGTACATGGAGGTCAGAGTATGTTCAAAAACGCCCATGCCCAATGTTTACAATATATATTGTCCAATATGAAAGGTCATTTACTCGGGAGTTTTTACCTTTTTAAAATGATTATTGCCCTATCCCATAGCCACACAAACATTATATTTGGCTAAAATCATTCAACACAAAGTCGGCGCTTACTTGGCCATTTTCTGACTTCAAGCTGTGTGTCTGTACAAAGCTTTCTCCATGTCTCCATTGCTTGAATAACCAGAAAGGTTATCAGCCGGTGTTCCTGACATCACACAACACATCTGCCTGGAAGCGATTGTAGAATCACTATTTACTGAAATGCCATGTCTGGCGATGACTCAGATAGGACAATAACTGATTACAAGGAAAAATGCCATCTGCAAGATTATTCTCTATAAACAAAGCCACAAAATGAAAACTGCACAGACTGCAAACAGAGAAGAACAGGTCACAATGAATTATAATTTTTGAAGGTTTTTTTCTTCCCACTGAAGAATTATTTTATCATGCGAAAAACTGAGTTATTTTCTCTAATTTTTTAAAACCCACATAGAAGTTGAAACACTTCAACAGTAAATAAAGATGTATGGACAAATATGAAATAAAGTAGTTTTCAAATTGTAAGTTAACTCGATACACTGGATAGATTAAGAATTTTCATTTGCAAGTCAGCTGTTTAAAAAGAACAACAAACACAACCAATGTGTTCACAGGACTTGACATCTCATAAAGCTTTTCTTTACAGCACCACATTTAATTCTCACTATGGTGCAGTAAGACATCTTCCCCATCCACCTCCACTTCCCAATTTACAGAGAGTGAACTCCCAGGGGCAGAGGCACTCGAGTGACATGCCCTAGGTCTCCCAGGTAGAAGGCTGTCACAGTGGGAGCAGAACCTAGTCTTCTCACATCTCTAGGGACTATCTGGCTTGGCAGAAGGTTCCAAAGGATGAGGGCTGAAGAGGGAGGAATCAAATCTGAGTTAGAGAACAGTGAAGAGAAAGACCCAAGGATCCAAAAGGGAGCTCTGAATGCAGGATCTTGTGCTGGTCCAACCCTCTGGTCCCCAGACATTTTCCTCTACTCCTTTTATTTTCCATAAGCCCCACAGATTATCTGTTCTCTTCCCTTTCCACTGATGATGCCAAACACTTCTGACCAGAGCAAGCCTCTGTCCTTCCTTCCCATCCTTCAAAGCAAATACAGTCCCCTTGATACTTTTCCAGCAGCTTGTAAGGCTAGACACAATTTAACAATCCCTCTTATAATACAACCATGTAATCTTCTTAGCTTCAAATGTAGTTTTTATTTAAAGTAAATAATAAAGGCTACATATACATACTAAGGATGCTCTTTCAGAACTTCAGGAGCTGAAGTGTAAAGTCATTCATATTTTAGAGACTGGCAAATTTTGCCAGTAGAGTGCTAGATAGGAAGCATTTTATAGACTTCATGGGCCTTATGGTTTCAGTCACAAAACTCTCAACACTACCTTTGTGGCTGAGAACAGTCAAAAACAATATATAAACTAATGAATATGGCTGTGTTCCAATAAAATTTATTTACAAAAACAAGTTTCAGGCTGTAGTTTCCTGATCTCTGTTTGTTTGTTTTTATTAAGTAATCACTATGCCTAACATGGGGCTCAAACTCATGACCCTGAGATCAAGAGTTGCTTGCTTTACCAACTGAGCCAGCCAAGTGCCCCTCCCAATCCCTATTCTAGAGACTATATGTATTCTTCCTTTTCTAGGATAAAAGGCTGAGTTATGTTTGAGTTATATGAGGAAACAAGCAAGGGATGGCCATTAGAGTATCATTATGATCCTATCCTACTGTGTGAATTGGGTCAATGGAGGAGAGAAATGGTGGTGAAGAGTAAGCACTCAGTATAAGAGAAGGAGAGAAGGAGAGAAATCCCCAGTGATGGGAGAGGAACCCCAATGCCTATCTGAGTTACCCAGAGGAGACTTGTTATGGCAGGAGAGGAGGTAGGGTAAGCCTCACTCCTTAGGCTCCTTCAATGTGGTAAAAGCTCTACTATCATTAACCCAAGTCCTCCCTGTACTCTCTAATCAATGGCTTGGTAATCTGGGGGGCTTTGCACCCATGATTCTTCCCTTTCTATTGAAAATGGGAGGACCATAGGCAGCATATGGCTCTGTCTGCTCTGACCATCCACAGGGACCTCCTCCCACCTGGGAAAGCCTACCCCAGCCCAGCATGGTCTGTAACTGGATGGTGCTCAATCTAATTCTGGAGTTCAGAATCCATTTGGTCTTTGATGGAAGCCACATTCTTTAACACCAGCTTAATAGACAATAAAAATGAGAACTTGGTCTCTATTTGGTAGGACTGTTTTCTCCCTAAATTGATTAGATCTTATCTGGAAAAGAGGGGTGTTACTATTGGCAGGCCCTAGGGTCTAACACAGGAGTGGGAATGGGCTGATATGGACAGGGCTGGAGCCTACCTAAGTATGAAAAGCTGTGAATACATAAAACTGTTTTAAGTCAGAAGAATTATATAGAACTGCGTATCTCAGAATACAGTCTATAAAACACTAGTTTTGAGGGATTCACATGGAAAAAAGATTTCTATGGTCAAAAGTATGAGAAAAATCTGCAGAATACATTCCCTTCCAGTTGACTTCCAATGCACTTAAACATATTAAAGGCTCAGAGAAATTTTTCAGTAAAGAAAATTCAGGGGCACCCAGATGGCTAAGCTGGTTAAGCATCTGACTTGATTTCAGCTCAGATCATGATCTCAGGGTGTTAAGATCGAGTCCCACATTAGGCTTCATGCTCAGTATAGAGCCTGCTTAAGATTCTCCCTCTCCCTCTGCCCCTCCCCACACTCTCTCCCCCTCTAGAAGGAAGGAAGGAAGGAAAGAAGGAAGGAAGGAAGGAAGGAAGGAAGGAAGGAAGGAAGGAAGGAAGGAAGGAAGGAAGGAAACAAACTTAAAAATTCTTTTTCATGGTGATCCCTAGGGGCTCAGTGGTTTAGTGCTGCCTTTGGCCCAGGCCATGATCCTGGAGACCTGGGATCGAGTCCCACGTCAGGCTCCCTGCATGGAGCCTGCTTCTCCCTCTGCCTGTGTCTCTGCCTCTCTCTCTCTCTCTCTCTCTCTCTCTCTCTCGGTCTCTCATGAATAAATAAATAAAATCTTTAAAAAAAATAAAACTTTTTTTTCACAATATATTTGACTATGGAGCATTTTATTCACCTGATACCTCTTAAACAACTTGCAGAGGTCCATGAACACACTATGAGAAATGCTGACAGAACATTTCTGAAGTTAAAATTGATTATGAAATATATTTTTCTTACCCGATTCTTCACAAGACCCTCAAAATTGTCAAATCTGTTATTCAGCTTTTGAACATTCATTTCCCACACTGCTAACCTACACTTATGTTCCTTTAGCTATCCTTTCACAATGCCCTATCAATTCATTCAATGGCATTTGGGGTGGACAAGCAGTATGGGACTGCATTCTATTACATAATTCTGATTCCAGAACAGCTGATAATCCATGAAGGAGGACAGGAGAGCCAGGCACCTTGAAGACACAGGAGAAAGCCTCAGTGGTCAGAAATATCTCCCTCACATATTCCCCAATTAGAAATTCATTAGGGTTAATGAGCTCCTCTTTTAAAATGCAAATACCCTCTGGGAGTGTTTGCTTATTAGTTATTCACCAAGTGAAGTAGTGGAAAGAACAGTGGAATGGCCACTCCATTAACTCCTTTTCATTCTTCAGTCACACACTCATTATACAAGGCAGGCTGGCACTGAGGCAAGGGAATGGCTTTGGAATCTGACAGAACTCAACCCAAATCCTTTACCAAATCCATGACCTTGGGCAAGTCACTCAGAACCTCAACTTCCTCATCCGAAAAATGGGAATAATGATACATAATGAGGCTACTATGAAGACCGAATGGAGAAAACATGTTAAAGGGCAGGGAAGGAGGGAGAGGAGTTGGGGCAAGATAAAGCTTCCGTCTTAAGTGCTGGTGTCATCAACCCACTGTCCTTGTCACGGGGCTGTTGCAGGTTCCCTTGCTAAGGAGAGAGGACAGGAGAGGCCCTCACGTGTCATCTCATTGAGGGCTCTTGGCAGCATTGTGAGGTAGGCTTTATTATATCCACATAAGAATGGCAGGCCTGCTGTTGGGATCCAAGTCCGCTGACAATGCCAAGTCATTACATAATCTCATGCTGCTTCCCATTACTTATCAAAACTTGAGTTATCCAACTTATTCAATACACTTTGAATTGGAGTCCCCTCCAGCTCAGTTTAGTTTTCCATCCCACATTTTCCAATACTATCCATTTTACTCCCCATTTTCCCCTCTAACAAAGAAAGGAAGAAGAGACAGAAAACAGAAGTACTAATTGCTGACGATATGCCCTGCCCAGGAGCCTGATGCTGGCAAGTCAGGATTTTGATGACAATTGTTAGAACCCCACGAGCCAAGAACAGGAACAATGAAGTTAGCAAACAAAAATGGGAAAAGGTTTGAACTGACAAGGGATAAAAGAAAAGCAAATTAAAATGACACCAAGAATATGTTAAATCAGCACACCAAAATTATGACACTGCAGGTTCACTAACGATGGACTACCACTAATGCAATGGCATCATTCTGACAATGAAGTTGCACTCAATCAACATCTGTTGATTTGACTGTGGCAGGTATGGCAAGGGGGTGGGGGCGGTATATAAGAAAGACAGCTCTAGCCACATACTCACTAAGAGTTTATAAAAAAAAGGAATTATAAGTGAATGTTAAAATGAAAAAAATTAAGGGTTCAATAGAACAAACAGTCCACTTTTTGTATTAATGTGGATCTTAATTTTAATACATATTTCTATACAATTGTTAGGCATCGTGTTAGATTTGATTTTCCGACTGCTATTAAAATGGCACAGCTAAAACCCTGCTTATTACTCTAAAAGCTTAAGGGCACAATGAATACTGAAACATGTTTACTCAGGAAAGTAGGAATATCAGCAAATCCAACTGGGGTCAGACCCACTGATCAGTCTACCGGCCTGCTCTTAATTAACTTGTCATAGGATTCCACAGATGTCTTTGGGTCTGAGTCTTGTTACTTTGTAGTTGTAGCTATGGGTAATAATTTTTCTGAAAGATCTTCAAACAACCAAAAACATCCATTAAGCTTTAACACTATGTTAAACAGTTAAGCCCAGGCATTCTTACTTTCGGACTACAAAATCAGAAATGCAAAAGACTCCCCCTAAAGTAATTTTGCACACTATTGCATCATGCTGTACAAATCTTTAACGGATTTCTGTTACTATCTTTCCTAAATCCCAGTAAACTTATATACTGTGAGAGTAAGTTCGGCTGACCATTCCTGACTCTGAATCCCAAAATGCTGCTGAAAGAAAGCTTCATAAAGGGCCGCTCTGAGCCCTCCACTGACAACAGGTTCTATAGGCTCTGTGAAAACAAACAGCACTGACACAAAAAGGATTTTCAGTGTGTATGGCTTGAAGCCAAACTTGGTAAATAGAAAAGAGCAGGCTCACTCTCCTAGGTTATCTGGTATCCTGAGACACAGACTCCAACGTGTTGCCTGTTGTGGGTAAAATGATGGCATTGATCTATCACTAATAATGCAACCTATGGTTGGAGATGTACTGACATCACATCACTCACAGTCAGGAGTGTTGTTTCTTTTCCAACCAACAATTAACTTGTGAAAATACTGGTTGGTGTCATGAGTTCTGCTCGGTCCGTTTTCAACATAAAAAGATAAGTGATCCCATGAGATCAAATGTGTGTTTCAAACATGGCATCAATTGGTCCAATCAGAGATATGAGGTAGGTAAGCTTCTCAATCTCTTTAAATTGAGTTTTTAGATTGATAAAAGGGTTTTAGTGTAACAGAAAACTGCAAAGAAAATTTGTAGCACCAACAAGAACAAAATAGGAAATATAATCAGCCTCAAGTTAAGTTTCATTAATTCAAGAAATATTTGTTAAATACCTGCTATGTATCATGCTGGGCACTATGTGAACTAGTGCAATCCTGTCCTTGCCCTCACATCATTTACATTTCCCTAGAAGGCATTTCAACCAAGCAAACACAAGTCACAAAAATGGCTGTAGAAATGAGCCAAAAACTAGAAATTATGGGGGCACCCAGTCAGTTAAGGAACAGAAATTTGTATGGAGAATTCTGTGAAAAAGGTGGATGGGGTATAATAGAACCAAACATCATTAATATGGCTTTGCCCCCCCTCCCCCCTCTACAGCTCGTTTCATTAAAAAAAAAAGTGTATCATTAGTATCATTAGTTTTAATGGATGTCAAATATTAAACATGCTCTTGAAGAGCGAAGAGAGTATTTCTGGAAAATGCATCAACATTTTTTGAAGAAAAGTTGATTGAAAAAAAAAAAAAAAAGAATTGGGCAGCCCGGGTGGCTCAGTGGTTTAGTGCCACCTTCAGTCCAGGGTGTGATCCTGGACACCCGAGATCGAGTCCCGTGTGGGGCTCCCTGCGTGGAGCCTGCTTCTCCCTCTGCCTCTCTGTCTCTGTGAATAATAAATAAAATCTTAAAAAAAAAATAAAAGAATCACCTGCAAATCACAGATCACAATTAGAAGCAAAGCCACACATGGCAGCTATGATGAGGTGGCATGATGTGGTAATTGGATGAAGACAAATAATTTGATTTCAAAATGCAGAAGAACCTGGTTGGTTTTAATGAAGATGCCACACTTGTTATTTGGTCATACAACATAAGTGCATAAATTACTGTCTCAAGGATTGCAATACACTGTGTCATATTTAAAATGTTCACTTAAGAAAATGAGAAGTGGTCCCTTTAAGAACTCAGGTAAACCTACACGCCACAAGGCTGAGGGAGGAAGTCCTAACCTGTTCACTGGTCCCTGACTTGAAGCAGGCACTCAGCAACAGTGAATTGTTCCTTAGCATCCTGAGAAAGAAAGGGCCCAGATACCCTTCCTTTGTAACCCCAAAGTTGAGGGTTGCAAACTCAGACCTGACCATCCTTTGGTACATTTATAAAAGTTTTAGTTGGGCTACAATACAGAGACAGAGTGGAAAAGAAAGCGTATCATGGGATAGCCTGGGATGAATATGCCCCAAAGTAAGGCAAGGGCTGAAAGAGGAGGGGAGTAGAGCCTTCATCTGCATAAACCGAAGCAAGTTCTGAGACCTCTGCCTGCCACTAGGGCAGTACATCTCATATTTCAGTATGTGTAAGAATCACCAGGGGTGCAAATTCCTGAGTCTCACAAGACATTCAGACTTGTGAACTCTGGTGAAGCACCTAAGAATCAAAACTTTTAGCAAGCATTCCAGGAGATTCGAAGGCAGCTGGTTCATGAACAACACTTTGAGAAACACTGAAGCAGACTTACCTCACATGGCTGACAGATTACCATCTGCCTAATTTTTGGAATGACTGTCCCCTCCCTCCTCATCTCCTCTCTCCCACATTGTTTAAATATTTAGTCCATATCTCTGTGTTAAGGTTGGGGCTCAGTAAGATAAGTCCTCAAAAGAACTGGGAGCAGGGTCTTAAAGAAATATCTGTACATCCATGTTTAGTAGAACAACAGCATTCACAAGAGCCAAAAAGTGGAAACAACCCAAGTGTCCATCAGCCAGTGAACCGATCAACAAAATGTGATAAAATGGAACATTACTGAGCCTTAAAAGGAAGGAAATTCTGATGCATGCTATAACATGAATGAACCTTGAAGACATGTTAAGTGAAATAAGTCAGTCATAAAAAGACAAATACTTTTTTGATTCCATTTATATGAGGTGCCTAGAACAGTCGAATTCATAGAGATCGAGCAGAATGGTGGCTGCCAGGGCAGGGGGGAGTGGGGAATGGAAAGATATTTAATAGGTTCCAGTGGTTAAGTTTTGCAAGATATAACTTATGTGTCTTTTGCCATAATTAAATATAAAATTTTTTAAAGATTTATTTACTTTGGAGAGGGAAAGAGCACGAGTTGGGGATAGGGGCAGAGACAGGGAGAGAATCTCAAACAGACTCGCTGCTGAGCAAGGAGGCCAATGAGGGGTTTGATCTCATGACCCTGAGATCATGACCTGAGCCAAAATCAAGAGTCAGACACTCAACCAACTGAGCCACCCAGGCTCCCCAAATATACACCATTTTAAAAATAAGATAGGTTATCCTCTATTGAGAACAATGGAATGGTAGAAGTTAAAGATAAGTCTATTACGGCTAATGCTGTATTTTACAATTTATTTTAATTTCATTATAATAAATGTTTTCATATATATTAGTCTTTAGTTCATAGTCTTGTTATTTTAATAAATACATATATTTAAAGAAAAAAGAAAAATCAAGTGAAGGAAATTGTGTTTGCTGTCCCTCTGCCACAGAATTGGTTATGGCTCGATGACAAGCGTGGCTATAAGAAATAGTTTGACCAGATGAAACAGATGAAACATAATTTTAGATTATACAACTTCACAGCTAGTATGCAGCTCCTTTAATGATCTAAAGCAAAATACCTAAACTTCCTTTGGGGAAGAGAGATTTTTTCAATGACCTTAAACCTTGATGTCACTAGGATGAAGAGGAGAGGTTGCACATAATGAAATCCAGGTATTCAGGGCAAGGGATTCAATATTAACAAATCAATTCTAAGGTGTCCACTGCTGGCTTGTGCTTTCCCATAGAAATCCCACCTCTGGGATTAATGGAGTTAATGGAAGGGAAAAAAGGAGAGTAACAGGGTAGGAGACAGAGGACAAAATCAGACTTTTAAGAGCCTGCTATGGGAAGATCCCAGTCTAATAACACTGACCTCAGAAGCTCCAAAATAGATTGATAGCACAAAACTAGAATGGTGAAAAGGCAAAAACCCATTAAGAAGGAAGATGCATCCATGACAGTGAGCAAGTGGCATGGCTAAAGAGTAGGAGAATTTGCTTCATTACAGGGTGAAATGTGATGGTGAGAAGAGCAAACACCACTCTTTGTCTGAAATGTTCTTCAACCCAGGCCTCAACCAGCTAATAGGTACTCAGTCTTCACATCTCAGCTTCAACCTCCCTAACTCATGCCCCTTTCCATGCTCCTGTATTTGCACTTCGCACATTTGCAGTCATTTAATTGTACACACTCATTTGTTTAATTAGCTATTGTTCTCACTAGACTGTCAGTTCCACCAAGGCAGTGACATGTTTATTTGCCACAATATTCGCAGTATCTATTGTGGTGGCCGGCATCATGTAGGCACATGATAGCTCCTTATGTAATGGCTGTTTTCTGACTGATGCAGCATGGCCAACGTGGCATTGTCAAAAGGAAGGTGGCAGACAGTCTGAGACAAAGAAATTTCTGATGAAGCTATGGGATAAATACAGGAAGCTGAAGAGGATGCACCATGATTGGTAAAAGGAAACAGGTTTATTCATAGCACCGAGAAGTGGGCAAAAGGTAGAGGTTGAACAAAAGGCTTAAGCAGAAGTCAACAGGCGCAGCTCTAATGTAAAGTTTGGACAGGATTTCAGCAATAAGGAAGAATGAGGTAGATCAGCTGTAAAATACTTGGACACACTTCCGAGCAGTTTGTTAAGGGTAGAACAAAAAGGACAGAGTCAATAGAGACTTTAAAATCAGAGAAGAGATTTTACCAGGTTCCATGTAGTTACATGAGTTTGAGAGAATGGCATGAAATAAAAGTGGTACCTGAGATTCCAAAAGAATTCTGATAAAATATTTTTATCTTACTGTATTTAATGCTGTAGTTTTGAGTTTTTACCACTGATGTGTATTACTAAATTTTAAAATATCTTCTTTAAAAAAACACAGTACCAAAAAACAAAACCAAAAAAACCTTCAAAATATGTAGTATCACATTGGAATACATATGAATATATTTGTGATTAAAAAGGGCGTCTAAAAATAGTTGTAATGTTCAAAGAAACCTACAGTTCTTTCAGCTGGTAAAGAAGGAATCATTCATTTCAAGACAAGTTAAACAGTAAAATCATTTGCTATGTTAAAGTTACGAAAATTGCATATGGTTTATGTGCTTCAAATTTACTTTTTAGTTTATTACTACCTAATTCCATAGTATTGCTCAGTTTCATGAATTGGATATCCTTGAAATCAGAGTTCGTTTATTAAATTCTCACTATATATTTGTATCTTCACGATTCAGTGATTTCAAATAAATTCAGTAGTCTTCTAGGGAAGGGTTTAGTGAAATTAGGATTTATCTGGACATGTGCCTAATTGCAACACATTAAAAAAAGTTCCAATCTCAAACAGTTTCTCTTTTTTTAAGGCTTAAAGGACTAGAAAGGACAGAAAGACAAATATATTAACCAACCAGCTCTGTTATGCAAAATTGTCTCCGAGAAGTTGCTTCATTCCAGTCAACCAGTCTCAATCAAATTCCTTCTCTTCTCCTACTCACCCACCTTACCCATCTCTAGACTTAATAAAGCAAACCCCCCTCCTGTGGCTATCAGATTTTCTCTGTTCACCTTACTAGAAGGCATATTAACTCTAGTGAGAGCAAGGGTCCTGGAAACCAGGGCACATGGCAATCCCAATCTAAGAGGAAGAGCAAAAAGTAGCTCTCCTAACAAGGCTTCCTGAGGAGGAAAATACTCCATGCTTACTTCTCTGTACAAAGCCAACTCATCTGTAGACCATGCTTCTACTTATGCATTACAGAGCAAAAGACATTGGAAAGAAACACATAAAGAATATGGTTTTTTCTTAAGCCCTATTCTAAGATGATAACAAATAGTGGACTTAGTAAGAAGTTTCTCAGACAGGGAAACCATACACAGAAGTAGTGAGATAAAGAGCTGAAAAACTTGGGTTGGTTGAGGCCCTGGGTTCTCAAAACAGTAAATGGACCCATATTCAAACATCAGTAGACAACAGAAACATTCGTCTATGGTCTGAATGCGTCCCCTCAAAATTCATATGTTGAAATCCTAATCTCCAAAGATGATGGAGGACCTTTGGGAGGTACTTAGGTCATGATGGAAGAGCCTTCAAGAATGGGATTAGTGCCATTATACAAGAGACCCCCCCAGAACTCCCTAGTCCCTTTCTCATGTGAGCAGGTGGTTAGCAGACACCTGCTCTGAGCCAGGAAGAAGGCCGTTGCCAGAAAGCAACCATGCTGGTGCTTTGATCTTGGACTCTCCAGGCTTCAGTATTGTGATAAATAAAGTTCTGTTGTTTATACACTACCCAGTCTCTAGTATTTTGTTACAGACTGAGACGTCTTCCAAAGTTAAAATAAATAAATTATTTGGGCATATCCATCATTTCTGATTATCCAAGTATCTGTTTCCCTATCAAATTGATGAGCTAGTATTTTTATTTCCCAATTATCCACTGGCAGGACATTTTTTAAAAAAAAATCAGTCAGCTTGCCTCTCTATCCATCTATCTTTCCATCTATTCATCCATTCATGTCTTTCTTCTTCCTTCTCTCTCCTCCTAAAGAATTGAGTCTCAGCAAGAAGGCAGTGGCAGGATTCCAGAGCCCAAGTGAGGAGAAGAGGATGTGGGGGAGATGGTGGCAGCAATGACCTGCTTCAGGCTCCTGAAATACAAGCAGGGTGAAGATGGGCCTGGTTCATCTAATTGTGCCAGAGAGTGCTCAAAGAATGAGGAGGACACACTGAACAGGCTCCCTCTGGCCAAGTCTGGAGCATTTTAAACATCAAAATAAATAATAACAACAGATTACAATCCATTAAAAATATCCAGACATGATAAAATAAATTTTAGAATTCATGCACCCATGCTGATATAAATGAAAGAATGAATAAATAAAAAATGAAAAGAAGGAAGCTTTTCCTTGCAGTGGAATGCCAACTGATGAATGCAGAAGGAATGAAGAAATTAGAAAATCACCATTTGGCAACTTTCAGTAATAATTAATTCAGCCAAGAAGCACAGATAGATGCTAAAACTAGTGGGTGGGATCTTGATAAGAAACAGGATATTACATAGTCTGAAACCACCAACCCCCCACATACTGATCATAGAGAGGGAATGAGTAATTTTACAGTAGAGAAATCTGGTAGACATGACTTTAGGTCTGTGATCACGGTAAACCATCTCCAGTAATGTAACAAATAGGAACTGTGCACTCCCCTATAGGATGCAATGAGGAGAGCACATAGCTTCTGGGGTGCTCCTAACAAAAATGTATCAGCGAAATCTAATTTTGAGGACATATCAGACAAACCCAAACTGAGGGCTATTTCACAAAATAACTGATCTGCAATCTTCAAAAGTATCCAGATATTGAAAAGTCAAGGGAAGACTGAGGAACTATTCCAGATTGAAGGAGACTAATGGGACAGGACAACTCAGTGCAATATGCAATTCTGAACAGAATCCTTTGGCTATGAAGTACATCGGGTGAACAAAATATAAATAGGGGTCTATGGCTCCGATGGTTAATTTCCTGATTTTGATGACTGATGTAGGACAGATCTGTGCTTTTAGCAACTACACGCTAACGTATTTGGAAGTGAAGACACGTTATACTGCTAATTTACTCTCAAATGATAAAACAAAAAGCTCTGTTTTGCAAGTTTTCTGTAAGTTCAAAATTATTTCAAAATAAACAGAAAATAAATAAGAATAATTAGGATGGTTGGAATACATAGATATATAAAGATAGACAAGAGATAGAGGTATAGGTCGAGGTAGAGATAGAGATCTCAGTGGCTCCATTAACCCACCAGCAGAACCAGAAGGAATCCTTTACTCTCTCCACTTTTTTTTTTACCACTTTCACTTGTAAAGGACTACACAGAGCAGTGGTATGCACAGTCACGCAGGGATGTTTCATTCCCAACAAAAACTCTAACATAGTTCAGACCATTGAGCAACCTCTTTCTCAGGAGGAGGGGCAGAAACTAACTGAAAAATAGAATCAGATGATACAATAATGTGTAAACAGGCTGGTCTTGTTTACTTTCTCACATGGCACTCTTCCTTAAAAGATTTTAAGTGCTTCTTTCCCTACTTTCCAAGGAAATTGTGACATCTTCATGAAGGGAGATTATCTCTTTACAACAACTTCAATGAAGAAGGAATACTTTTGCTTACTTAACAGGTAAAGAAAA